>NC_134794.1:18217432-18224932 GCF_046742065.1 Oratosquilla oratoria | reverse complement strand
TATATATATATATATATATATATATATAAATATATATATATATATATATATGTGTGTGTATATTAGTGCATTTAGGGAGCAGGTTCTCTTCAATCCATTTTTTATCAAATAACACAGCTCTTATTTGTGTTCAGGAAAAAAACAATGTGTGTAAATGAAACGATAATTTATAGTATGTAACAGGTGTCTTAATGGGATAAACGAGTTTCGTGCTACCTTGAGTTATTTTACTAATATCTTTATCATTTGTTTACTTTTTTTTTTTTATTCGGGGCTTAATGTTGTTGTTGTTGTTTGTTGTGGTTGTGTTGATTTCGTTGTTCTTTTTCATGTTCCAGTTGTCAATGATGTCGTTGCTTTCCGACCTGGAAACCTTTGATTTCAGTGTTATTTATTGTGTGGGTAATTTTGTAGGTAATGTTGTCCGTAACGAGGCAGAGAAATTTACATTGTCATATTCAAAGTCCCTACATCTTACGATAATCTTGCAAAGTTTAAGTAGCCTCTGTTCCATTGTTAACCACAAGTTAAAACCAAGTTAGTTACTGTTAAGATGACTGAGTTTAGATTACATAAAGTAAGGTTAATATCCATTGACCATGGCTTAAACTAAATTCTGGTCAAGTAGATCAAGGTTAAGTTAATCATTGAGAACCATTAGTCAAAAGTAACTTAATTATGGTTAAGTTAATCAAGTTTAGGTTGAACGAGATCAAACTAAGCTAGGTTTGGAGTGAAGAAGTATGTCTTACAAGTGTTATTTTCTTATATTCTTTTGTTGTTGTTTTTTTTTTCACTTTTTCCTTCCATTATTTGTCTCTCCTTCTTTATTCCATCGTTCGGAGAGAGGAGACCTGTGGGCCAATCTCTACTGACCTCGTTGAACATCAACAAGCATTCTTATTCGTAGACATCAAATCCCTCTGGGGACATCTTGTCTGCAGTGTTCTGCCACTTCCATAGTCCTCCTCAAGAATCCGGATCCTCCTGACAGGGCTCAAGATAGTTTCTGGAAAGTAACGTGGGATTTAAACAAGATCCTACACGCCTTTGGACGCTTGAGAGGCCTCTTGGGTCAGGTCACATCAGGTCACATACCCGGTATTAAGGAAGGAGATTTCCGACTCTACGTGCGTGGGTCGGAATACGGTGTTATCTGGCGTAGGTTACCCAGATAACGTGTTCTGTGCGGACGCAACACTACGAGAAACTTGTCGTTGATATTCTTCGTCCGAAGACGGGAAACGGGAGTTGCTTGCGCTCGAAGTTCGATTTGGTGGTCAAAGGTGTGGCAGGTGTGGAGACCGTGCCCAATGGTGTGGAAGGAGGTCACCCACTGGGTCAGGAGAGGTCAGTTAACGAGGGGCGATGAGAACTCATGACTAATGAGCTGAAGGATCAGGGCGTGAGAGGTGGAGGAGGGGGGAAGGAAGGGGAGGAACCTTGACAGATGACTTGTTTTGATCCGGTCTCATTATGGAGCCGAGGTTTCCCATTTGGTCTTCTTTTTCGCTTATATATATATATATATATATATATATATATATATATGTGTGTGTGTGTGTGTGTGTGTGTGTGTGTGTGTGTGTGTGTGTGTGTGTGTGTGTGTGTGTGTGCAAAATAACCACAGGAGAAGAGAAACTTGTAGACAGTAAGTACTTTCGTACATTACATCTTCTTTCTTCTCCTGTGGTTATTTTGCATTTTCGTATCACGGTGATGTGATTGGTTGCATATGGTATATATATATATATATATATATATATATATATATATATATATATATACATATATATCACACATATAATTGTGTGTGTGTGTGTGTGTGTGTGTGTGTGTGTGTGTGTGTGTATACGTTTCAAATAGCAGTAGGAAGGTAAAAAGATCAAAATCCCGTAGAGAACCGCTTCGTAAAGAAAAATATGAAAAAGACATATTATGAAGACAATTTTTATTGGGGGGAAGGAGGCCATGTTGAATGCAACGTGTGAGAAAGTCAACAGCAACAATAGCATTGTAGAGTTTGTATTTAAGCCTACAGTGACAAGTAGGCTAGAAAGAGGAGTACAAAGATAAAATGTCCGTTGAGCACCACTCCTGAAAAAGAAGAACGAAAAATAGTCAAACTCGAAATTAGGAAAGGAGATATATTGAAGGTCCTTTTTCGAACTTGTCCGAGCCACAGACTGGTGGAGTGAGGGAGGGGAGGCGAGTTCCATAGCCTCCCAGTGACACCCAGAGGCCCTAATGAAGTCCTCCAACGCGGTGACGCCCTTATTAGATTTGATTCTGGTTAATACCAGACGATTTTATTCACCTTTAGAGTTTAAGATATGTGTCACAGGTCTTATTCCGGTTAGTCTTGAGAAAAATAGTGTTCGATTCATATAAACAGGTGAATCGTCTTGTCAGAACATCGTCTTGACAGATATGTTACGAATAAGTAAACGGACAAAACACCCCCTGACGAAATACCCCCCGGGCAAAACACCCCCGAGACAAACAACCCCCTGGTATATTTTACCCGTGTTGTTGATGTGATGGTGGTGGTTATGATTGTGGTGATGTGATGTGATGTGTTGGTGATATGATGGTGATGGTGGTGGTGGTGATGATGAATGATGGTGGTAGTGATGATGATGGTGGTGGTGGTGTTGGTGATGGTAGTTATGATGATGATGGTGATGATAGTGATGGTGGTGGTGATGGTGGAGGTGATGGTGATGATAATGATAATTACAATGATGGTGACATGTTGGTGGTAATGTGGTGTGATGTGATGGGAGTAGTGATGTAGTGATGATAGTAATTTGGTGGTGGTGATGGCTGTGGTGATGCCGTACTTATGGTGATATGCCGGAGGTGGTGATGTGCAGGTGGTGGTGATAAGCTTTAGAACCCAGTGGTATTTGTTGCGTAGTTAATACATGTGTTATTCTTTCTTTAAACTCTGTTAATACGTGTTATTCTTTCTTTAAACTCTGTTAAGTCCTTAACTTGTTTTTCTTCAAGTGATTAAAATCGCTTGACGACAGACAAAACAAAATTAGCATACAGTCGTCGACGAAGGTATTCAGAAGGTTTAAAGAGTAACTAAGCTTTTTGAGATAAAATTCTATTATCTAACTTCCCCATAGATGTTTACTAACTTAGATTAACACGTTTATTAACAAAAAGTTTTCTTCGGTTAAATAAAATCGCATGGCCAGAAAGCTCATTTCACCACAATTTTTTCAGTCGTGTTTTTTCTTTCTTTTTCTTTTCTCATTCTAATAAATTTCTGCCTTGAAAGCTACTCTGTTATCTAAGCTGACTTTATAGTTCCAATCCATTTCTGTCGAGTTAACTGTAGTTGCCCTGTCGCTTTCTGTAAACCTTGAGTTTATTGTGGTGAAGAAAACGACATTTGTCAACGCAATGGCATTGATCTTTTTAGTAGACTGGTGTTAGTGGGAAATCGAAACCTCTCAAGGCTCGAGACAATGGGTCTCAGGTTCCAATATTATTCTTACATTTTGAGTCCGTCTTATTCATACATACATACCATATACCAAAGGCTTTTTCCACCCTTGTAAGGGAGGTAGCCAAAAAACAAAGGCATAAAAACCACTCCCACCTATTCCATCCCTAACATACTCCACTCCCCTCCACCCTCTTCCCTCCCTCTTATCTTGGCACCTCCTGGATGACGGGTCATCCCTGCATCTCGCCCACTGCCCTGGGTCAAAAGCAGTGTCGCAAGACACAGCATATCCATTGCAAGGCCTCCTTCCACTCCACTACACGCTTACCTATCTCTTCACTTACTAGTATAGCCACCCCTTCTCTCTCTTGTCCTCTCTTCATTCCTATGATCGTCAACCCTATCTCCTAACTCCCTTTCCATCCCCCGTTCTCCTCCTCTTGTTCGTAAGGTTCCAATATTATTTTCGTATTTTGAATCCGTTTTATTTGTGAGGTTTCAATATTATTTTCATATTTTGAATCAGTCTTATTGGTTTCTTTCCTTGCAACAAATTTTGGTGTGGTCTTAGCATTTTCAAGGATTCTTTTTTATATGTATTTTGAAACAAATTTATTCGATTTTAGTCGGAGAAGGAACAAAATTTGATCTGGTCTGAAGTCAGAGCAATTAGTATTATGTTTATTATTATCTAATTCGATTTTACTTGAGAGTGGAATCAATTGTGATGTGTCTTAGGTTACAATATCATAAAAGTGTTTGGACTTGGGTTCCAACACCGTAAAAGTATAGAATTTTTTTTTCTTTTGAAGTTTTACTTGGTCGAGTAATAGATTGTGACTTTATGACATTAGATGGTCTGTGATTAAGTTAAAAGAAGATGTTAATAAGAAGTTAATAAGAAAACAAGGTTCGAGTCAGTACAACGTCCAGGATTAACACATTCGTTAGTTTACTGAACAAAGTAACTTAAGAAAGAAAAATTGGAAATTGAGAAGTAGGTCACACGCACACACACACACACTCACACACACACACACACACACGCCACACACACACACGCCACACACACACACACACACACACACACACACACACACACACACACACACACACACACACACACACACACACACACACACACACACACACACACACACACACGACTTGTGGCGCAGTGGTTGAACTTTCGGCTGCCAATACGGCGGCCCGGGTTAGAATCCCGCCCAGGGCTGAAATAAGTTCAATATCGCTGCACTGCGGGTTGTTACTCCAACTCTCGTGGGCGTGTAGTTGGGTGTGTGTGCGCGTGTTAGGTTACAGTATTACCCATAGATCGGTAATACGAGCTCTGAGCTCTCATCCGAGAGGTTTATAACTGTCGATCACAAGTCCAACACGTGATCCAAGACCAAGGTGAAACACACACACACACACACACACACACACACACACACACACACACACACACACACACGAACGCACGCACGCACGCATACACATCGACTCCCCCTTTTCCCACTTCCCACGAAATTCCTATCAAAATCTCAATTACTGTTTTTCTTCGACGATGTGAGGAGGAGGGGGTACGGAGGGAGTGGAGGGGGGTGGGGGGAGAATCGCGTGCATGGAGAGTTGACTATAGTTCACAGTCACTGTATGACTCATTGACATACACCTTTGCACCCTCATTACTCTCCCCGTCAAGTCGACGTTGTGCCGAGGACATGGTAGACGACAAGCGCGATCGCGCAAATTGTCGACATAAATCACTACCGGGTTTTATTGATTTCTTTAAAAGCCCACTTACTCTTTGGCGGTAATGTCCGCGGGTGAGAACGCTACTTCACGCGTCTAATAGCCAGCAAACATGAAGGCTTGTCCACATACGTATATTTTTCTAATTAAGGAGAAACTGTGTTCGGAGTACACGATGCATTTAATGATACCCCGCTGCAAGTAGCGAAATTACGCTAGAGTGGATTTCACACTACCACTGGTTATAGATGCCACGCATTCGAAAAGGAGAGGAACATTAGTGTATTGAAAAATGATACATTATCGTATATCTAAAGTACAAGGATGGGGCAGTATATCCAACGTTGTTTTGGAAATGTAAAAGTGACATCGAAGTTTTACTCTGAAAGTCGTTGTTTATCCGAGATGGCGAAAGAAGATTCAGCATTGTCGCTTGGAATAATATTAAAAACTCTATACTTCTGCTTGTAATAGAATTCAAAACTCTACAATTCCGATTGCAATGGGGTTCAAAACTATACTTCCGCTTATAATTTCCACCGTAAACTACAAATCAAAATCCACTAAGCCTCAGCAGAGTGAAGATAATTTCGTCAATTTGTACCTACTCTTGTTTTAACTGCTTAGCGGGTTTTTTTTTTTTTGTGTGTGTGAAAATTAATCTCCAATTACAAGAGACTGCTCTGTGATTCGGATCCTTAGGGGTGTCAGGAAAGTTCTTAAAACACTGATTGCATAAAATGTATGCAGGGAATGACCTGTGCGGGACCCTACGCCAGGAGGCGCTGAGTAGCTGTGGCCCCTTTGCCCTGTGTGTATGCGCTTTAAGGACTGTTGGGGCAGGTAAGGTAGTCACTGCTGGGAGTGCGGGATTCGAATCTAGACCTAAGTGGGTGTGAGACCGGTCCGCTTCCGATGACGCCACTAGCACACAGCCAGAATAAAAGTGATTGATAAATACTATAAAGGACTATCCACGTGGCCGGAGGCAATTTGTAGAATCACATGAGGACTTCCAGAATAAGGCAAGAAATAAGCGAAATTCAGTACAGAAAGGTTTTAAGTGCATCTCACTTCGCTGTGATAACCCACTTTAGATATTTGATTCAGGCTGACGTCAGGCTCCTTCTTTTCGACTTGTCCCATGCCCTAGTCGAAACAAACTATGAGATACGTCACTGAATTGAAGAGGTAGTGAGCGTATCTACATAACAGCGAACCCCTCGTTACCGTGTTGATGGTATAGTATGTATAAAAATGTATGAAAGTAACCTGTCTTCTGCCGGACAGTGCTGGAACATAGACAGTAGTGAGAATGAGCGTTGACGGTGTCAGGTGAGAATGTCAAACGAGACGGGGCAAGGCTGACAGAGTCACCGACGTGGACAGGAAACGCTGACAGTCGCTGGCGAAGACAGGCGTGAAATGGCTATGAGTGGCAGAAGGTAATGGGGTGAAGGCTGGCTGGTGACCTGACCT
Source organism: Oratosquilla oratoria (assembly GCF_046742065.1). Taxonomy (NCBI): domain Eukaryota; kingdom Metazoa; phylum Arthropoda; class Malacostraca; order Stomatopoda; family Squillidae; genus Oratosquilla; species Oratosquilla oratoria. Next base: position 18,218,232 of record NC_134794.1, on the reverse strand, counting down.
AGCCGCCCGCACCATACGCGGACACAATAGAGGAACACACCTGCGCGCGATAGCTTGCAGGTCCTGTGCATCGAGGATGGAGAGTTCGTGGTAGTTCGGACGAGAAGAATGGAGGCCCCAAGGGGCCAGGGAGGTGTTGGAGGAGGTTGGAAGGTTCCCTGCCGAGAGGAAGAAAGGCGAGGTGAGGAGCGCACGGCGGAGAGGGAGAGAGAAGGAAGAATGGAAAGATAAACAAATGCATGCGGAGGGCGGGGGTGTGCATAATGGAAGGGGGAAGGGTTGATGGGGGAAGGACAAATGAGATTTCGGAAGCTTTGTCCCCCTGTGAACTCGCCCTCCCTCGGGTGTTGGCCTTTGCGAAGTCAGGTTCGCTCCAGATTTGTTTTCCAGGGTTTGGGTTCTTCGTGGGCGATATTAGGGTCGGGGCTGAGGCTCGAATCAAAGGAGAAAAATCACAAGAGGTCACGAGGAGAAAGTCCTAACTTTCCTCCAACCCAAACCTAGGTTGATTTAAATCAGTGGTTCTTAACCTGTGGGGAATTCCCCACTGGGGGGGGGGGAATGGCGGAGTTGTCAAGTGGGGAATGACCGGTTGGACAGAAGAACCACTGTCTTTTTTTTTTTTTTTTTTTTTTATCTTTTTTTTCTCTTGTCGTCTTCTTGTCACATTTCGTGAATTTGTTTCCACCCACAAATAATCGATAGTGCTTCAAAATTTGATACATTACATCCAAATGTTGACTTACTTTACAAATCACAACCATTTACAGACTGTTTTAATAACAAAAACAACCAATATA
>NC_134794.1:18169932-18204932 GCF_046742065.1 Oratosquilla oratoria | reverse complement strand
AGTTAATGGAATCATATACAGCAGAAAGAAACGACAATTAATGAAACCAGACAATATAACTCCCCCACCCCCACCCACCCCCATCCCTGAACCATTGAAGACCAAACGCCTTGGCTGGACACTGTAATCCCCGCCATGGGGCGAGCGTCACACCGTTCTAAGGAGTTTTCGGGATCTTCACAGTTGCCTCAAGAGTAACAGCTCTTTTAATCCGATTTTCGTCCCGCCCTATAAGTCAGGGAGGCACCTCCTTGGGGCCCCTTGCACAGGGATCAGGGTGGTCGAGGTCCTTTGCCCTCCTCCTGGAAGACCTAAAGTAGTTTTGCGGCAATGGACTCCGACGTGGACTTATGTCGGGAAGGTTTTAGGGACGCGACGTCTTGAGATCAATGGACGGCTCCTCTGAGGTTTAGGGCAAGGCTGTAACCTTTTGGAGATGTCTGCTGGGGAGCTGGAGGGGTGTTGGGAGAGGGCCTGGGAGGGTCGACAAAGATGGGGGGTGGGATTGATCATGATACCCCGATGTCTGCGTGGATTATAAACATAAAACAAGTATTTTTGTCTCCCGGTCTAACGACTTGTTGCAGTCACATTCACTTATCCGCGGATGAATTGATAACATCGAGGACACTTCGTCCAGAGAGGACGATGAGAAGATAATATGGATTGTACAGGAAGTTAACATACCGGCTCTAACCGACCGGCAAGCCGACAACAAAGCCAGTTAATCCTCAGGGCGGTCTGGCTGGCACAACTCACCCCCAACCTCCCGGGGAAGATGTCGAGGTTGTCCTTCACGCTAAGATCGATGTGAGGGAGAACGTGGTGACCCCCGAGGAGTGTCTTGGTCGAGTTTATAACTAGACGGTCCATGAGGGACTATCAACCTTTGGCTGGTATGCGTTTTGTCCGACGAGGACATCTTCCTAGAATTGTGGCACTAGTTGTATCGAAGCGAAAAGATTTCTAAAATATTTCTTAACCTAACCGAAAGCTACAACTGTGCTTCAACTAATGAATATATATATATATATATATATATATATATATATATATATATATGTGTGTGTGTGTGTGGGTGTGTGTGTGTGTGTGTGTGTGTGTGTGTGTGTGTGTGTGTGTGTGTGTGTGTGTGTGTGCGCGCGCGCGCGCTCATATGTCCAGAATGAGTTAAAAATTCCCACGCTCATACAGAGAGATATAGAATCCATATGTTCACTTCAGCTTCGAAAAAAGTAAGCTAAAACAAGAAAGTCAAACAAAATGAAAAAAAATAAAACATAATAGAATACAATAAAGGAAAATAAATGCAGAACAAGGGAGAGAATGGGAGGAGGGAGGGGAAAGGAAAAGTATGACTTCATATCAGTAAGTGTAAAAGTACAACATGAACATAAGAACGGATTTTTACTTTCTTCATATTATATTAGAATAATGAATAAAGAGATAAATAGAAATGTCAACATTATTAGTATTGATAATATCAAATAAAAATATCGTGTTAAGAGTCACTTAAAAAAAAACAGGAATGTAACGGAAATTGTCGTTGTTGTCGTTGTCGTTTTCCTTGATGTTGTTGTTGTCGACATTGTCATAACCGTGCTTGTTACTATGCGATTTCCTATATGCAGATGGTCCTCCGAGTTGGACGTCGAAGAGGATCATCTCCCAGTATTTTGTTTTAGGAAACAAGTATAAAAACAGGTAAACAAATTTAAAAAAGTAACAAAGTATCAACGAAACACAGAAAGAAAGAAGGAATAATTAAGTACAGAAGCACTACACAGAAACGAATTGCGAACCAGAGGAACAAAGGAACTCGACCAAAAGCAAAGAAACTCGACCAAAAACAATACTTTTCTCTCGGACTTCGTTTGGACGAGGTGATAGATCCATCCAAGTGACGAACATCACCTCTGAGACGAGTTTTCCCGCCGGTTATTTACCTACAGACAATGCAAACAGATACGTACATCTACAAATGAAACATGACACTCAGCGTGTATACGGGACATAACAGTATCAGACATATACCATCAGAAAGGAAGAAAATGGCGGAAATTATGTAAAGGTACAATGGAATCTTTGAGGAAGGGCGGCAGATTAAAGTAAAAGTAGTGCAAGGCTGGAAAGGAAATATAAAAACAAAAAGGAAAAAAGACAAAAAAAATACTATGGAAGTCAATCTGGGGAGGTGGCACAAGTCAGACATGAGGGTCCCGGATCACGTGCCGGACTCATGATCGACAGCTATTGCCTTCCTGGATGAGAGCTCAGAGGTCATATAGTCTAATCAGTGAGTAATACTGTGTCCTTTTCCACTCACTATACATCACTCCCCTTTGCTCAAGGGGGCCAGTAACGAATTGTATTATTAGCGAAAGCTCTCACGCCATGATAAAGACCCGAGCTCGGTACCACAAAATGGACACCCGAAACGCTATTCACTATACCAGCAAGCCGTGTGTGTAGTGGCCCCTACACAATAGATGATATTGTGCAATAAGCCCCATTTCACAATATTATTAACAGTATTGAAGAGCCATGAAGTGGGGAGGTGGTCAATAATATTGGCAATACACAGACACAACTAAGCACCTAAACACATTTTTTGCATACGATCTCTTTATGTACCAAAAGGTCTCCTGTCAGCTCTTGTGCTTTGTCGTTAGAATTCATTGTACATGACTGTAAACACGTAAACACTTAAATCCTTAATCAAACACTTAAACGCCTAAACACTTACACTTAAACACTTAAACGCCTAAACACCGAAACGCCAAAGACGTAAACACTAAATCCCATAAACATATATACACTTACTGAAACGCCTAAACTATACAGCAAAATACTTAAATAGCTCCTCAAACTCCTCAAACATTTTAAGACTTAAAACTTAAAATGGGAAGGCGCCAAGCAGATTTATAGCTGGGAGTTGACCTGGGAGTTGAACACTTCAGTCTTGAAGTGAGGGGCCACTGAGTGGATTTATGGCTGGGAGTTGAGGTTGAGGGAGTTGGAGTTGAGCTGGAACTGGAATTGGACAGAGAAAGGTTCTGTCTGGACGAGCGAGCCGAAGAGAACCTCCAGTTTAGTGAAAGATTCTTTGAACTCTTGTAGCGTCTTCAGGAGACAAGAACACATGTGTTCGAAGTGGATCAGAAGGACCTATACAATTGCACAGAGCTGGGCGCGTTCCTAGATGCGTTCCGCTCTAGTTTGGCAGCGGTTCGCGCTCCCAAAGTATTAAAGCAATATAGGTGCCAGTATAGCATGTGGGCTACCTTTTGGATGTGGCCTACGAAATTTTCCTTTGTATAGTATGTGGCCTACCGGATTTTCATTTTTGTATGAATTCTGTCTCTTAAGCTTTAATAGTTTGGGAGCGCTAACCGCGACCTAACCAAAGCGGAACGCACCGAGGAACGCAGAGGAACGCGCCCAGCTCTGCAATTGCGGACATCCGATCCTGGCCCAGGATGTATTGTCAGAACTACACAAATATACATTTCACCATTGTTGTTATATTTTTGGTACCGGGAATACATTTGGATACTAAACGATTGTTGTACGTTGAAATGTGGCGGCAACAAGGACATTATTTGTGGAATTTTTGTCTTCTGTATGGTCACTTTCGAATGTCCGCGCAAGAAAGCAGAGCTGTGAGTCAACTAGAAAGAATACACTAGGAGTCGCTTAGTTGCCCTGTAAGCCTTAATCTTTACCCCCATTTTCTCGAATATCCAGGACAAATGTAAATCACCAGGACTTGAAAAAGAAAATCACACCTAATTTGATTTGAAACGAAAAGGGTTTAATGGCTTTCCAGTAAAAAAATTGACCCAGAAAATTAATAATAATACATAACAGTTAGTCCTCAACAGCGCTTAATTATATTTCAATTTATTCAAAAGCATTTCCATGACAATGTCAACCATAACTTGTCATTTGCATTGCCAGACGTACGATATATCTCAACGGGACATGTTCCTGGAATTGGCTAATAATAGTGAAAAGTAAAAATCTAAGAAAATCAAACATTTTTGGATAAGGAAAGGTGGCGGGCAAGGAGGTGTCGGCAAGAGAAGCAGGATCTGTGGATTCTAATCCCTCTTCCATTCAAGAACCGACCTCCTCCTCCTCCTCCGCCGGCAGGAGGATTCCTTAGGGCGTCGTCGGGTTGAAGGGAGTGTGCGTACGTGCCCGTGGGTGTAAACACGGGGATCGTCGTTATCCTGTGCTATGGACGAAGGACGCCGCCGCCCAAGCAGTATTAAACGCGCGTTCTCCTCTCTCTCTCTCTCCCTCTTTCTGAAGCTTTATGGCTTTCAGTTTGCCCCTACGCCCTTCCCTGGTATGTATTTGTCGTCTATCAGTCACGAATCACCCTCTGTGGAGGCTATATCGAGTCAAATCTATCGGCAGAGATTTATTTCGATTCATTACCGATGGCTTATCTTGTTTTGGCGGGATCACATGTAGTAGGGAGGGGAGGGGAGGATGTGGGGAGAGGGAGGAGGGAATGAGCATGAGTCTGGTGATAATAAAGTAAACAGGACTGTGCCCGTTCTTCATTATCATGTTAATTCCGTCGCTTGTAATCTTCAGATTTTACTGGATTACAAAGAAAAAATAGGAAATTATGAAAGAGTGGAAGACAATAGAATCGTAGAATTACAGATAGAAAATTAGCATAATAAACGTCAGGCCCGATATGGACAAGTAAATCCTGTAAAGTAACAGCATCGGTGGTGGTCTGGTTAGCAGTATTTTGTCCCGTTTTCTATCAAATGCAGGTTCAAAACCTGTTTAAACTGTTGTATTTATCTCTATTATATATTTATTCATCTGTTATTTTCCTTTTTGATCATGCATTATATTATAGATACATTTATTCTATTATAGATATATATTTTTTCATTTATTCATTCATTTATTTATTTATATATTTATTTATTTATTTATTTGTAGATGCACTCAGGAGTACGTGCGCGACTTTCAAGGGTGAGGGCTAGGAATATGCCAGAAGCTCTTATTTCATATATTCTACAAAAATTTACGTCGATCACTTCTTTTTGATTGGTCCTAACAATTTCCAACAAAATATAGTATACAGGTATTTTTTTTATCATGCACTATGTAAAAAAATTTAGTCATGATCAAGAAGTACAATTTAAACATTTTCGAAGAACGGTTGTCGTTAGACCAACAGCTAAAGACATATATGGCAACTGCACCACTCACAGTAACGGTCGAAAAACTGCCTTCACTGCACGTGAACAATGACAAAGGTGAGAAAAAAGTGCATCACACCTGGGAGTAAGAAGCTACAGGTGGACACGAAGACATACATAAGAAAAGGGCTTTTGTCGGGAGGTGTGATGATCGATGGTTGGCGGAGGTGTGAGGCTGGGCGTTGAGAGCTGAGGACCCTAAGAGTTGCCAATCCCAACTTGCCTCTGTTAATCCCTCATGATGGGGGATACGTGATGGGGATGTGATGGGTTAGAGGAGAGGTGACCACGCCTGATACCGAGAGTTGATCGGATTAAAATTTTATGGCATTGCAGTCCAGATCTAACAGTATACAAAAGCTGTTCGCATCTGCTAAAAATGTCGAGCGACGTGACGTCATCGTAAACTCCACCTACTCGGCTTACTCTTTTATTCTCATACAAAAAAGTCACAGAAAAAACTAAAATATAACATACACATTAAGGTTCTGCGCAAAATAAGCTTTGATCAAGAAAGAATACCAAACTTCATCAACTATACTTATGAAAATTACCTATAAAAATCACTCAATCAACCAGGAAAAAATCTACTTTCAAATGATAGAAAGTGTCCTCCACGACTTGCTGTAATGACGTCACAACGTTGATCCCAGCACGACGTGCTATCATAAATACCAACTTTCGAGTGATTCATCTAAATCCTCTTTCTTCATTATTTCATGTTTTCTACCTTCCCTCCTTCCTTCCTTCCTTCTTTTTCCTTTTCTTCTTCTTGACGCGATCCAATCCATAATTTGTGAACTTTCTAGTCTCTTTATAAATATCATTCTACCAGTGGATGTAGGTGTACATAGAAAACTGAGCATACATCACACCCTCCATTTACTTGTACATTTATCCTAATTCTCCATAGGTTAAGTTAAAGGCTTACCATACCATGAAAATTAGAACAAGTTAATACAATAAACATATTAAATGAGTGAGTGAATAAACAAATAGATGAATAGATGCACACACATATATTTTTTTTTCTCGTCCCAACGATTTTTCTCCATTTTTCTCTATTTTGACATCTTTCCTCTTCTTCCATCATTTGCAGATATTCACCTCTCCTTTCTAACGCTTACCCCCACACCGTCAATCTTGGTGTACCAATTGGTCCTCTTATGTTAGCGTTCCGTGTCGCTGTTCGTCTGTTTATTTCTATTATTTCCACAAGATCTATTATTCCAAGTTCTTCCCTTATTTACGTATTTCTGAATCTGTCTATTTTTGTCACTCCATTTCATACTTCTAAGCACTTTCATCTCCTAGTTTTGACTTCGTTTTAGTTGTGATCATGCTTCTGATCCATATATTACAATTGGACGGAGTATTGTATTATACATTATGATTTTGCATTTCCAAAGGATTACAAAGTCGGAGCATGCCGACAGGAGACCTTTTGGTCCATAACTAGGTTGGATGCGAAAAAATATAATAATGATGAATGAAAAATAAATAAATATAATAATATAAATAATAAATAAATGCATAGGTATAGTTAAATGATAAACATGTAAATAGTAAATAATGATAGATTGACAGATAACAAATAATAAATGAAAATCAAGCCAATAATACTAGTAAACAAACAGACAAAAATAACAATCAAATAAATAATATAAAATAATTGGGAGTCATTAGAGCATCTTGCTTAGATGTTTATCTAAACGAATCTCTACCGGCATATTTTTGTCCTTAATAAGTGTATATAGTACACCGAGGTTTTGGTTAAATTTATTGATTCTGTTAATAGTTTCAATTTCTTGTCTGTTCACCGCATCCATCTGGACTTCCAAATACTTAAAAGTTGTGACCTACCTCAGCGCTTCATTTCCAATACTTACACTTGTTTATTGTCTCTACTGATGGTCGTTATTTCTGTTTTAGTGACATTAATTCCCATCCCCTTTTCAGTCATCACTATATTCCATCTATTGCTTCCTGCAGCTCACATTCAGTGTTACATATTATTGCAATATCATCCGCGTAAGCGAAAGTATGCCTGTCATTGTTTTCATTAATTTCCTTCATACATCTATCCATAAATATTATGAATAGCAGTGGTGATATAATTCCTCCTTGTTTTCACTGCAAACCAATCTGTATCTTGATCTCTAAGTTTACTTTCACATTTATCATAAATACTTTTCGTTGCTCTGATTAAGTTTGTGGAGATTTCCGTATTCACTATGCTGAAGTGCACACCACAATTTCCTTCTTGGTACACGATCGAATGCTTTTTCCATATCAGTAAACACTGCGTTTTTCTCCAAATTCCATTCCCAGCTCTTTTCTAAAATAATATTTGCTGTGAAAATCATATCTATTGTGTTTCTTCCAGGCCTGAATCCATATCGACACTGTGCCAGTTTGTCCTCTACAACATTTCCTATCCTTCTTTCTAATATTCTTTCATAATTTTCCCATGTGCGACAACAGCGATATACCTCTGTAGTTAGAGCATGTTGCCTTGTCTCCTTTTTTTATAGATGGGACAAACTATTGCCTTACTCCAATCATCAGGTATTTTACCTTGTCTCCATGCTGCGTTGACCACTCTCGTCATCCACCCAATTTCCACTTCTTCTGTTGCTCTCAAAAATTCGATTGGTATTTCGTTTTCTCAAGGAGTTTTGTCCTATTTTCTATCTTCTTAATTGCGTATTCCACTTCCACTTTTGTAATTTCATATTTATCACCTGTAACAAAATGTATATCCTCCCCAATAACAACTTGTCCCACCTCACCTGCATTTAGTAATTCTTGGAAATAATGTTGCCATCTCTTTTTATATCATTAAGTCTGTTAGTATATATCCCCCTGTTTCGTCTTTAACTACGCCTATGACTTCATTTTACTTTTTTTTCTTTCTCTTTTTTTTTGCCATACTATACATAACTTCCTTGTGCCCTCCAGGTCCTGCCGCAAGCTTTCTCCAATCCTCTCCCATAATTCACCTTTCGCCCTTCTTTTTATTTCTTCACACTTATTTCTAGCTCGCACATATTCTTCTCTGTCATGCATTATTTTCATCCACTTTCGATACTTTTCCTTTTTTTTTTTTTTTTTACTGCGTTTTTACCCATTCTGTCTACGAGGGTGTTCTCTTCTTTTTATTTTATCCCATGTATTTTACAAAGGATTGCAAAGCGGTGGGTCCCCAGACTGGCCGTAGTGAGGTCACCTAAATCTACAAGACAAGTAAGGATTACAAAGGCGGAGCACGCCGACAGGAGACCTTTTGGTCCATAACTAGGTCGGATGCGAAAAAATATATAACAATGATAAATAGATAAGAAATAAATAAAAATTATAAGAATGTAGATAATAATCAATTAGATAAATGCATAGGTATAGTTAAATAAACAAACAGGTAAATAGTAAATAACAATGAACTGGCAGATATATAATAATAAATGAAAATCAAACAAATAACAAACAGACAATAACAAACAAATAAAATAAATGGCAGCCATACATCTTGCTTAGATGTTTATCTACACAAATCTTAAAGCTTCGAACTGAACTACATTGCACTGCATCTGCAGTAAGTTTATTCCATTTATTAACTACACCGTTGGCGAAGTTGTTTCTACCCACTACCTCCTTTACTACTTTCTTCATTCTATTTTTAAGCAAATTCCATTCCTGATTTATGTCCCGAACCTCCTCATTTACACTAACTACTTCTTCATTTATTTCCCTCTTGAATTCACCTCTCTTTTCTTCTCTATTTAGGTTTTCTAACACATCTCTTCCATCTATTTCTTGGTACAGGTTTTTGTTTATCTACACACATTTTTAGCAATTATTAGTCTATGATCAGAGTTCTGTGACACCGAAGGAATGGCTTCTACATCTATAAATAACTTTTTGTCATTGGTTAATACAAATTCTATTAATGTTTTATGACACCAATTCTGAAAGTTTTCATTCCATCTACACAAACTCCATTTGTGTGTTTCTCTATGCAAATAAAATGTGTTCATGATGGATAAGTTGTTCATTGTACAATAATCTATAATTCTACTTCTCTGTTTTTTGGACGAAGACCAAATGATCCAACAACATTTTCTATTCCTGTTCTCTCTCTTCCAACGTGTCCGTTCAAGTGTCCAATCACTATAATATTTTTTGCATTTCCCCTCTATTTCGTTGTCTCCTGCAGCACTTGATAAAATTCTTCTTTTCCTTCTGTTGTTCTGCCTTGTGGTGCATAGACTTGTATAATTGTCCTTTTCAGATTCTTAATTTGCAAAGATACTTTCAGAATCCTTTCATTTACATATTCTATATCTGTTATTCCTTCCGCTATATCTTCCGTTAGTATCATAGCCACACCATGTACCTTGCCCTGTGGCAAACCACTCCATACTAGTTGATAGTTGCCATGTATAGTTTTCCTTCCCTTTCCTTCTCTTCTCATTCCACATAATCCCAAGATATCCAGTCTCCTCTCCATGAGTGTTACGACTTCCTCCTCCTTCTCACGTAGTGTAGCAATTTTAATTGTTTTGCTTTTCAGTACCAACCACTGCCCTAGAGTTTCAAATTTATTCCCAGATATTTGTCCCACGACTGTGTACTTGAGAAAACTATAACTAAGCAAACGTCGTACCAATAAAGGCCTCGTCCTCACATAGTGTTTCCTAAGATAGAGATTCTACGAAGACGATGAGATTTTTTGTAACGTTTTTGAATACGGCTGCATCGTGTCACTGCAGGTAGTTGTACATAACATAAGAACATAAGAATGAAGGAGACTGCAAGAGACCATAAGGCCTACACTAGACAGCTCCGTATAAAGGGGAGGAGGAGGAAGTAGGGGGCACGAGAGGAAATTATGTTAACAATCTACTTGGAAATCTACTTGATAATCAGTCTACCTAATCTAACCTACAAAACATGAGAAACATAGGAAAAAATAAAGTGAGAAAAGAAAAATATCAGAAAACAAAGGTATAGTGAAAAGGGTTGAGATATTCTAACGGCATTATGTTTTTGTGGCGGAGAATACTAATTATGCTATAGAACACTCTTACACTTCAGCATGATTTACTGGAGTATTCAGAATTAACACAACATAAAATGTAAATACTCGTGACCTTCCAGAACAAATATTAATAAATATTGAGTTTTCAAAGAAAAATATGATACAGTACATTTGAATATATCAGTGTTGCATATTGAAGTTGTTACCTATACATGTTTTAAGTATATCAATAAGTTATTGGTTTAAACAAATGATCTGCGTAAGAATACATAAGTTTTTTGTGGGTATTATGAGAGTTGTACCTGTTCAGTTGTACCTGCTCAGTGGCGGCTCGTGCAGAGGCACTTCGGAACTACAGCACCCCTATTTTTACTCGATATTATCGATAAAATTCAATACAATGTGTCTTTTTTAATTTAGTTGTATCTTTATACTTTATATAATCCTTAAAGTGTATCCAATGTGAAAATTAAAAGTGCCTAATTTAACCAGAAAATTTATCTAGTACTTACCAAAGTCTAAAACAGCAAAATATATTATACAAAAGTTTTCGTTTTTTTTTTTATTCATTTATTGCAGTTTGAAATTTGTATATCAAAAACGTCGTCTGGTTCAGACATTCTCGTAAAACCTACCCGTGGCGCCATCTGCTTCGCAATGACGTCATAGATTCTGTTCATTCTTCATACATCGTCATTGTGTTTGATGCAGATGATCGTGTCGAGTGCCGTAGGCCATTTGATATCAGATTTAGGTATTGTGAAAATTAAAAAAATTACTGAAGAAAATACACAATAGGGAAGAAAAGAATATGAGAGAAGAGACGGATAATAATAATATATCAGTAACATAGAGAACTCAGAGAAAAAGGCAGTAAAAGAAAGCTCATGATAACCGCCCAGCAACAATGACATTGTTAACATATGTTATAGTCAAATGTTCAACTACAACAATATTATTCACGTACAGAACATACACGGAAAGCTGAAAGGGCTTTTGTAAAGTGTTATGCAAAACAAATTATAAGAAATATTGTTTTCTGGATTTTTTATCTAAATCATCAAATAAATAAACTCAGAAAAATAAAACCAGGAGAAATGATAAATGGATAAAAAAGAAATTACATAGGATGAGTATATCAAAAGGGAAAATAAAACAAAACGAGGTAGAAGATAGGGGGTGCAGTATAGATATAAATGAAAAAAACACTTGTTAATTGGTGGAACGGGATGTTATGTTTTAACGATAGTTGTAGTGAAGCTTTCGTTTTTATACAGTATGTAAAAATCTAAAATAATGTATCTAGCTTGTGTAAAGAATAATTAAGTTTATCTAGTAGTAACAAGTCACCATGACAACCTTTTTACTAACACACTTGGGCCGAGATGAGAAAATATCTGTATTACATTGTAGAAATCGTTGTTTACAATTTTTTTAGGTGCTTCCCGGAGGCCTTGTGTAAACGTACAGAAAATTGTGATGCTCACTGCAAAAAATATTGAATGCGTCACGTGTACTACCCTTGCTTTTTTGAGTGCCCAATGACAGTATTGCAGAACCAACATGCACACTAGATAAGCACCAAGGATGCATCAGTATGAGAACTTCTTAAATATTTCGTTTCAAAACTACGTCGTCTATCCACACATTTTGCCTGTTGTCAGAGGTATATAGGGAATCGAGATCACTCTCAAAAGACGATGAAAAACTTTCCATATCGCAGGTTATTGTCTGTGTTGATACAGGGCATTTGTGGTGGTACAGAACCCATGACGTCATCAGAACCAGTACCAATAGATGGCTCTGTATGCTGCGTGTTGAATACAGATTAGCAGACGACAAATATTTTCATCAGAGGCCCTCAAATAGTACTTTTGAAGTAGAAAATTTGTTTTAAACGTGATTCTCGTGAAAATATATAACATTACAAAAGAAAAAAATGCTTGGTGATTACCCTTTAAGGTTTGTCAGCAGCCATGCCCAGGTTAATGAGAAAAAACCCTTGTATGGAACTGTGTGCTTTACAGTTCCAGCGACGCGGTGTTTGACTGTTTTGTGCATGTACATATGACTGAGATAAGAAGCTACACGCTAGGTAGACAGAGGACTGTCACTTACGAAATGCCTACCCTGTTGTCCAGATGTTATGCGATGTTTCTTTTTTATTCTGTGTGTATTATGCTTAAAACCCGTGTACCACATTCTTGACTGTGATAAAGTGTAGATGTAGATGCTTATCATGTTTCCAGCTATTCTATTTATTTCTTCATGTTTATTTATTTTAGAGAAAATTGATATAATTCAACCATGGTCTCCATGCATTCCCAAGAAACAAGTTTTGTGGCTCTAAATGAACTTCGACGGCTTAACGTAAATATTATAGAGAAGTTTATTGAGGAATACAGACTTTCAATCAATGAGCTCGATATAAAGGTTTAAAAGAACCGTGAAGTTCTATCCAAAATAACAGACTGAGTTTTATTTCGTGGAAACGTTGAGACTCCCTTACGTTTGACACAATTTCGAAACAATGGCTTAAAATTTTCTGAACCAGCACCCCAGTTAATTTCAGCTACGAAGCCTCACTGTGTCCGATTGAGGACACAATGCTGGTTTTTTTTCACAAAATATGTTGATTATTCATTGTTCTAGAACCCCCCCCCCCCAGAATATATCCCTTTTCGGTGCTGTCAATTAACTTGTGAATCCAAGAATAATGTAATAAGTCGTATTAGTAATACGTCATATTAATAATGCACACACAGCTGTGGATTAGTGTACACAGAGGCTGGGGAGACTTCAGTTTTTTCAGGTTATGTGCTAAAAGTTAATAGTTGCAGCAGTCAAATTCCCCTACTTCATACCTGGTCTAGATATTCATTCACTCATTTAATTCATAACCTTTCAGTTGCCACATGTCTAAACTTTTTAAATCTATTGGTCCTCCAAGCTGCTGTCCCTCTCTGGTCACTGGAGACCATTGGGCCTGGACTGTCTAGAATAGAACACCTGCTTTCGCAGGATCGGATTTGTAAGAGGTGAAAAAATGGTCTGTTAGAAAATGAGAGATAGTGGTGTGAAAAAGCGGCTGTTGTCAATAAACGCTTTGGGAAAGGGGTCGGAGTTGTAGGGACAGTCAGAAAATTGATTTTTTTTTTTTGTGGTAGGTAACTTGAAATGAGAAGATACAGTAGGAGAGTTAGAAATTAGATGAATTTCAGTAGGAGAGAAAGCGCATGTAGATGTTTATTCGTAGTCGTGTTTCTTGTTTGCGATGTGTTTGTATGTGTGGATGAGGGAGGTTCGGGAAGGGCTGGGTGTGTGTGGGTAGGAACAGAATCAAGGAGATCACTGAACAGATTGTGTGCCTCCCCTATATTTAAGAAATGTCAACCTAGCCTATAACCTCTTCATAATTAATATATATTTGTTTATAAATGAATTTTTTCACGTTCTCCTTTGAATGCTTTAATTTATCCTTAGGGGGATATGTTCCTTTTGGGTATTTTTTCTCTACGGTTATTATTTGCACCTGGAAACAGACACACAACTGAATTAGGGTTAGATCATTTACTGTGTTATCCTTAATATTAAACCCATGTGTGCGACTATAGTTAATCCAACTAATATAAAATTGTACTTATTCAAAAACCTTGTTCACTGAAATAATGTGGTTAAAGCTTATGGACATGAATATTAAATATATCTTGACAATAACAACCCAACAGAATTTCAACTGACAATTTCTCTGTGAAGCTGTGAGATCCAAAACAATGTTGAGAATAATTATCTCAGTCTCCTGAAATAAATAATAATCCACAGAATAAGAACAGAAAAATAATACTTTGAAAAGTGAAGTTTGATTATGTACCGTATATATAGAAAAGTGTTACATGAAATGTTTCATTATCATTAAGCTACCCCTTAAGTAAAGTTTTCTAAGAGTTCATATTTGCTCTGTTTTCTGTTATAGTATATTAAAAATTTATACGTTGTGGCAGTAGTCGTATTAATGATAGCAGTTATAGAACATAGAAAAGATTTAATTTAAACAAGAGACTTTAGAAATATACCCATTCCTCGTGTAAGGGGGAAAAAACCTTTGGTATATGTATGTGTTTTCTCTGTGTCTGTATAGAATGCAAAAATAGCAATCTCATGATGTGTATTAAGTGTATAAATAGAATTCACACTTTCGAAAAATCAGGCTCACAACTAAGGAAAATATGGTAGGAAATATAGCTCACACGAGAAGACAGCAAACTTAATTAGATTTGTATTCAGAACTTTACTAACATTATTGCCCTCTAGTAGGGTGCGCACAAACTACTTACAGAAAACGAGAATGAAAAAAGCTAAAGAAAATTTAGTTTGGTAAGGTAGACTATAAAAAATAAATTACAATAAACAAAACCATGTTTTCGGTATTAATTACGCCTTATAATTTAAAAATCTCAGCCCCAAGGTTATGTGAAAAAAGAAATTTAGTAGTGAAATTGGCAAAAGTAAAGGGATGAAAGACTATACGTAATAGGAAAACTTAAAAAAAAAGGCTGTACATGACGACAAGGGGTTGTGGGCATATATAAATGGAAAGTCTTAAGAGAACTTGGAACCACTCCCCTACTCCCTCGCTGCTACGTCCCAGGCTAAAGAAGTACTCAAGAAGGAATTGTGAGAGGCACACCCTAAGCCCCACAGAGGGTAAAGACTATCCTTGCCTCAGCTTAAACCACGGTGATTCAAAAGTATTCATTGCACTCCAGAAATATACCAGAGGCCTCACAAACTGATCGGTCGCCAAGTTCAAACTGAAATAGGACAAAAATAAATGCCTGGGTGGAAGGAAAAATTATAAGTATGTATTTAGGAATGGATGTAAAAAGTTGGTCGTATGTAGGAATGATTACACCTACAATGCTGTATGAAGGCTACTGGGCACATAAGAGATACAGAGACGAACAGACTGAATCTGTTTTGAATAAAATGTTTGAAATATGATAAGTGTTGTAAGAATGGATAACAAAAATGTTATAGCAAAGCAGAGAACGGAAGTGGGAAGTGAGGTTTCGAATGAGGCGAAACAAGGTCATCATATTAAGACAACAGGGCACGACTCTCAGTAATGGATTTAAACTGGACAAATTTAGATTTAAGAAGGAAATAGACAATAATTGGTTTACTAGTAGGGTGGTCAACGAATGGAATAGACTTAGTAACCATATAGTGAGCGCTGAAACTATCAGTTGTTTTAAGAAACGGTTAGACAATTTTATGGATGGGGATGACAGGTGGTGATGGATATGGAGCTGCCTAGTGTAGGCCTTATGGTCTCTTGCAGTCTCCTTCATTCTTATGTTCTTATGAAAAAGAGAGCTCTGGTTTGCATTTGGCAAGGCGGGAGTACACGCGGTTTCGATAATAACATTACACACAGATAACAACATCCGCATCTATAGTGGCCTTCAACAGTATTGCATCAACCCATGTTTAGCAAACCCTCAGTCTTAGGCAACGAAGCCTCCACCATGAAATTAATAAAATGAAAGACACGTCAATATACTAGAGTAAATTGTGTGTATGGAAATAATGGGGAAGACGAGCAAAGACGGCGTGGAAAGCAGTAGAAGGAGCTGAAAATGAGATGACTGGATGGAGAAGTCTTTCACACACAGAAATGTGGTATCAGAGTAGCTACCTCTGGCTTTCGGGCTCTGTAAAGAGCTGTGCCTCTCTGCATTGCTTTTGACCCATGCTGAGGATGTGGAGGGAGGGAAGTGGAGGGGGGTTTCGGGCTGAGATGGATGGAATTGTGAAAATACATTTATTTATGATCTTGGAGTGTGTTTTTTCTCGACCCCTTTATAAAGCTTCTAAGGTTGGGGATGAACCCTTAGTACTTATAATTTTCGCTAACACTGAAAAGGAAAATAGAATAAAACTTTTCGTACCGGCATGATGTAATAAAATAGACTGTTGCATTGTAGTATAAATTAGACTAATAAAACATGAACTATCTTTATTGCAAATCTAAAGAAAGTGGTGATATAACACACACAAATAATATTTTTATGAAAACACTGGAAACGAATGTGCTAATACGAAAATATATTTCTTGCACACAGGAGATATTTTTCTTCTCATGCTAAAATGATATTACCATAATGTTTCTAAGTTACAATGGTCCAGAAGTTTCTGCGATAGCGTTACACTGTTCCCGTCGTTAGCCAGAATACTTTCAACAGAATACATCTAACACCATAAGAAAGAGTAAGCTAGATAAAGAATGTCAACTATTCATTATTTAGAAGTATTTGGCATTATTATTTTTCTTTTATAAAAAAAAAAAGATAGATGGCGTCACTAGTAAAGAGCACATTTTAACCCTGGGCGAACGGCGTTCTTTCCTATCTTCAAATTACGTTCTTGTTGGCAACTCTGGTGTCATAGTGAAACCTGCGGTTTGCGGTTGAAGTAGTCGGCAATTGGTGGTGTGTAAGGTAGTGTGAAGGTCGTGACAGTGAGGAAAATTGTGTAATTCCCTTTCTTCCACCATGTCTGAACAAGTGTAAGTATCCATTATTTATTTTATGGGTATTTTTGTCATACAATATTAATCTAAAATAATTTTCAGGCATATTTGAGTCGACTGGACTCGAATATTTGGATCAGGTGATTTTGAAAGCCACTTGTACACTACCTGTCAGTGATAATAATCTAATGTGGCAATATTAGTTTGTAATTGTATGTTGTCATCCATTTTAAAAGTTATTTGTAGGAATATTTTAAACTGTTGGTAGTGAGAGTGTTTTCTTTAGCTAAATAGAATAAACTAATAGAGGCCAAAATTGAAGACAACTCTAGATTAGATTAATCAAGATGTGCCCTCTACGTTTGATAGTTTTGGTGGGTGGAACCTATCAACAAATTAAAATTGCTGAGTGACAGCCAGAATAGACACACTTTTCCCAGTCTTGTCAACGAGTTTTCCATATTCATAATTCCAGAATAACTAACTACACCCAGAATGTAATATATACTCTAATATAGCATTGACTTCAACTGGGAAACATTGTTACTTGTAGCTATTTCCTTATGTTTCCCACAAAGAAATGTAATTGATTCTAGCAAATAAAGAAAACACAATAATGTCACAGGAGTTCAGTGGGAATGCTCTGAATATTTTCTTAAATTGCATATCTTCAAATGACAGTGATTGCACTGGTTGGTAGAGTAAATGCTGCAGTTGAACTGACATTGCTTGTAGTTGTGCTGCACACGTAGAAATGGTTCTTGATCATCACAAAAGCAAAATAACCTTCCAGTAGTCTGCAGTTGTTTCTGTTCCCCCAGAGTCTAAATGATTATTAAAGATATTGATTCCGTGATAGTAAATAATCAATTACCATTCCACCTTGTACCTAACCTAACCCTCAGCTTCAGGAGAAATACAACCTCCTCATTAAGGTTGTATGCATCTTTTTCATGACACCTTACATCCAGAGACACACTCATGGTGGTGATGCCTCCTTGGGAGAACAAACAAACAAGTGCCTAGTTAGAGGAAGAATTAGTATGCATGGACAGACATGTAGGGTATTGTAATTTGTAAGAGGTATCATTTACAGTAAATATTCACCAATCTTGTAGATCAATGGCAAAAGCTCTTATTCATTGCTAGGATCTACATATTGAGGAATACTCCATCTGATTATGCCCAAACATGGTATAAAGTTTATCCAAGAAAGGTCCAAATTTGTGGTGTAGATATATATTATATGCTATAATTATAGGTGATACTTTTGGGTAAAATTTTACTTTCCTGCATGCAGGGTATAGAACTACCATAGATTGCTACAATGCCATGAATTAGTGAAATTGCAAGTTTAGGATGCTACAGATCCTGACATTTGATCATCTGTTCCTCCAGATGGATATTGTTGAATGGCTTCTCAAACTTAACCAAACCTAACTTATCCACTTAAGAGTTGATGTAAGGGGAACATTCTTGCCAAGTTCAGTGTTCACTCGGCCTCTTATGGGAAAAAAAAAGTGAAAATTTCATTTGCATTCTAGGAGAAAGGTACAATTATATAATTGTTTTATCTATATCTCTTATCATACCCCCCTGGTAGATGATAAATAATCTGTCGGCTAGAAATCACTCCTCACAATCTGTCTCCATTTGGTACAGTCCTCGTATATCTGCATTTCCACTTGTTCTATCTCAAGGCCTTTTCTCTCAGTCCATTATACACTCCTTCCCTTCATCTCATCTTTGGCCTGCCAACAGGTCTTCTCTCTTGCAGATTCCACTTGAGGTATTTTCTAGATTTCTGGTTGCCATGCATTCTTTTGACATGTCTGTGCCATCTCAATTTTGATCTTCTATATATTAGGTGAAAAAAAAACATTTTCTTTGAGAAGTGATGCATGCTATAATGGGCGATATGGGACAGGGGTCTGTCCTTATATCCGAAGATCCGTTATAACAGAGGATCCATTATATCCGATGGAAATATCGGACATCTTTTATATCCCGAAGTTTGTCCAGTATTAGAAATGAGTAGGATTAAAAATTATACTGTAAAGTTAGAATGTCATGTTAAAGCCATTATATCTTGAACGTGTTCAAGTGGTTTAAAATTAGAAAGTGGTAGTGATAAGGGTTTTAAGATGCAATATTCATACTGTAAAGTTAGAATGTCGGGTTAAATTCATTGCCACTTGAAAATGGTCAAGTGGCTTAAAATTAGAAAGTTGTGGTGACAAGGGTTTTAAGACCAGGCTGGGTTTCATACAGTTTGTCTGGAAACTGGCTTTAGATCGTGGATAATACTGCATTCTTAGATTTACTAAATCATATTGCACATCTGGAAAGAAAAGAAAATTATGTAAACCCATCTCACAACCTAAGCAAACTTAACTTCATCCTGTCCCAACCTCATCCTTACATAGCACCTCATCCTTGTACAGACCATGGCCCACCTGGGGGTCATGGGTTCTCCCAGAGAAATTTATTGTCTGTGGGTTTCTCATCAGTGAAACTCGTAGCTACATTTATTTTAATATGATGAAATATTTTAGATTTATAAGAGATACTGTAATTGATTGTGTCGCCTTAGGTTTCACCAAGTGATAAACCCGCAGCCCCACAGTGGCATGCAACAGTCCCTGGACCCTCCCTCAGATCTGTTTGGGATGAAACATTGGCCCATTGTCCATTTCATACTAGTGTGGGACTTACTGTGTCATGGCTGACAGTGGCAAGAATAGGGGTGCAGTACATTGTCATCTCTCAAGTTGAAGTCAATAAAAAGAGATCTTGGAGCCGAATCTGAAGACCTAGTGTCAGTCCTCAGAACTACAGCACCTGATGAAGGTGTGTGTGTGTTGGCATTAATCTCCAAAAGCCTTCTTGGTGTTCCTAGTTTTCACATGCAGTGCATAGTACCTTTGCTCTACATCTGTTTGCAGGTTAAGAACTGTTGTTAGCAAGTAAGGTGTACAAGGATGTCGAGTATATCTTGACAGAAAGCCAATATGCGTATTGCTGTAGAACCTGGCACATGTTACTTTTATTACATGTTCAAGCATCATGGATTCTTCCAGGCCAACTAGTAATAATGTCCATGAACTTTATCGATGTATCCCACCGTGCACATTAAAGCTGAAATATCTTTTACAACAATGGTAGTAGTTCTTGGCATATATACCTGGTCTTTTAATTGGTATAAAGTACAGTCTGTACAGCTTCGTATTGCACTATTATAAAAAACTGGTGTATCAAATATGTTCATTATTCACTTGGAGCCAGTATATAGTGCATTTACTTAATTATAGTATACAGGAATTAAGCAACGCTCATTGGATTCTGTATCCTACTCTCCAATTTATCATACCTAGCCTTAATTTCCAATTATCATATTAAGATTTAAATTCATGTATTGTTCCAGGTTGAGCAATATCACCTAAGCTATTCCAAGTGTTAATGCATGTATTTGGAAAACTGTTTTTTCACATCCTTGAGATTTGTATAGTCTAATTTGTTCTCATGAACTCTTGAAGCCCTCCTGTCCTTGGTAAAGATATATTTTCTGTCAATGTAGTTTATCCCTTTTGGCAACCTGATTATAGTAATCATATCACCTTTTTCTTGTTGATCTTTCAAAGTTGACAGACTTCGTGTTTTTAGTCCGTTCTTGTAAGGTTTATTTGTCAAGCTGGAAACCAGTATGATTGCTGCCCTTTGTATTGTCTCAGTCCTGCTTATATCCTTTACTTAGTGTGGGGATGTATATTGTCTAGGACAGATAAAGTTTTCTATGAGATTTTTCATCATCTCTTCATCCATGCAGTGAAAAGCCACTTTAATTTTCCTCAGCAGTCTATATGTCTCTCCCACAATCTTGGTTGTCTTATATCGTCACCCCCCAGTTTTTCTCCTATTTTGGTTTCGTATTGGATTCCCTTCTCAAGGAATAATTAAAAGATGGTCTTTATGCAAGTCTACTACTAGATACAAGACTTCTTGCTTACAGTGACTGATAGATTAGGAAATATTTTGACCCCCCCTTGCTTAACTGAAAAAACTGAAAATAAAATCATCAGTCACTCTGTATCTAATTCCAGTTTCATATACAGTATATATATATATATATAGATATATATGTATATATACATATATATATATATATATATATATATATATATATACATATATGTTGAAGCATTGAGGTTGGTGAAGGTGGGTGAGGAAGACATAAATCAGAATCTAAGTTTATTTCTGACTAGTTTCACACAAATAGGCTTCTTTCTCTGAAGAAGCCTATTTGTGCGAAACTAGTCGGAAATAAACTTGGATTCTGATTTATGTCTGCCTCACCCACCTTCAACACACATATATATATATATATATATATATCTATATATATATACAAAAATATATATATATTTATATATATATGTATATACATATATATATATATATATATATATATATATATATATATATATAGTGTATATGATGAATGGTTTAGACAGATGAGAGAGTGGGTGGAGGAAGAATAAGCGAAGATGGGCTGGAACTTTTTTTTTTTTTTTTTTATTGCTTATACGTTTCGACCGACTCGGTCTTCTTCAGTAAGCTGTCTACAAACAGTTTGGACCTCACATTTATACATCCGAGGACGGGGAGATGGACAGGTCATCCCTCTGGCTGTCTGGGGATTCCCTTTCCCGTACCATGCATATGTTTCCCAATTGTATTTATAATTAATTTACTTGCTGCTTTTGACAAGCAACCAAAACCTTCCCTGTCATTGATATTTTCATAGGAATTGATGTAGGCAGCTTCAACGGTCTTTCTCATGTCTCTCTTTAATCCAGTGTGTAAAACCTCGACCCCATCCCAGTGGGGCAAATGTCCAGATTGGTCAGCGTGCTGGACGAGTGAGTTAGACGTCCTGTGTGACCTCAAGTCTCGTTTGTGCTCGGCTATGCGTTTCTCGACACCTCGACCTGACTCGCCGTAATATGAAGATGAGCATCTACCGCAAGGAATGCGATAAATGGTACTGAAGGCGTTTTGGGACAATCCCTTTATATTCTTAGTCTTGACAATTCTTCCAATGTTGGAATTGGAAGTCCTTGCTATTTTTATCCCACTCTTCCCAAGAAATCTGTCTATGCCATCAGTTTTTCTAGAGTTAGGAACCGAAATATACTGTACCTTATTATCCTCGGACGACTGGACATTTGGTCTCATGAAAATGTTCCTAGCCACTCCTTTCAGCTTTTTAATCATCCAGCCCATCTTCGCTTATTCTTCCTCCACCCAGTCTCTCATATATACAGTATATATGTATGTATGTATATATATATATATATATATATATATATATATGTATGTATATATAATTGCTGAAGAATGCAAAGGTGGCCTTTCACTACATGGATGAAGAGGTGATGATGGGGAAAAAATCATAGAGACCGAAATCCACCCTACATTGCAATATGCACTAGTGGCATGGTCCCCATACAAAATGAAAAATATAATCAAGATTGAGAAAATACAAAGAAAAATATAAGCAAAATTGAGAAAATGCAAAATAGCAGCATCCAAATACCAGCTTTGCAGATAGAGACCATAATCCATCATAGATTAGAATATGCAACAGTGGTATAGTCCCCACAGAAAGTAAAAGATATAGGCAAACTTGAGAAAATAAAAAGAGTATCATTCTATCTGCCTTACAGTTAAATTGTGCAAGGAGAAACTGGAAGCATTAGCCTTCCCATTGTTAAAGGATTGAAGAGAGACTGAACTTGATTATGATGTTCAGATCATTGAAATGGGTGGAATAAATTGACAGAAAACATCTTTTGTGATAGAACGACATCACAAGGTCATGGAAACAAGCTGAAAAGTAATGCATGTTAGAAGAATGTAAAGTTTTACATACAAATGTGTAAATTCCAGGAATAGCCTAGAAGATTATATATCAGTTTGGAACCATACAAGAATTTGAAATGAGGTATGCTGCAGGACCTCACAAGCATAGCTCTCTTCATTTGGTAAAAAGAAGCTTCATAAAGTTTTGCTTTGAGATGTTGAAGATGGCCAAAGAAACTCACAGGTTGTTTCAGGAAACCTTTGGTGACTGTACCATTTGTGAAAGTAGAATATTTTTCGGTACAAGTGATTAAAGGAAGAACTTCTGTGGAAGATAATGAACATTATGTATAACCATTGACAAGCATACATATACCAGAGGCTTTTTTTCCCCACGTAAGGGAGGTAGCCAAAAAACAAAGGCATAAAAACCACTCCCACCCATTCCATCCCTACCATACTCCACTCCCCTCCCTCTTATCTTGGCACCTCCTGGATGACAGGTCATCCCTGCATCTCACCCACTGCCCTGGGTCAGAAGTAGTGTCACAATACACAGTACATCCACAGCAAGGCTGCTTCAATAAATCGGCGACCCCCCCTCTCTGTCCCCTCATGCAGAAAAGAAGAGGGGGGAGAAATTCCTTCGGGCTGCATCAAATTATTTCTCACACATACTTCCTCACCCTCCATTCCACCTCATGTATCACAGCATCATCCATATACAACCAATCTCCATTCACCCCTGTCGTCTGTCCTCTCCCGTCCTTCCTAAACAGACATTCCCCTCTTTCCCAAAGCCTCTCTCACCTCATCCATCTCATCCTAGGTCCCCCTCATGTTCACTCCTTCCACCTCTGCCTTCCACACCTCTTTTACTAGTCTTTCTTCACTCATTCTTTTTGTGTCCAAATCATCCCAACACTCTTTCATCAACCCTATCTCCCAACTCCCTTTCCACCCCCGTTCTCCTCCTCACCTCCTCATTTCTCACCATACAGCCTAGTAACCCCTATCATACAACACCAAATTATGTTGAAAAGTCTATGATATTTGTAATATCATAAGAATGGTATATAGGATTATTGAGTGCATATTGATGAATTTGTTGAATTGTGTATAGGATTATTGAGTGCATATTGATGAACTTGAGCGCATGAGTGCATGTTGATGAATTTGTTGAACATGAGAGGCGTTGCTGCAAAATTTTACCAAATATTAGAGGATTCAAAGATCAACTCAGGTATGATTCCAGTCTCATCTCCAAGGTTAGAACTGGTGATGAATCATGGGTTTATGGTTGACCCTGAAGCAGAGCAGCAGTTATCGCAGTGGAACTCTCTCGCTTCACAAATGGGGGGGGGGAAAATGTATGCCAGGTTCAATGTCTTTTTTTCTTCCAACATTCAAGGTATT
Source organism: Oratosquilla oratoria (assembly GCF_046742065.1). NCBI lineage: Eukaryota > Metazoa > Arthropoda > Malacostraca > Stomatopoda > Squillidae > Oratosquilla > Oratosquilla oratoria. The sequence goes on along the minus strand of NC_134794.1, from coordinate 18,180,850 downwards.
GTTCTCTCATATAATTGCACTGTGTAACTTGCAAATACATAGATGCAGAACTTGGAGCCAAGAAATGTCCCAATCAGTATTTGAATAGTAACTTCAGTCTGAAACTCAATTGTAGAAGTACCAATTCACATTCAGCCAGTGATTTTTTTTTTTTTCAATGTTGCTAAGTAGTTATCTTTGTTTTATGGTATTTTTCCATTGCACATCATTCTGAAGTAGTATTTGCTGTGGGATTGGCAAAAAGAAATTGTTGGTAGCGTGATATGTGTTGATATTCTCTTTTAACAGTTATTACCATGACTTGAGAAAAAACGACATCACTAGAAAAATATATTGCACATATAGACTGGAAAGGAGTAGAGGAACAAGTTCACTTGAGAATTGCAGCAAGTAGTTACTTTACACAATATAGGGTTAATGCAGTAAGCAGCCCAGTGACAACAATGAACAGAAAAAGCATGCAGACAGACATTTGAGGTACAAGCAGAGTAATTTCTGGCCTGATGGTTTGTGTTTGAGTAAATACCCAGTGTGATGTATATGAATCAAGTGGCAGCGTTGATGTGAACCGACGTCTCCAGGCACGTTACGTTCTACAACTTGTTTCCTCAGCATTGTTCACTCGATGCAAGGAACAAGATACCAACGAATGTGCAGACGTCATCCCAGCATGGAAATAAGATCCATGCAATTCATGGGTGACGAAGGGTTCGGTCTAAAAATACGTCCATGATTGACGTCTTCCTGAGTATACATTACGTTGTGGCTACCGTCAGGAAATTTTATACATCATAGGATGAATTTCTCTGTTCTCGGGAGATTTTAAATATAATATATTTAAAATATATGATATATATTATATATATCATAATATACGAATATATATATATTACGAATATATATTATATATATTCGTCTAGTGCTTGAACAGGGGAAGGTGTGTGTGTGTGTAGAGTGGGGGGGGGGAAGTTCACCACGGCCATGGAAAAAGCAACGTCATGGTGAATGTGCAACCCTAGGGTTTAGCCACACTATTGTAAGAGTGTGCAATCGTCACTAGGCGTGCGTGACTCGCTCAGCCTAATGAGTGTGTTAAAAATATCCATGTCTAGAAGGACTGGAACCCAGTAAATAAAAAGTTGGATAAAGGAGTTGCAGAAAGAAATCACGAGTGGAATTCCAAATTTAAATATAATTTATTCATTAGCAGACTTTCAGCTATATTCACTGAGAGGGAAAGTGAATATGTATATCAGATATTCAGTACTGCGCAAGTGAAATGCTCTCTTTGCGGTTATTGTCCAGTTGTTTGAGGACTAAAGTCGACCACAACACTTGCTGCCGCACCACAAATTTGAGCATTTTTGTTCTGTGAAGATTTATTACTTTGTGTTAGTCTGCTTCAGCTTTCTGGATCTACTTTCAACATTGCTGGAACTACTCAATAAAGTCTATTTCAACGAACTTTACGTCAAAGGAAGCATAAAGTAGTAAAGAAAGCCACTATCTCGATGTAGTGTTGTGTCTAAGATTGCAGTCATTGCTACACATGATCTCTCGTAGATGTGTCATTGTCGACAGTAGAATATCCAGTCATGTTGTCGGATTCTCTGCAATTGTTTGATGTTTTATTGGCCGACAAAGAATAATAGTTATTGTCGACTTCGGTTTCTCGTATTGGAAACCTAAGGCCGAACAGTTGCTGACAGCAACTGTTTCTGTGTCACTGATTCATAGGAAGAGGAGGAGGAGGGGTGCAGTCGTTGTTTGTTTGCGTGTTGTTTGTTTGAGTGTTGAAATCGATAGAAAGTCTAGGCCTCGGCCCAGAGATCGAATGTTAGGATTACACTTCTAAATGGAGGTGAAGGTGTTGACGGATTTTGAAATCGGCAAAATGATTCTCAGTCGCTTCCATTTTGGTGGACGTTAACAACAGCTATCCGTCATAGTTTCCATTAAAACTCCCATTACAAAACACATTGTGGTCAGCAGTGCAAGCCATCCATCTTATAACACACACGCAATGCTTGTACAGATTGTGAAATAATATTTGACAGACTAGGATAGTTCCCACAATTTCGTCGGTTATGTGTTATAGTTAGAGCTTGTATCCTATGGATGTAAGCACTGTCGTGCGATTTCCGTAGTACACATGTTGTGGTCGTTCGTCACGTAGAAGCACTTTAAGTATTTTATTATGGCGTGTAACAAGTAAACTGCCAGCCGCCCTCCAAGAATGTGGCAACTAATCCAAACTTTCACAGTATGCTGGGGTTGTATTCCTAGATGTTCTTGGATATTTCAGAAATTCTGTGCGTTTTTGAGGTAATGTGATATGGTGGTAAGTTACATTTATTCCAGTAGTGTCGTTGGTAAATAAATATAAAATGTGCCACAAAAGAGCAAGTCAAGACGGCCATAAAACTTGGCGGAAAAGTTGTGGCCGGCGGTGAACTTGAGCGGGAAATTCCTTCCCGCCAGTAGACGTGGCGCGTCTAAACATCACCAAGGTGTTGATTTGAAGAATATCTTATCTGTATAATGATGCTGATCCAGTGAATACGAATAAAAGTACAGGGGAATATGTTATTTCAGAGATTTGATTGTGGGTGTTTCTGGAGGTCTTGTACGGTCAAGGTTATGCCTGCCGGCAAGACGAGATGAGATGAGGAGAGGACTGGGTGACCTTCACCGTCGTCCACCTGCTTTGGTATGACGGACTAGTCCTATGCCGCAAGACTCCGAGATTGCTTTGGACTGAATAGAAATCGTTCTGAATTATCCAGAACAAAATCTTCAGTACATGGGTCATTATCACGCCTATATCAATATGCAACGTGGGAAGAATTTTTCTCTGTTGAATAGAAATGTCTGGCAATATTTGTGACAGGAAAACGTAAATGTATCCAATATTGTAGAAATTGAACACGAAAAGTGAGAAGTACAGATAAATAGTACACCCCTCACGTACTCAAACATTACCATCACTGATTATTACTTTTTCAACGTCTGTTAGGCAAATGTTACGTCGCAATCGTGATGTCAGCACGGGAACGCAAAAAGTTCCTGGATCCAAAGTAGAAGGGGTTTGCGCGTGGCAACAATACGTTGTTAACGTTAGTCTTTTCCGTCTTCGCCTTCTCTTCCTCCTTCCCTCTCCCAATCTCCTTGTTCATCGGATGTCTTCTACACCTTCAAACTTCTATATCCATTCATCTTCTCCCATATTATACATTCTTGTGTCTTTATCACATTCTTATTGGTTGTCGTCGTCATATTCTTCGTCTTTGTCGTCGTCATATTCTTCGTCTTTGTCGTCGTCATATTCTTCGTCTTTGTCGTCGTCATATTCTTCGTCTTTGTCGTCGTCGTCATATTCTTCGTCTTTGTCGTCGTCGTCATATCCTTCGTCTTTGTCGTTGTTGTGGCGTCGTCTACTGAAGTTCCGGGCTGAGAAGGCATGACGTCATAACGCCTGGGAGTCTTTCCTTGATTGGTCCCCGCAGCATAGGGGAATTTACCCATTCTCTCAACTCACTTTTCCTCGTTCCCTTTTTCCTTAGCTTCGGTGATAGAGAACTACCGGTATTTCGTGGGCACATTCGCACCAGGGAAATACATATTAGCAACAAGATGTATCGGTTGGTTGGCATTAGTACCCAATGTTTGGTGGGAATATCGTCCATGATAAGTTCATAATGCATTAGGTGGGTGCAGTATGTTCAACGTTGAAACATGGAAATCCTCACCATGCAAAGAAAGTAATTTTCTGATTATCATCATCGTTCAGGCCTGTAGCCACGGGGAGGTTGTGTCTTATGGGTGGCTCAGTCCCCCAGAAGTGGCCAAATCGTGAAAAGAATTAGAACAACGCCTTATTAAACAATAAGACAAAATATTGTAATAAGATTTGATAAATGAATATACTTTGTTGTCATATTTTGTATAGTAATATTTAGTCCAGTACATGTTAACATGAGGCGTTATAATACAGTAAAGCTACCCCTACGATAGAAACACCATTCCTCCATATGTCAAGCCTTGGTTGTGAGCCTGCCACCGTCGTTATTATGACATCACCATTATCATCAAACCTAATGCATCACGAGTTAGTAGAGAAATATAGTGAACACGAATTTTGAAAGATAGAGAAACAGACCACAACAAAAAGAAACTCTGGAAAGCGGAGGCAATCGAAGACGTGCGTGAGCGAACGTTATATTCAGGTTGAACCGAACGAAACTATTTGGATATCATGCGTGACTGGAAATTCCTGCCACTGATATCGACGGTTATGCTTTACACTCCCGCCACTCTGTAAGCCGGAGACAACTAAACACAGTAAACACAGCGTTCGTTGATTTAGCGCTTGTTTACTAACGAATTTTTCTTTGACAACTGTTATCATTAGTACTCCATTATAATAATGATAAAATCTAAACGAAAAAAAAAAATCCCACAATCATATGATATTCAAACTTCGATTCTGATACACAGATAGGAAAATAGATTTGAAACGAGTAGCCAAGAATGATTGTACATGTTACCCTTCTGTAATTGTTACTTTCACCAAACTTGACCCAGAAACTCGAGTGAAACGGCGCGCGCAACCAGAAACAGTCGTTGAAGTCAGCACGGACCTGCTTTTATTGCAGTAACGATCATCGTAAATCAAAATACCGATACTAACGTACACCTATATACTTGCACGTAATTGTGCGTGTGTTTGTGTTTCACTAGGGTCTGATGTCATTCTGGATTCGTAACTGACAGTTAATATAGGCCTGCCTTCCCGGATGAGATTTAGTCCGATGTGAGTGATGCTTTGACATGGGCCACACACCCATCTCTTTGCTCAAAGGGGACAGTAACTTCTTGCAATATTATGAAACTTTCAAGCCCTGAGCGGTGGGCCAACTTTGACCTCCAGTGTGAGACCCTAACCACTACACAGTAAGGCGCGCGCGCGTTTGCCTAAATGTATACGACGTTGTAGTTATGCTCATGGGGTACAGTCTGTATAAGTAATTTTTTTTTCTTTTTAGCTGTTATGTTGTCCACGTGAATGATTTCAGATTTATTTCTACAGATGCATTAATGTGGACAGCTATTCCTAGGGTAACCTCCAAGCCCAGGTACAGGTTTGCATTTTTTATTTCTTTTGTAATGTTATCTATTTTCACGAGAACCATATTTAAAACATATATTTTATCTCAAAAGTACTATTTAAGTTTTTTTTTGGGGGGGCTTAAATATTCGTCGTTTATTAATTTGCATTCTAAAACCCAGCTTACAGCGCCATCTCTTGGTTAGTTGGGATGACGTCATGATGTATACCAACCCAAGAATCCTATAGCGAAACGGGTAATTCTTTCAGCGATATTGAGTTTTCCGTCTTCTTTTGAGAGGATTCTCGATCCCATAAATATCTGACAGCAAGCAAGACGTGTGGATAAACGGCATATTTATGGGCTATTAGTTTAAACCGAAATATCTGTTTTTGAAGATTTTTTTTTTATATTGGTGCATCATTAGTAATGCATGTTGGTTCTGCAATGCTGTCTTTGGGCACTCAAAAAAGGGTTATATACGTGAAACGTTCAATATTTTTGCAGTGTTGCCATACAAAATACTGTACTCCATCACGTTCACGCTACTCCTGGATGCCACTAAATTTTTGTAAACAAATTTCTATAACGTAAAATATATATTTTTTCATCTTGGCTCAAGTGTGACAGGAAAAGGGTTAATTATGGTTATTTGTTACTGCTAGGTAAAACTATTCTTTACACAAGTTAGATATAATATTTTACGAGTGTTTACAAACTGTATTTCACGAAAGCTTCACTACAAGTATCGTTAAGAATATTCAATCCGTTTCAACAAATGACATTTTTTTTTTTGCATTTATTCGTATGCTGCACGCCCTATCTTCTATCTTGTTTTATTTTCCCTTTTGTATTTAATCTGTAATTTATATGTTCACTTGTTATACCTCCTGGTTTTATTTTTTTAATGCTATTTGATAAGTTTGATAATGAAAAATATTATAATTTGTTTTCTATAATGCTTTAAAAACGGTCATTTGGTATTATTGTAAGAGAATCTATCCCCATCATTGTGCTCTGTGTATGCTCAATACGTGAATAATAGTGTTGCTAGGCAGTTATCAGACTGTTATCTTTTTACGACTCGTAATATTTCTTCTACTTTTCTCTCAGAGTTCTGTATGTTATTGTTATATTACTACAATCCGCCTCGTTTCTCCTTTTCTTCTTAATCGTGTATTTCCTCGGTAGTTCTTTCTTCATTTTCATAATTCCTAAAATTGATGTAGATAGCTTGCGGCACTCGACACGATGACTATTCATCAAACAGTGACGACACATGAAGGATGAACATAATGACGTCACTGTAAAGCAGATGGCGTTACGGGTAGGTTTTACGAGAACAGCTGAAGCAGATGACTTTTGGGGATAGGATAAGTGATTTCAAATTCCCATAAATAAAAAAAGACTAATAAAAATTGTAATTTGTATAGTTATTATTGACTTTGGGAAGTACTAAAAACTAATTCCGGTAACATTGGACACCTATAACGTTCAAAATGGTTAACTTGAACATGCTTCAAATTATGTGCGCGCCGCGCGCGCGTGTGTGTGTGTATTCGTCTACGACGGGTTTCCCAAGTTTGTCTCTAGGTCAACCCGCAGGCAGATATACTTAACCACAAAACCAAAAAGGTACGGGAGGAAATGTCTACTTTTCCTCTCTTCCCTCCTCCCTCCTCCCTCATCTCTCCATTTATGACTGAAGTTCCTCATCTTCGCTCGTTCCCTGACCCCTTCATCCAGATGAAATGCTCAAGTCACGTCTTCCGAGCAGCAAATGGGCTGAAATTCGTGAATGTGCGTCAAGTACTTGGGCAACGTGCTCCGAGAGTTTATGTTGTGCACACACATAGCGCGCCTGCATGCTAAGATCCGTACAGAGATTTGCACCGGCTCGCGCACAGTTGTATATTATTATGATTTATTTATATGCATGTATATTTTTGTATTTATTTTATTTATTTACCTAATAGTCAGTTTAGTTATTTTGAGTTTATTTTAATTATTCTTTGTCCGACATTCAAAGTTCCTTCGCTCCATCAAAGAAACATAAATCAAATGAATAAACGAATAAATAAAGATATCACCAACTCTATCTTTGTCGGTTGAGCTAGAAAGTCGATGGTTATAAGTACAAGGAAAAAGTTACGGGATTTCAGTAATCAAGAAGCCGGAAAACAATAATGTAAAAAAAAAAAAAAGTGCTCTTGATGAAAAGCTGTGCTATGTAATCTTGGTTTTCTCTTTCAGTAATTTGCTATGTATATGACATGCACATTTTAGATTGAAGATATACCTTAGTACTAGAATTGTTTGTTTCTGAAAGAAAAAGAAAAGTTCTTGCAAGAGATGATTGGTTCGAAAAAGCTTTTAAAATGAAATACCCAATCACACCAACTTACTGGGATGGGGTTTAAGGCTAATGAATCTATATATAATTTATTTCTTTCTTTTATCAGTTCCATAACCTTCCTAGTACTGGAACCGACTATTGCCCTCCTTTCTGTTAAGGAAAAGTCGATTATTTATCAAAAGTCGTACACAAAGAGAAATTGTAGAGAAAGGTTCGCAAACTGACAAGGTAAAAATAACACGTGTCTGGGAAGTGAAAAGCATGATGCTTTTAACTTTCAAAATTAAGAAATCCCCCTGAAATTCTCTAGAGTTATGAATTTTCTGGCCCTGAATATATATTGAAGATTTTTAAAATTGGGAAGGCACAGTACAGTAAGCAGAGAAATCTCAGTATAATATAAGATTTGGCTACTTTTCAGAAAAGTTCTAACTCTCGCTGACGATCTGCATCAAGGAGTATCATGTAAGCTTAATTGTTGGTGGTCTCCACACAAAAGAGTTAAATACCACAACCTGTAATCAATGGATATCCATCTTAATGGAACTTTGGTTAGTCTTTTGTGGCTACGATTGTACGGTAGGGCTGCTCTCTGCTGTTATCACTGACCCTGCGGTGGGGTTGGCTCTCTGCTGCACCGATTGTCGATTGTTTTTGGTCTACGGTTGACTGCTTCGGAGCGCCGGGGTCAGGCAGGCAATCAGTCAGGTGTCACGGCAGGTACCTTGTAACACTTATAAAGATCCGGTGTTTAGGAGCGAGAGGGGTGTGTGTGTAATTGACATAATGCGATGCTTAAGTTTGCCTGGGCCTCTGGTAGAGGGAGAAGAGTAGGTGGAGGGAGAGGAGAAGGATCAGGAGGAAGAGGAGATTGGAGAAGTATTATCGGAAATTGATTGTGTGACTGTGTTATATACAATATAATTATATAGAAGACTATAGGGAGAAATCATTACCTGTGTCAAGTCGCCCTGTAGTGAGCTTATTTCCACTGTCGCCCTCTCTTATTCCAGTCTCGATAACAATATGTGCTGTACAGCCATCAAAACCATTGGTACATATTAGAATAGCATTACCGGTTGCCCGTGTATTTATGTGCACTAACATGCACGTGCAAGAATGCATGCATGCATGCAAGTACGAGCCACGCATATGCTTTCTCGTTTCCGTGCCGAAGGCGGGAAATACATGTGGTCACGTCGGTCCAGACCCCCGGCGACTTCGGGAGGGCCGGGGTTTCTCGATCTCGCTCTTGCACAACAGGTGGCTGCGGTTCGCGCGTCGCACAGGACGCCAACGCCTCCCGAAGAGTTGTCCGTCACTCCACCAAGGTGGTACGTTTCGTATTTCGAACAACTTTGCGATGGTAAAAGGTTGAAAGTTTCAACGGGTTCATGATGAAAAAGATGAATGAAACGTCAAATGACATCATGATAAAAGGTTGTTGAAACGGTGAAACGATTTGATGATAAAAGAATGATTGAACCTTTAAGCGATGTCTTGGTAACTGAATGAAACTCATGAATGAAACCTACGACTTCATGGTAATAAGATTGAATCCTTTATGGTAATTACCTCTTGAATTTACCATTTTAACTGCATAATAGATGAAGTGAAACTTCCAAACGACTACATGATAACGGGTAAAAAAATTAAACCTTGATGTCTGTATTGGGATCCTGCCTATTCCTCGTTTATCTTATTATTCACCTCAATGACAATGAATCGACTTAACCAAGGTCACCGCTTAACAGAGCTCATTATAATATTCAGCTTCTAAGAACGAGGTCGTTCTTACACGCTCGGTATAACCTTGAGCAGAATTGCGAAATAATTTCCGTAAGTGAAATTAGGATCTGAAAATGAATGCCTCAGTGGTGGAAACGTGGACGGGTACAAGGAGCGTGTGTGAGGGGTGGAGAGACATTATTTTTTTCTTTTCTTTTTTAAAGTTGTCTTCGCACTTATTGGGACATTGACTGAGCTTAAATCGAGGCCAAATCCTTAATGTTCACTTAATCCCCAAGACCTGTTCCCTTCACTGCTTCCAACATCACTTACAGTAGTCTATCATGCAGGCCAGGCTCACCAAAAGGTGTCTGGACGGTCAGACAAGTCTCAACCTTGAACGTGTGTATAAATGGTGAATGGTTAGAATAACACCAAACGGGGTGTGTGTGTGTGTGTGTGTGTGTGTGTGTGTGTGTGTGTGTGTGTGTGTGTGTGTGTGTGTGTGTGTGTGTGTGTGTGTGTGTGTGTGTGTGTGTGTGTGTGTGTGTGTGTGTGTGTGTGTGTGTGTGTGTGTGTGTGTGTGTGTGTGTGTGTGTGTGTGTGTGTGTGTGTGTGTCGTTTACATAGATGTAGTGTACTGGACTGTAGCTATGCTCATGGGGTCCTATCTCTCTATCTTCATTGATCAAAATGTCTTAAATTATGTTGTTGGCCAGGGTTTTACATTTTAATTTGCACAGCAAATTGAAGCATCATTGTGGAAAGATGTGCTTCTTAACATCTTAGTAATCTATCATTCTAAACTTTCACTGTGTGTGTGTGTGTGTGTGTGTGTGTGTGTGATTTAAGAGAGAGAAGGGTACTGAAATAGTGTGTGTGAGAAAAGGGGGATTGAAATATAGAGTAAAGGGGACGATCATGTAGAGAAAGAGAAATGAAGGAGATAGTATGGGAGAAGAGATGGGAATGGAAAACAAGACGAGACACTCAACAAGACACTCACGGACTGGACTAGGAGAGAAGAATGATCATCGAATCGAATCTGAAGTGAATTAAAGTGAACTTGTGAATGAAGTGTGCCGGAGGTGGTGGTGGGTGGGAGGGGGAGGGGGTGTGGTGGGCGTGGATCGGAACTCAAGGAGACGACAGGCTGGGTGTGGGGAGCCAGTCGGCCATCCAGTTTCGTTGCAGCAGTTGGGGCGAAAGTTTCCCTCGTGTAGATTTGTGGAAATCTGTCGTGATCTACATTTCCTAGGAGTCAGATGACGACTTGTGTTTTGTATATGAAGCTTTGTGACGCGTATAGAATGGTATCAGATCGTTTGAACAAGAAATAGTGTACTTGTATATACTGGTTGAGTAGGCCGAATGAAGGGGGAGGGAAAAAAATCTAGATCAACCCCGATATAGTGAAAGGTATTGTCAGTGATATGGCCACAATGCGGGCAAGGATATATGTGATCAGAAGTATCTACATTACTGCAAAAAAAAAAAAAAATCGATCAATACCGATGGATTCAGTAATATGAACGTTTTAGTAATGATATTGTGGATGATAATAACAATGAATTAATTACCCCGCATGGGATGTGACTGTATGGATTGGTGTAGTAGTCTGATGGTAGTTGAATTATTGTCACGTATACCTAACGGCTGTCGGGCGAGGTTTTCTGTGCGTGGCACCATTTGTGTGCGATTGGAAACAAGGGTTTTGTTGTCGTCG
>NC_134794.1:18137432-18162432 GCF_046742065.1 Oratosquilla oratoria | reverse complement strand
TTATCCAATCATATTGAAATGGTAAGATTTGAGGATTTTGAATTTTTTTGTCAAACTGAATTTGTAGGCAAATAGGAATTTCTTTTTTTGTGCTAAAACATTCATATATTTGTAACAGATTTCATGTATCACTAAGTACTTATGGGTTTTGATTTAAGAATAGATAAGAAGGAGGGAAGAGGGTGGAAGGGAGTTGAGTGTGACAGGGATGAAATGGGTGGGAGTGGTTTTTATGCCTTTGTTTTTTGGCTACCTCCCTTGTAAGGGGGAAAAAGCCTTTGGTATATGCATGTATGTCAGTAACTATTTTATCATATCACTTTAAGTTTTGCATTCATCATGGCATACATAAGTGAAATTAAATGAAAAGAATGGAGAAAAAAAGAGTGAGGTTTTCATTCCATGTTAGTCATTTCTTCTATACCTATTTTCGGTTTAAAATTTCTTGTTTTGTGTATGTTTATCTAATCATATTTGGTTTTGATTTAACATCACAACCACCCCCTATAATAGTCTCTCTCAATGGAGGAATTTTTGAAGTAGGGAATTTAATGTAGTATGACCATTCTTGCTAAGCAGGATTCAAACTGCCTTTACTTATGACCTCTGCCAACTATCATACATTGTTTTAAAATTTCTTTTGGTTTTGTGTGTAAGGACAGGGGATTGGTGTTGCCATCATTTAATATTAACTCTAACATTATTTTTCCAGTGCAGATATCGCCTTGATTGGCTTGGCAGTGATGGGGCAGAATCTCATCCTCAACATGAATGACCATGGTTTTGTTGTGTGTGCCTACAACCGTACTACTGAAAAGGTTGATAACTTCCTTGCCAATGAAGCCAAGGGAACCAAGGTACTGTAATGGAATTAAACAGTCTTCATTTTATGTAGAAATAGTAGGCATATATGATGGACTGAAAAGTCTTTAATCCTTCATGATTACAGTATCATGTCAATTGATGATTGCACAATATTCACAATTTACATGAAACACCTAAAGAAACCAAACATACACCTGAAGAAAGCAAATATTTTCAATGTACTTGGGACTATGACCAACACTGACCACTTTGGACTACAAATAGAAATATTCAAAATATTCTATATGTATCACAGGTACTGTAATGTAATTAAACAGTCTTCATATTATGTAGAAATAGGCATATATGATGAACTGAAAAGTCTTTAACCCTTCATGATTACAGTATCATGTCAATTGATGATTGCACAATATTTACAACTTGCAAGAAACACCTTATGAAACCAAATATACACCTGAAGAGAGCAAACATTTTCATTGTACTTAGGAGAGTGACAACTTTGGACTACAAATAGAAATATTCAAAATATTCTAAATATTCTATATGTATCGCACTTGTGTGTCCAGATCTTGTTTTATTTTTAGATAACTGAAAACAAAATAATGATCAATGAACAATACATGAAAACAATAGGAATGCCTTTTGAAACCTTACACACAACCCACCTTGTCACACAACTATAATCTTGGTAATGAACTGAAAAATTCAGCTCTTCAATTTATTTCTATAATCACAAATTTGTTAGAACCTACTTCCTATTCTCTCAGAACTCTATGAAACCATATACACAGCTTATTGGGTAAATATACCGGAATAGGTCATACAACACTATACCAAAGAAATGCATACATACATATATATACATATACCAAAGGCTTTTCCCCCCTTACATGGGAGGTAGCCAAAAGACAAGGCATAGAAACCACTCCCACCCATTCCATCCCCTACATACTCCACTCCCCTCTACCCTCTTCCCTCCCTCTTATCTTGGCACCTCCTGGATGACTGGTCATCCCTGCATCTTGTCCACTGCCCTGGGTCAGAAGCAGTGTTGCAAGACACAGCACATCCACAGCAAGGCTGTTTCATTAATTTGGCGACCCCCCTCTCCGTCCCCTTGTGCAGAAAAGGGGAAGACGGAGAGAAGTCCCTTTGGGCTGGGTCAATTTATTTCTCGTACATACTCCCTCACCCCTCATCCCCTACCCACTCCCTCTCATGCATCTCAGCATCATCCATACACAACCATTCTCCATTGACCCCTTTCTTCTGTCTTCTCCCATCCTTTCTCAACAGACATTCCCCTCTTTCCCAAAGAAATGCACTTTGTGAAATATCCTGGATGAGGAAATAGTCCAGTCAAAAAATGTGTGAATATATAACCAAGTTTGATCAATGGAGACAAAGTTGGAACAGAAACATAGCTTTTTTCCTATACATTACAAGTAGCTAAGTACACTGATATAAAATTCATAAAAAATAATGCACACAAACAAGTCACATTCATACATATCTGTTCATGATACTGCATTAAAAGACTCCCAATATAAAACCAGACTCACCTGCAAGTGTCACATTCCCAAGATACTCATATCACACAGAAAAACCAGAACTCATCTTCTTCCATTACCATACATATTCATAATCTATGTATTTTTACTAAGATAGACAGATGACCATAATCTTAGGGATGTAGGAGTCTACTAGATGGACTAAAAGACTAAGTATCCAATTTTAGGGGTTGTTTATTTTCAAAACAATTTTGTTACCACACTATGATTACAGATATGTTTCATGTTAGTAGTTTTCTGTTTCTTTTTTTTCATGTTCCACATGATTTTATCTAAGATAGCTGTTCATTACTTGGCAGTAAGGCAGAGAAATGATCATAGCCTGTATACTGACATTAGACTTTGTCTTACTCAGGTGGTAGGTGCCCACAGCCTGCAGGAGATGGTAGCAAAATTGAAGAAGCCCCGTCGGATTATGATTCTTGTTAAAGGTAAGACGATTCCCATTATAATAATTTTGTTTGAATTTGGTTTATGGATATGGTATTAAATTTGGTTTATGGATATGGTATAGGCTGATACAATATACTGTATTTTGTTTAATGAGTTGCATTCGAGTTTCTCATTATTTTGCTTGCAGCCCAGGGTTGTTGAATATAGTGCCATGGGGCTTTGGGTTTTTCAAAAGGGCAATTAGTTGAGGATATAGTTTGGAAGTTAAGCTGAATAACGAACAGTACTTGTATGGTTAACAGGTATTAAGCTGAGTGAGCATGCAGAAAAATGTATTAAATTGGAACTTTTAAGTAAAAAAATTATGATTCATTATACTATTTCAAAATATGTTGGCCTTGTCTTTGTCTTTAGAAATTTAATAGCCAAAACACCTCATTGGATTTTTTTCTTTCTATAATATACTTTATCTCTCTGCAGCTGGCAAACCTGTTGATAGTTTTATTGACCAATTGGTACCTTTGCTCGATAAAGGTGATATTATCATTGATGGCGGCAATTCAGAGTATCAGGACTCAAGGAGAAGGTAAAGTCTGTTTAATCTTTATATTAAATAATTTGTTTTTCTTTTGAACAACACCTCTGTCAGGAACATTTGTTGACCTAATTGTAATGTATAGAATAGTTACACTTGTAAGGTCCCATTTCTAACATCTTCAGTCAAATTTGGCTTTAAATTTTAATACATATACCACCACCCTTATAAGGTGGGTACATATAATAAATTGATGTAGTACTTGAGCTTTAATATTTCAGTAACACCTGCTTCCAGATATTTTCCTCCTTATCTCTTTATTAAAAATTCTTCATTTATGTGAATGCCACATGTTTATTCTAAATCTTTCATATTTCTTTTGGGCTATGCTTGTTAATATTGATGTATTCATTGTTGGTGTCTTGCAGATGCCTTGCACTGGCTGAGAAAAATTTGCTCTTCATTGGGTCGGGAGTCTCTGGAGGTGAGGAAGGGGCCCGATATGGCCCTTCACTTATGCCAGGAGGCAACAAGGATGCCTGGCCACATATCAAAGAGATCTTCCAGGTGAGAGGAATCATGTATGGATGCCTCAATGCAGACAAATTTATTGTGTTGAATTACTGGGGAATAGTTTGTACATTTTCATTACCTTGAGAAGAATGTTTATTCTTAATGAAAAATGTGAAAATTACTTGAATGGGTATTTGAATTTTATTTGTATTTACCATCCTGATGGGGAGGGGGGGGTTTGTGATGTTAAACCATATCATCAATTTACTAAAGTGGTGTATACAGTAAAGGAGCTACATTTGTAGTCTCTGTGTATGTATTTACCTAGTTGTATTTTACAGGAAGAGAGCTATACTTGTAGTGACCCACTTTTGTATCTTTCAGTATCCAGTTTGATCTTGAATTCGTGTACAGGGTCTAACAGATAAATCCGTACAACTTCTTATCACATGTTTTAAGATTAATATCTCGGGTTATAATAAACAGAGAGTTATGAAATTTTCAGTATATTTAGAAAAGGCAATAAGAACAATGATTTCATTCAATGTAACCACCTTCAGCTGTTATGACGCTTTCAACGCGTTTACGAAACTTGGATACAGCGTTAATGATCTCAGACTTTGATAATGAACCCACAGCCTTCTTGATGTCTGTCTTCAGGGTTGTTATACTTCTGTGTGGCTTGTCACATGCCTTGGCCTCAATTCGCGCCCAAAAATAATAATCTAAAGGGTTTAGGTCTGGCGAATTTGAGGGCCACAACTCTTTGTTCCAGAACTGCACATTTGACCCTTCGAGAAGGTTGGTGGTCCTCTTCGCTGTGTGGGCTGGAGCCGAGTCTTGTTGGAAGACAAACTGGTTGCCACTAGCCTTATCTTTCATCCAGGGTATTATTTTCTCCTTGTTGTTGAAGAAGTGAGTGAAGACGTCCCCCTCAGTTGACACCACACAGAGCACCATGACACTTGCTGGTTTCTTCGTCGTTGTCTTGTGTTGAACCTCTGAGGATGAGGAGGCTATCCAGCGATCATTCCGCTTATTGAAAGTCGCATCAACCGTGAAAATCTTCTCGTCGGAAAAAAACTTGATGACTGAGCCATTCGACTTCATCCAGTTCAACAGCTTTTGGCACCTGGTCAAGCGGATTTCTTTCATTTTTCATGTCAAAAGATGTCTTTTTCCTTGTGAGAATGAGGTTAATCCCAATTTCTTTAATGCTCTGTGAATTGTCATTGTGCTGACACCTCTCTTCTTTGCCAATGTCGATAATGGTAAGGCTGGATTTGCATTGACACTTCTCTTGAGACCAGCTAAAAAGCGAGGTGTTAGAATTCTGCCCCTTCTGGGCTTGTGAGCAGCTCGTTGGTCTTCGCCAGTCTCATCAAAACGTTTACAAACATCGTAAACAGTTTGTCTGGAGTATTTTAGCATCCTTATTATGGCGCTAGGAGTGTGACCTGCACGACGAAGTTCGCATATGGCTGAACGTTTGGCTTGTTCCATTGCTTAATGTTTATTGCACCGGTGCTAGTATACAACTGGCTAAATTATTAGACAAATGGAAGTATCTGGAAACAATCAGAATTGCCATATGTTACTTTTTAAGTGCTTAAAACCTCTTCAAAGTTTGTACGGATTTATCTGTTAGACCCTGTATAGTCTTTGCACTCTGTTTCCTCATTCATTTTGTTCCAGATATCTATCACTGTGTGGGAAGCTATTCTTTTTCAGATCTCTGTAACTATCCTTTTTAAGTTTCTTTTTGTGTCCTCTTGTTTTTCTTCTATCCCACTTTAGTAAGTCATCTCTATCAAGGACTTCCATCCCTTTCATAATTCTGTAGATGGTTAGCAGGTTTTGTTTTTCTCTTTGTTCCAGGAGTGGTAGTTCGAGTTTGTCCAATCTTTGTTTGTATGTCAATTTGGAGAGTTTTAGTGCCATCTTTGTCATTGCTCTTTGAATTCTTTCTAATTTCTTTATTTTCTTTTTAGTACTAGGTATCCATAGTGTTGCAGCGTACTCCAATTTTGGTCTTATCAATGCATGCGTGACATTGTGACAAGATGGATAAAGATGTGGGTCTTACCTGCTTTGCCCAGAGCTTCCTCAAAGGAATGTCTCTCAATGTCAAAGATTACATAGTATATGTTCAATATGACCCCTTTATCCTTTGTCCCATTATGAGAAGAGGACTGAGGTAATTTTATTATAGTATGACATGTAAATGATGTAATAACATATTGAACAATATATACATTTAAAATGTCGGCATAAGGAATGTTGCAGAAGCCTAAATCTGTTATGTATTTAGAATACCCATCAGACACAGTCATTGGACAAAACACCACTGAACACCCGACTCTTAAGTAAGTGCCATCCTGGGGCAGCTTCTCATGGCAGCATAGTTCACTTTTGTATTGATCCAATTGATATCTCCAAGTTTTTGGTTTATGTTGTCTTCTGTTGCTATTTAAAGAGCCTCATTTATTTTTCTTTGCCATTTAGGCACCCCTCTTTCAGTACCTTCACTCATTGCTTTTTAGGCAAATGTATTTCCAGAGTTGTGGCCCACCAACCCATTGGAAAGATGGTGAATCTTTGTCTGCCCTATATTATCTAAGTCTGTTGAGCACATAGTAGTTCTGGGCTCCAAGTTTGCCCACATGTTAAGTGAACTATTACATCCACTAGGCCTGTTATTAATAAATGACATGGGGAAGAAGATTAAGCAGCTAGTAACATGGAACATTAGAGAGGAAGAGAGGAGGAGTTTGAATGTGTTTGAGATGAGGTGTCTGAGAAGTATGATGGGGGTTACTAGGCTGGATAGAGTGAGAAATGAGGTGAGGAGGAGAACAGGGGTGGAAAGGGGGTTGGGAGATAGGGTTGATGAAAAAGTATTAGGATGGTTTGGACACATGGAAAGAATGAGTGAAGAAAGACTAGTAAAAGAGGTATGGAAGGCAGATGTGGAGGGAGTGAACATGAAGGGACATCCTAGGATTAGGTGGATGGATGGGGTGAAGGGGGCTTTGGGGAAGAGGGGAATGTCTGTTGAGGAAGGACAGGAGAGGACAGAAGACAGGGGTGAATGGAGAATGGTTGTATATGGATGATGTTGTGATGCATGAGGTGGAATAGGTGGGGGGATGGGGGGTGAGGTAGTATGTGTGAACAAATTTTTGACGCAGCCCGAAGGGATTTCTCCCCCTCTTCTCCTTTATGCATGGGGGGATGGAGAGGGGGGGGGGTCGCCAATTTAATGAAGCGGCCTTGCTGTGGATGTGCTGTGTCTTGCGACACTGCTTCTGACCCAGGGCAGTGGACAAGGTGCAGGGATGACCCGTCATCCAGGAGGTGCTAAGATGACCCGTCATCCGGGAGGTGCTAAGATGAGAGGGAGGGTGGAGGGGTGTGGAGTGTATTCAGGGATGGAATGGGTGGGAGTGATTTTATGCCTTTTTCTTTTTGGCTACCTCCCTTGTAAGCCTTGGTATATGTGTGTATGTATGTATGTATGTATGTATGTAGTAACACCAGAAACAAGGAAGACCAACAATAACCTCAACATTATTTAAAGAATCCCATGTAATGGCTACAGTGAGTTTTGTATTGGTGAAAGCCATGGAATTATCTAATGGGCTTAAGAAGCCTAACCTTTTGCATTTCCTCTTTTTGTCAATAATGTCTTTAACTTACTTTTTTACTATTTTATCTGAATTCTACAGAGCATATGTGCCAAGAGCAATGGAGAACCCTGTTGTGATTGGGTTGGAGGTGATGGTGCTGGTCACTTTGTCAAGATGGTACACAATGGTATTGAATACGGAGACATGCAGCTCATCTGTGAAGCCTATCATATCATGAAGTCTGCCTTAGGAATGGATAATGAGAAGATGAGTGAGGTAAGCTTTTTAGTGCTTATTCTTTGCTTTGTTGATTCCCTTGGTTTTGCCCAGCTTTGTATATATAAGAATATGTGTATCTGTAAGAATTTTGGCAGAGGAGGACAGAAATGGTCTTGTATCCTTGGGGTGCCAAGGTGGAAGGGACAATGAATGGGTTTTGATAGTTGAGGGGCTGAAGGGTGGGTGTATGCATTGGCATATCCACTCTCCTTATAAAGAGGAGAAGTTCTTTGGTATGTTTATATATTTGTTAGATGATCAGTAGGTTCTGTAGTGCATGCATACAGTTTCTATACAAGTATATGTGTTACATAGTGTTATGTAGGAAAAAATGAACTTCCTATCCCCACTTCTCCCATGGTGTATTCATTAGCTTGTCTTTTTCATGCACATAGAAACCCATTCCTACCAACTATATGCCATTCCCCACAAAACAAGGGAGCTAGGCATAAAATAAAGAAATATTCCCTGCACCGGTTTATTTCACTCAATCACTTTTCCCCTTTCATGCTTTGAACTATGAGAACATCTCCACACATTGTTTCCCCATCAGTATTGCCAGTTCGTCCTTGTTGCACCCCTCTCATAGAACAAGTTTTCACTGTAATCTGCACACTCTTCATTGACTCATTCTGCCACCCATGCACATTTTTGTTTGACATCCTGATCAATACTTCCATCCATATTTCTTTCACTGTTAGGTGAGGGATGAGTAGAAGGTAGGGATATGTCAAAATACCTCAGTTCTTGGTACAGCTCTGGAGAACTGAGAAGATGTCATGGAAGGAAGGACGAGAATGTATGAAGCAATAGTTGTCCCATCTTGTGTATAGGAGTGAGACCAGAATGATGAATACAAGAGAGAAAATTTACATGCAAGGACTGGAAATGAGAGGTCTGAGGAAGATTACATCAATAGCAGCACATACTCACAGAAACACTAGTGTTCGTTTCGCATTAAGATTTAACCTAATTGTAGGGTGGGATTTGAAACAACCGATAAACACTTTCTTACAGGTTCCATATTACACAGAATTGCAAATTATAAATTGAGAACTCAAGAAAAGGAAAAAAAGAATTCAGGAAAAGGTGGAGTGAAGGTGGAGGTAGAATGTAGATTGAGAGAAGCAAGTAAATGCCTTTGTGGATTGAAGAGTGTAATGAGGAATAGACATTTGGGAATGGATGCTAAGAGGAGACTATATGAAGGAGTGATTGTGCCAACAGCACTGTATGGGGCAGAAACATGGAACATAAGAGAGGAAGAGAGAAGGAGTTTGAATGTGTCTGAGATGAGATATCTGAGAAGTATGATGGGGGTTACTAGGCTAGATAGAGTGAGAAATGAGGAGGTGAGGAGGAGAACAGGGGTGGAAAGGGAGTTGGGAGATAGGGTTGATGAAAGAGTATTAAGATGGTTTGGACACATGGAAAGAATGAGTGAAGAAAGACTAGTAAAAGAGGTATGGAAGGCAGATGTGGAGGGAGTGAACATGAGGGGACGTCCTAGGATGAGGTGGATGGATGGGGTAAAGGGGGCTTTGGGGAAGAGGGGAATGTCTGTTGAGGAAGGACGGGAGAGGACAGAAGACAGGGGTGAATGGAGAATGGTTGTATATGGATGATGTTGTGATGCATGAGGTGGAATGGGCGTGGGGATGGGGGATGAGGTAGTGTGTGTGAGCAAAATTTGACACAGCTCGAAGGGATTTCTCCCCGTCTTCTCCTTTTATGCAATGGGGGGACGGAGAGGGTGGGGTCACCGATTTAATGAAGTGGCCTTGCTGTGGATGTGCTGTGTCTTGCAATACTGCTTGTGACCCAGGGCAGTGGACAAGGTGCAGGGATGACCCGTCATTGAGGTGGTGCTAAGATAAGAGGGAGGGTGGAGGGGGTGTGGAGTGTATTTAGGGATGGAATGGGTGGGGATGATTTTATGCCTTTTTCTTTTTGGCTACCTCCCTTGTAAGGGGGGAAAAAGCCTTGGTATATGTATGTATGAGAACTCAAGAAGTGCAATCTTTTATGTTACAGGTATTTGATGAGTGGAATAAGGGCGAGTTGGACTCTTTCCTCATTGAGATCACGGCTAACATTCTGAAGTTCAAGGATGACTCTGGTAAGAAGAGGGACTCTGTTATCCATAAATTCAAGTTAAGATTCTTGTTTTCACCAATTTTATTGATTATAATATTTTTCTTTCTCTTCACTCTTGATATTGTAATTTTAAAAATGTGTTGGCTACCTCCCTTATCAGGAGGGAAGAACCCTTTTTGGTATATGGAGATATCATTATGTAGTTTCAATATTCTGAAAAGCATTTTGATTAGGATGGCTGTTATTGTACTTGTGGTTCATGAACATCATGTAGTTCATCCCCTCCTACTCAAGTAATATATTTTAGTAACTACAAATGGATTATTAAGGCTAATTGCTTCCATAGGTGAGTTTTTGGTGGAGAAAATTAGAGATGCAGCTGGACAGAAGGGAACAGGCAAGTGGACTGCAATCTCAGGACTGGAATATGGAACACCTGTCACCCTTATTGCAGAGTCTGTATTTGCACGCTGTCTTTCTGCCTTGAAGGTGAGTTGATGTTTATTTTACCTTTATCAGCATGGAAAATGTACTGTATATACATTTACCAAAAGGGCTTTCTCCCCTCATAAATAAGGGGCTGAGTCAAAGCATCCACCCAACCTGCACTTAGCTTAAATCCCAGTAGTTGACTCTCCCATCTTAGCAAACCCCTTGTAAGGGGGAGAAGCCTTTGGTATATGTATATATGTATGTGCTTGGCAACCAAGGATGAGATAGATGGATGGATGGAGTAAAAGGAGCATTTGGAAAGAGGGAAATGTCTATTGGGGAAGGATGGGAGAAGACAGAAGATAGGGGTGAATGGATAATGCTGTGATGCATGAAAGGGAGTGGGTGGGGGATGAGGGGTGAGAGAGTATGTGTGAAAAAATATTTTGATGCACCCCGAAGGGATTTCTCCCCATCTTCTCTTTTTCTGCATGAGGGGACAGAGAGGGTGGGTCACTAATTTGATGAAGTGGCCTTGCTGTGGATGTGCTATGTCTTGCAACACTGCTTCTGACCCACGGCAGTGGACAAGATGCAGGGATGGCCTGTCATCCAGGAGAAGCCAAGATAGGAAGGAGGGAGGGAAGGAGGTGAATGGGAGTGGGGTATGTGGGGATGGAATGGGTGGGAGTGTATTTCGTGCCTTTGTTTTTTGGCTACCTTGTTTGTAAGGGGGGAAAAAAGTCTTTGGTGTATGTATGTACTTTGGCATTTTCCTACATATCTTCCTAGCCTTACAATTGTTATTGAGATAGTCATTAGCAAAAAAGGAATGCATAGATCAAAATGAAATCCCCAGTGTACTCTATTCATTTTCCTTTTAGGACGAACGTGTGAAAGCTAGCAAAGAGCTTGAGGGACCAAGAGAAGTTCGTTATCAAGGTGACCAGCAAGAATTCATTGAGAGCATTAGAAAGGCAAGTTGAACATAAGATTTGATATGGTATAACACTAACTGTTACATCATGAGCACAATGATTTTCTTGGAATTGGATACAGGATGATGTAAATGTAATGATAGCAAAAATTTGCTAAATTTTCTAAGATTCCTGTTTACTGATGCCAACCCTATTTTGATTATTGCACAGGCTCTCTATGCAAGCAAGATTGTATCATATGCTCAAGGCTTTATGTTGCTTCGGGAAGCAGCGTCAGAATTCAACTGGAAGCTAAACTATGGAGGTATTGCACTCATGTGGCGGGGAGGCTGCATCATCCGCAGGTGAGTAAAGTAGAGAATGAGAGGTAATTAATGCTGTGTAATGCATATGCAATGATATATTGTAGAAGGTAAAAGACTAACCTTGTATATTAGTCTTCTGCCATGTAGAAAGTGTTCAGTTGAACACTAACTCACTCAATTCTACAATATAATTGTCATGGGTTCATCCCAAACTAGATGAATGTACTTCTCCTACTTAGTCCCTCACAACCCCTTCTTTTCTCAACCTTTCTCAAATGGCAATTTCATTACATCACATTGACTGTCAGAGAACCAACACCAATGCCTCTACCTTTTCTTTATAATTTTCTTCTAGAGAAGAACTGCTTTTCCAAAATATAACCACCTACTAATGTTATATCACAGAAGCAGTTTCATGCTTATACTTAAGAGACTGTAGTCTATCTTTTCTTCCCAGAGATCATTGGAGGGCCCAAGGAATGTTGCCAACTGCTGTAGGGCTGTGGGTTTTCAATCTATGAAATTTGAGGCAACAGTTTCATATGCTTCCTTGTTTTTTCCTTGCAACCATTCTTCATATACATGCTTCTTTTCTGCCACAGGCAGATTTACTCATCATTCCCTTTGCATTTACTGCCTTCCCTTTTTTCCACCATTTTAAGTTATGATATTGGGTAGAATTTTTTTTATAGAATTATGAATAGATGAATAAAAAATAACCATCAGATACTTACAAGTTGCTTTCATCATTCCACAGTGTATTCCTTGGCAAGATCAAAGCTGCTTTTGACAAGGACCCTGGATTGAATAACCTTCTCCTTGATGACTTCTTCAAGAAGGCAGTCACTGAATGTCAGGCAGGCTGGAGACAAGTAGTAGCGAATGCAGTGCTGCTTGGAATCCCCACTCCAGCTTTCTCCACAGCCCTTGCTTTCTATGATGGCTACCGGTCGGGAACTTTACCAGCAAATCTCATTCAGGTGAGCATACCATATAGTTAAGAAAGAAACTTTTTCTGCACAAGGGGATGGAGTCCCTTTTCAACCCATCCATCCATCCAATTCTTGGTTTTTACAAGTTCACTCCATCCACATATGCCTTCCACATATCTTTTTACTAGTCTTTCTTCACTCATTCTGTCCAGATGGTTTAGGGATATGGAAAGAGTGATTGAAGATAGATTAGCAAAAAGAGTGTGGAAAGTAGATGTGAATGGAGTAAACTTGAGAGGAAGATGGATAATGGGATGGATGAATGGGGTAAGGAAGGCTTGAGTAAAAGGGGAATATCTATTGAGCAGAAAATGGAGAAAAGTGTGCAAGAAGCGAATGGTTGTGAATGGATGGTAATGATGTGGCCTAAAGGGATTTCTCCTAATATTTTCTATTTACCAGTGAGAGGACAAGAAGGGAGGGTCACCATTTAAAAGAAGTGGTGGGGGTAAACCAGCTTCAGCTGTGAGGGTACTGTGTCTCGCTGCATTGCTTCTGACCCAGTCAGTGAGTGGGAGATGGGGATGGACCTTCATCCACAAGAAAATTTTAAAAGGAATGGGTGTTTACCCTAGCTGGCTACTTCCCTTATAAGAAGGAAGAAGCATTTTTGTATATATCATGATTATTTGGTATGGAACTGTTTCTATGTCCTCTATTTCTGACCTACCCACAGGCACAGCGAGACTACTTTGGAGCACATACTTATGAGTTGGCTGACAGCCCTGGCAAGTTCCACCATACCAATTGGACAGGAACCGGAGGAAATGTGTCTGCATCCACTTATCAGGCATAGTTCTTGTCAAACTGGAATAATGAAAATGTAAGCATTGTAATGAAAGAATAAGATATTTATATCAAATGTATATTATGCAAGATACTTTTGTAAAGATCTGTATAAAAAGAAGTGTTTTTATTCTCTTCCACTTTGTGTATCATTCCAACAGAATTACTTCCTATAATTTTGATTAGGAAGGCAATGATTAAGTTAAATTTAATAATAAGACTGATATTTTCAATAATCCTTAATAAATGCAAATTGTTTTTCTTTGGTTTTTCAAGGCACCAGTTTCACCTTTTGATATTGGCTATAACACCACATTCCAACATGTATTGGAACTTGTGTATGCTAAGGATAGAAAAAAAAACACCATGTAAACTGGTGATGTAATTTATTCAATGTTTTTTTCCCATTCCATTCCGTATGTGGTAGATCTCTCTCTCCATACTTGGTAGCCTCGTCTCCAAATTGTTTGGTCAGGTCTGCTCTCAATTCATTAAGTTTTTCTCCTTGTCACTGTAGAGTAGTGCTGTTTACTTTTTTCTTTTATCTATTTTCGTAGGTATTGTAAGTGACAAGCTCGGCAAGACTTGCTTCCTGCATTCTTTATATAAAGGCTTGGCAGTACACACAAGAAATGCTGGTTGTTCTGTCATGTGTTTCATGTGATCAGTTTTACCATTTCAGTATGGTATGTTGCACTTCCATCCAGAGTTATGCTGCAGGTTTCTTTATCTGTCTTGATCTCCTCTGACATACATTCTCTCCTAAATTATAGATTATTGACCACTAGACACTCCAGTAGCTCAGTCTTATATATTTTTACACAGATTCAGGTTTGAAATAGATCGTTTTTACAGCTGTGATCATTGTGGGAATCGAGAGTAGTCTCTCTAATTGTGATTAAAAAGCATCGGAAGAATGTTTATAATCAAATCTAAATGTTCAAAGATGTTTCACTTGTCCTTTCAAGCCTTACCACTTAGAGAGTTAGTCCTTACTGATCAAGTCCATGTGCTTTTCTCAAAAGTTGTGCTTCCATACTAACTCCCTGTTCAGGCAAACAACTTTCTGTATCTTTTTCAAGATTTACCTGTTGTTTAAGGATTCTTAAATTCATGTAGTCACAAAGAAGGGTAACAACACTAGCTAGTGTCATATATATATAATTTCTTGTTCATAGCTATGAAACCTACCATGAATAGTTGAGTGGAATAGATATTTTTCAACCTCGTTAGTTATCAGTATGGTTTTGCAAAGAATGCTGCACTGAAGACTGTTTTTTTATGTTTTTCATCCCTTCAACTTTACTAAGTTCTGTCTTTTCAAAAGGTAACTGCATGACATTACAAGCATGGTTTTTCTTCCATACTTATTTTGGTATTGGGAACTTTAAGTTTCTCTGGGGCATCATAGACCCAACCTCCTGCAGAGTTGTCCCCTCTTCAGTAACACAGATTTTTCACTATTGATACTTAAAACCTTCTCAACACATTTTTTAGTAGCAGTGATATGAAAAAATTAGTTGTGCTGTATAATATATAGAAACATTGATGTTCTGCATTTCCTGAATTTTAGTGCCTCCGCTCCTTGTACATGGTCTTGTACACATCAGACATGGAGAGTTTTCACATAATCAAACCTACTGAACAAGTGGAGTCCAAAGCATCCATTTCTTCTCATTTAGTCCCCAGCTTTATTCTGTCTCCCACACAGTTGCTCAGTTGTATTTGAGTGTATCTTTCATTGCTTTTATAATGGACTTCCTGAGGAGATATGCCTTACAGTTCAGACATTTTAATACATTTATCAACAAATCCCTTATGCTAGAATGGCCAATATGTTCATTTTATCTTTCCATCGGTGTGTAAATTCTTTTACTTTCTTCCATGGGAGACGTTTCTCCACAAAAGATAAATATCAAGATGCCATGTTATCCTACATGTGATATTGAATTAGAATGTTTTAGTAGTAGTAGTAATAATAATAGTAGTAGTAGTAGTAGTAGTAGTGTTCAGATTTATTGATTAGTCATACATTTTTTTCAGCCTTGGCTGTCCCCCTGTATTAAAAGAAAGTATTAGTATATTAGATGCTTTGTTTAAATTCCATACAAGATTATATTAGAATAATTTGGGAGAAGTTTATTTGAGGTGCTGAGATAAAAGGGATAATTTAATGAGGTTTATTTGTCTTTATTGTGGGTGTGTGCTTTGATTTGTGCCCCTTATAAGAGGAAAAGGGCCAATGGTATATATATAATGTTTCATATTCTTTAGTTATTATTTGTCCCATTAGGAAAGCTTGAGTATACTCGTAGGCTATGAGAGATTTGAATATGGATTACCATTCATCATTACCAAAAAGGCCTTTAGGTATCGTTCGGTCAATCCATTGCCCTAGGTGTCTCTTACAGGACACCCACAGCTTCATGTCCACAAGGTGTGGCCCTAAGGACTGATACCTTGTCTCTGGATAGGGTTTTTTGATGTGTATAACCATTCATATGGAATGTAAATCTCTGAATAACAACAAATCTTGTGTACCTTAACTGCCTTTGGTCACCATTGAATATCAGTGGTATTACATCTTTGTGGCATAACTTTGAAAGCTTTCATCTTCATAAACTCCAATTTAGAACTAGGAGAACCACAGATGTATGGTTGAAGGTGTATGATTTGAATTAGAGGGCCTTTTTTGAGATGAAATGCCTGAGAAGTATGGTAGGGATTACTAGGCTGAATAGAGTGAGAAATGAGGAGGAGGAGAGTAGAGGTGAAAAGGGAGTTGGCAGATAGGGTTGATGAAAGAGTATTGGGATGGTTTGGACACGTGGAAAGAATGAGTGAAGAAAGACACCAAAGAGTTGTCGAAGGCAGCAGTGGAGGGAGTGACCAAGGATGAGATGGATGGATGGAGTAAAAGGGGCATTGGGAAAGAGGGGAATGTCTGTTAAGGAAGGGAGAAGACACAAGATAGGGGTGAATGGGGAACGGATGTGTATAGATGATGCCATGATGCATGGAAGGAAGTAGGTGGGAGATGTGGGGGGCTGATAAAGTATGTGTGAATGATATTTTGATGCAACCTGAAGGGATTTCTCCCTGTCTTCTCTTTTTGGAGAGAGAGGGGGTTTGTCAATTGAATGAAGCAGCCTTGCTGTGGATGTGCTGTGTCTCTCTGCATTGTGTTAGACTCAGGACAGTGGGCAAGATGCAGGGATGACCTGTCATCCAGGAGGAGCCAAGAAAAGAGCGAGGGAGGAGTGGTGAATGGGAGTGGAGCATGTGGTGAGGAAATGGGTGGGACTGGATTTATGTCTTTAAGTTTGGCTACCTCCCTTGTAAGGGGGAAAAAGCCCTTGATATATGTATGTATGTAGTCCAAGAAAGTAAGGTCATTTATATGTATATTAAGAATTTATTAAATAATTCTATGATAATTATGAAGCCATGTTGAAAGAATGTGGATGCAAGATAAAAGTGTATCATGTAAAGTCTGGCAAGGGAATGGGTTGGATTAGAAAAGTTTACGAAAGTTTTAAGTACCAAGTGATTTTGTTAAGGTAGAAGTAGATGTGCATGAGGATGGGTGGCCTAGAATTAATAATATGTATTATTAGTGATTTGATATTACAGGTAAAAAATGTTTGGACTGTTGCAATAATCAAATTGTGAAGAGTATTTCTCCTGAGGTGACGGATAGGAGTGGGATGGCTGGCTACCTCCCTTGTAAGGGTGAAGAAGCTTATAGATATATAGGTACAGTATATAGATTTCAGGACAGTCAAATGATGGCCATATTGTCATGTATTTGTACATGTTAAATTGAAAATATAACTTGTATTCTAATGATAAATTTATTCAAAGGAAGATAGATTTTCATAAGGTCAGGTACACACAAGTTATTTCAGTGGTTTTAGTTTTAATGACTAGATGGTAGGGAGATGATAAATATACATTCTAAAGGCTTTCCAACACAAGTGTTTTCATAGGTAGAAGATGCATATATTCACAGCAACAG
Source organism: Oratosquilla oratoria (assembly GCF_046742065.1). NCBI lineage: Eukaryota > Metazoa > Arthropoda > Malacostraca > Stomatopoda > Squillidae > Oratosquilla > Oratosquilla oratoria. Next base: position 18,145,119 of record NC_134794.1, on the reverse strand, counting down.
TGAAATACCTGTGTATCATCATTATTCAGCTACCTAGAGCCACTAAAATCAATGACTGAAATCACTCGTGTGCACTGAACTTAAGGAAAATTATTCAAATTCAGTATTATTTTAATTATAGTAGGTAGACCAGTTTAGAAATTTTGATAGATGATTTGCTTTTTGTTGTGAATTAACGAGGCTTTCATTGGGTAATTCAAGAAAAGGTACCTTATGCTAATAATGATAAAGATGATAATGATTATTGATTTGAGTTTCACTTAAGTGGAAAACCTGCAGCCCCACAACAGCTGGCAACAGTCCTTGGGCCCCTCCATGTATCATTGGAAAGAAACTAGACTGTTGTCTATGTTGTATTGGTGTGGAGCTGTTTCTCTATCACTGGCAGTTGCCAGTTGTCAGTTCACCATGTGTGAAAAGGTGCAAGAAATGCAGTTGAAGTTGATAGAGATCTTGAACCCAGTCTGGAGTCTGAATGTCATCCCCTCAGATATATAATTCATAATGGAGGAGAAGGGGTTAACAAGTCCATCTTGTAGGAACATCACAAGCAGGTGCCCATCATTTGTCCCTACCTTGTGTTACTAGATATATACCATATCCACTTTCATTATGTGTGTAGGGTATGGACTCCAACTGTAAGTACTGCCTTAAGACTTTCATTGACTTGTTTTATATATAATTTTTAGTTTAATTTTTTTATGTGTATGTAGTGGGTATATGCTTTGACACTGCTCACCCCCCTAAAGGGGGTCAGGGCCTTTGGTATATGTATATAATGTATACATTTTTTTTCTTCAAATTTTACTCGTGATTTCATCTTGCAATCCATGCTACTACTGTCAGCAGAGATCAATCTAGTGTATATTAAACTTTATGCCTTGGTTACCTCTTTTATATTATCAATTAATGATGATACCTATTCAGTGAGTAGTGCAGCACATCATTTGATTGTAGTCATATGGACTCAGCTAAGGAAGGTTATTGATAATATTTGTAGAATTGGAAATTTAATTTTCTTAAGTATTTTTGACAATTATTGTAGGAAGTGAAAACCCGAAACATTCCAGACTTGTGTCGTCCTTGATATGTTATTATTTATAAAATTTGCACTATATGTTGTACCTTGATATCTTTTATATGACTACTAAGATGTTTTTTTAAGAAACTGGAAGTGCCTTTGATGATGTATTGAAATCATTCAAAACACTAACTTGAAAATAGGAAGAGTTTTGTGCAGAATTTACATTTCATATATCTGAGACATAGTATTTGTAATTTTATATAGTCACTGTCTTTGAAAATTCATCATAGTATAAATACAGAGGAGATTATAATGGGTATTACTGATGTCTTCAGTATAATTCTGTCAAAGCTTTGGAAGGCCAGCAGTGGATATGATACAAATACTTGTGGTCCAATTTTGGAAATAAAGATTATGTAATTGATTGATGTGTTAACTCCTGCATAACCATGGAATATAGATATATTGTTTGAAAAAAATACAAATCATTTCCTGGTAGAAAGATGAGAGTAGTGCTCAGTGAAAAATATTTAGGTTGGAAAGAGTTGATCAGTGGAGTTCCGCAAGGATCTGTATTGGCTCCAATAATGTTTGCTATGTATGTGAATGACATGGATGATGATGTGCAATGTTACATGAGCTTCTTTACAGACAATGCCAAATTGTGAAGGAAAGTAAACTCTGGAAAGGATTGTGTATCACTACAGGAAGACCTGAAGTATGGAACTGGAGTCAGAAATAGGAAGTGGACTTCAGTATTAAGAAGTGTAGCATAATGGAGTTTGGAAAAAGTAAAAATAGAATATCAGGACAATATAAAATTGGAACTAAGGAGGTAAAGAAGGAGAGATCCGAAAAAGATTTGGGTGTAATCATCTCAAACGACTTGTCCTATGATAAACAGATAAACAAAATTGTCAGAGAATCCTATAACTTGCATTTACATATTTGGAAGAAGAATTGATTAAAAAAATATTGGTCATACTGATAAGGCTTAGACTAGAATATGGGGCGACATTGTGGTAACCCAGTACCAAAAAGAATACAAAGGAAATAGAATCCAGAGAGCAGCCACAAAAATGGCCCTTGCACTTGCAAACTTGTCATATGAGGAGAGATTGGCTAAACTGGAGTTACCGACTGTGGAGCAAAGAGGAGAGAGAGGCAACCTACTGTCCATCTACAGAATCAAGAAGGGTACAGAAATACTCGATAGAGAGGACTTGTTAAACTGGGACAAAAGAAACACAAAAGGACATGGAAAGAAAATAAAAAACATAGCTATAGAAGAGATCTGAAGAGAAAGTTTTCCACACAGAGTGGTGGACACTTGGAACTGGATGAAAAAGTAGTGTGCACAAAAACCATTCATGAGTTTAAGAGCAAATTAGACACTGCGAGATACAAAGGCGGGACACCACGAGTGTAGCTCCCCTTCCCGCAAAATACAACTAGGTAAATATGGGGCACTGAGTGGACAATTCTTTGTGGCACCCCTATGGACCAGAGGCCCCAATATTCTTTTATGACTGGAAACTGATATTCACTCAGAAGAATGCTGATCCATCTTCTCTGATGTTCTCCTTAAATTCCTCCTTTTCCAGGTCTGTTGCATGACTAAGTGCTGCTCAAGGGCAAAGTTCTCGATGCCCCCCCATCACTACTTCCCACCACCGCCACCCCTTACACTTCCTATTTTTGCTGTTGCCTTGTGAAATAATCAACCAGGTTTTAAAATTTGCTTTTAATGTCCTTATTGCAGAAAGGATAAGGAAAGATTTTCATATTTTGTTGATTCTTACTCAAAAATCACTGATTACAGTAGAATATTGAGGGCTTCTTTAAACTCTATTTATATCATCATCAATCATCATCAATCATCAATCATCATAGTATTTTGTCAGCCTTGTGGGCGGCAAGTCAAGGTTAGAATTGCAACCCCCAGGCATCGCCCATCCCCCTAGCCCGACCGGCGGGGGGATGGGGGGTAAAGTCATGCCCGCAGCACCAATTCATTGATTAGGTTAACAGTAAGAATAAGATGACGATCTAGTTTCGCGTTAGGCCTAGCCTATCCCTAGACATATCGGTCAGTATTTCCCTTTCTGCCCTGTATCCCTTGTTTTCCTCTTCCTGAACCTGTTCCTCCCCACTTACATCGTCACCCCAGACTTCGACAGGGTAACAGTTCTTCATGTGAGGCATCCTGGGTTTACGATTCTTCGGTTGTATAAGTTGATGACAATAAGCATAACCCTCATTCAACCTAACCTAATCTTTATTCCACTGTTGATATTCGGCGTACTGGGGTGACAATTCTTCATGAGGGATCTCATTGGGTGACGACTCTTCATGTGGGTGTTCTGGGGTGACAGTTCTTCATGTGACCCGTCAAACTTCCCATTTTCATCGTCATCGTCAAGAATGTTAACTACAGCATGTTCAGTCATTGCCTGATCATCTGCTGACGTGTGGCGTCGTATTATGGACTCAAACATATGTCTGGACAGATAATGATCCAATTCCACTGTCTCTCTTCTTCAGATTAATTTAGATTCTGCGACATTTATCAATAGAAATCGCGAGTATGTGCACAATAATTAATTCTAAGGCACTATTATCTAAATACAATGTTTGACTAACTTTCCACCGATGTCTCGGGGATCTTCGGAAATCTTCGGAAATTTCGCTTTTATAAAAGCGTATTTTAATAAAAAATATGACATGATGGTGGAATCGACTAGGATAGTTTACAAAACCATTTCTAAAAGGGAGTGGGTGGTTTAAGAAAATGTTTCGTCTATTGCATTCTGACTTGTAAACGACAGAAGAGTGCTCTATTGATAGCGCTAATTGACGAAACTGAAGAAGTTCAAATAAAAACGTCGACTATGGACAAAACCATGGCTAAAGAAGAGAAACAAGATTTCTCATATGGTGTTGCTGGATGATTGCACAGCACTGCGCGCTTTCTACAAGCATGGAAAGCACCTGTACATTTAAATGAAGTCCAGAATAAAAACAAGGGACATACCAACAACATTGTCAGGTCAGATGTGCTTTCGTGCAATTACAAAAATAATCTTATCATTATCATAATTACTACTACTACTGCCACTACTACTACTGCCACTACTACTACCACCACCACCTCCTCCTCCTCCTCCTCCACCACCACTCCTCCTCCACCACCATTACTCCACCATTACTCCACCTCAAGTTTCCTGCACGGTGAATGAACTAGATAACTCGATTGACACACGAGTCTCCAGTGTGCTGAATCAGGAAGATTGTGATGTTTGTTGTCGAGATAAGTAAGCTTTGTCAACACTAAGAATTTCCGCATAGTACTTCCTTGCACGTGTCCTCCGTTTTTCTGTCGAGATGATTTTATCAGTTGTTTTCCTTTCACTCCGTACAACACCGAAGGATCCCTTCAATGTGAGTCCTGGCCGAATGCAACCCCCCCCCCCTCTCTGCCCCCTTTAGGTCCTGCGACACCGTTGACATATTTCATTCCGGCTACAGTGGTGTCGGGCAACTTTTTTCAGCAGAAGGACGGTCTTTGGGTTCATGAAAAGTATTTTATCAATATGACTAATTAAAATATGTTTCTCTCTCTCTCATTTATATATATACATATATATATATATATATATATATATATATATATGTATATATATATATATATATATATATATATATATGGCTGTCGTCAAAACAACAGGTCAACAAACGTAAAATGAGTCAATAAACCAAATCAATAAATACATGTAGAAGCAAATAAATATACAAATAAATAAAAGTAAATAAATAAAAGAATAAGTATATAGATAAATGAATAAACGAACAGATACATGAGCAAATAAATAATTGAATAGATAAGTCAACAAATAAGAATGAACCAGTAAATATAGATATAATTTAATAAATAAACACATTAATGAACAGGTCAATAGATAAATAAAAGCAAATCGAATGAATGCTTGTGCTATGAACAAGGTTGACCTCAGCCAATCTAGGATCTCCGACTCTGTGAGGCCGACCAACAGGTTATCCTCCAAGACCCAAGACCCTTCGCAGAAAGCCTCAAGAACTTCAACATGATCGGCTTCCGAGGTTCTTGCTTCAGCGGGGTTTTCTGCCGATGGAGAAGGAGGAAGGAGGAGGACACTTCCAGCGAAGAGAACGTCATCATGGACGTCTCTCAGATGAGGGCCGAGGTTCCTGAAAACACAAGGGACAGGACCCACGAACTCGTCCGAAGAGTCCAGGAGCTCCGCAGGGCGAAGATGGCCCTTGCGATGAAGAGACGAGACTTGAGAGTCTTCGCTCTCAACAAAGTCCTCATCAAGGAGGCAAGGAGATATAATTAAGCCTGGAAACAAGGCTCTTATCAAGGTGGCGGCAAAGAATGAAAGAAAGGCCCGGGTTATATATCGAAAAAAAGCGAAATACTTCAAAACCGGTTGCTGTACGTCGCTTGTGGAAACTACTAAATGATTCGCCACGGCATTCTATATTCCTCGCTTGGGAAATAAAAGGAAGGAAGCGAAATGATTGAGAACCTGTTGTTGGACGTCGCCTGAGAAAACTGAAAAACAAATTCTTGTGCCAGATGGTTGGCCACGCCATTCTATATTCCTCGATTGGGAAACAGTTTCCCAAAAATATTTTACTGCACAACCTGCACACTGAAGACAGAATCGTGTACTCTACTACCTTCTTTACATCTTCGGTCCAATCCCTCGGCACCCGTTTCTGCCCAAATGCCATAAAACTGAACTACAAAGTCGATTTCGATTCATGGTTTCTTATTTGCAGGCTGTCGACAGGCACTCGTTGAGGAAAATTAATTAGAAAGTATCTAACGCAGTCAAAAGTCCTGGAGATCCAGTTTCTACTGCGTACTCAACCCCTTGCCTTCCTTTGGGGTTTGGGAGTTCCCTCAGGTGAATAAAATCACCTGACGACAGACAGAATAGAACATAAACATAGCCGAGTATGTCTGCTAAGAACTTATGGTAAGGTTGTCGTCAGAACAAGGGGACTGGCTCGAATACTCCTCGGGGTCATGACCATATCAAGAAAAATGGCCTCATTTATCCTTAGAGGTACTATTACTGCGTGTGTGAATCACTACGCTATTGGATCACGTGTTGGTACTGTGATCCATAACTATTACCTTAGACGATGAGAGCTCAAATTTCATATTGAAGGAGCTCAATTAATCCTCTCTCACTTAAGTTCTTGGCCGATATGGTCGACGATGATTGTTATGTTTTATTCAATCTGTCGCCAGGTGAATTTATTCACCTACCGGCAGTGAATTGGTTATAGGGATTTGTTTCCCAGGCAAGGAATATAAAATGGTGTGGAAAACCATTTGAAGGAAGATTGCCTTTTTCTCGGTTTCCTCAGGCGACGTGCAGCAACCAGTTCTGATTTTTTTTTTTTTTTTCTGCCGGGCTTCTCGTTTGTTTTTTGTCGCCACCCGGGTAAACCTTCTTGCCAGGCTTCTTATTTGTATTTCCTTGCCTCTTTCATGAGGACTTTGTTGAGAACGAAGACTCAAGTCTCGTCTCTTGATCGCAAGGGCCACCTCCGCCCTGCGGAGCTCGTGGACTCCTCGGACGACTTCGAAGGCATCGTAGGTCCTGTCCCTCGCGTTGTCACGAACCTCTGCCTTCAGCTGAGAGACATCCATGATGATGTTCTCTTCGCTGTCCTCCTTCTCCTCCTTCTCCACCGGCAGAAAACCCAGCTAAAGTAAGAACCTCGGAAGCCTATCATGTCAAAGTTCTTGAGGCTTTCTGCGAAGGGTCTTGGAGGATAACCTGTTGGTTGGTCTCAGAGAGTCGGAGATCCTAGATGGGCTGAGGTCATCCTTGTTCATAGCACCAACATTCATTAATTAATTTACCTTTATTTCTCTATTGATCTATATATTAATGTGTTTATTAAATTATATTTATATTTACTAGTTCATTTTTCTTTGCTAATTTATTTCCTCATATATGTGTTCATTTGTTTTCATTACATTATTTTCTACATATTAGTTTATTTGATTTTTACAAAGGATTACAAAGGAGGAGCATGCCGACAGGAGACCTTTTGGTCCATAACTAGATCGGATTAAAAAATGATAAGTAAAAATCATAATAATATAAATAATAATAAATAAAAATAAATAAATGCAGAGGTATGAATAATAAACAAACAGGTAAATAGTATTAATAATAAAATAACAAATAAAAAAAATCAAACAAATATATAATAATAAGACAAATAATAAATAGTATAAAATAAATGGCAGGCATTACAACATCTTACTTAGGTGTTTATCTAAAGCAGGGGTTCTTAACATTTTTTCTCCAATTCCCCACTTTTTAGTGAACCAACTCTCCATTTCCCACCACAGCATCGGGCTTTGACAAATTCGATTTTAACCCATGCAGTGTTGACATTTCTAACACCAGAAACAAACAAAAAGAAACGAAAACACATCGATAAAAAAAAAAAAAGACAGTGGTTCTTCTGTCCGACCGGTCATTCCCCACTTGGCAACTCCGCCATTCCCCACCAGTGGGGAATTCCCCACAGGTTAAGAACCACTGATCTAAATGATTCTTAAAGCTTCGAACTGAACTACATTGCACTACC
>NC_134794.1:18122432-18132432 GCF_046742065.1 Oratosquilla oratoria | reverse complement strand
GGAAACGTTTAGTCGACAGGAGTTTTTAAAACCATCTCGCTCAAGCCTTTGAGCGAACCGTTTTATCTAATAATGGTCTCAGTCAGGAAATATATTTAATTTGGTAGTTGGCAGAAACAACTTCGCCAACCGCGTAGGGAATGGAATAAACCTCCTGCAGAGGCAGTGCATTGTAGTTCAGTTCGAAGCTTTAAGATTCGTTTAGATAAACATCTAAGCAAGGTGCTGTAATGACTGCCATTTAATTATTTGTTTATTATTTGTTTGTTTCTTTATTATTTGCTTCATTTTCATTTATTATCTTTTATTTGTCAAATTATTATTATTTACTATTTACCTGTTTGTTTATTATTTAACTTTACGCATGCATTTATTTTGTATTCCTTTGTAAATTGATATATGGATAATCAAATAAATATACAAACAAATAAACAAATCAAATTGAATAAAGTAAATAAATGAAAAAGTACATAAACTAATGAATAAATAATTAACAGACACATGAACAAATAAATCATTAAATAAATAATTTAACAAATAAAATGAACTAGTAAATATAGATATAATTAAATGAACATATTTATGAATAAATAAACAGATGAATAGATAAAAGTAAATTAATGAGTGATGGTGCCATGAACAAGGTTGACCTCAGCCAATCTAGGATCTCCGACTCTCTGAGGACGACCAACAGGTTATCCTCTAAGACCCAAGACCTTTCGCAGAAAGCCTCAAGAACTTCGACATGACCTGCTTCGGAGGTTCCTACTTTAGCGGGTTTTCTGCTGGTGGAGAAGGAGGAAGGACAATTCCAGCAAAGAGAACACCATCATGGACGTCTCTCAGCTGAAGACAGAGGTTCCTGACAACGCGACGGACAGGACCTGCGAGCTCAGAAGAGTCCACGAGCTCCGCAGGGCGAAGATGGCCGTTGCGATCAAGAGATGAGACTTGAGAGCCTTCGTTCTCAACGAAGTCCTCATGAAAGAGGCAAAGAAATACAAATAAGAAGCCTGGCAAGAAAGTTCTTACCTGGATGGCGACAAAAAACAAACGAGAAGCCCGGCAGAAAAAAAAAAAAAAAAATCAGAACCGGTGGCTGCACGTTGCCTGAGGAAACGGGGAAAAAGACAATCTTTCGCCAAATGGTTTGCCACACCATTCTATGTTCTTTGCCTGGGAAGCAAATCCCCAAAACTAATTCACTGCCGGTAGGTGAATAAAATCACCTGGCGGCAGACAATAAAACATAACAGTCAATCATCGTCGCCCATATCAGCCAAGAACTTAAGTGAGACAGGATTTATTGAGCTCCTTCAATATAAGATTTAAGCTCTCATTCTCTAGGGTAATAGTTATGGATCACAGTACCAACACGTGATCCAATAGCGTAGTGATTCATACACGCTGTGATAGTACCTCTAGGGATAAATGAGGCCATTTTTCTTGTTATGGTGATGACCCCGAGGAACTTTCTAGCCAGCCCTCTCGTTTTGACGACAACCATACTATAAGTTCTTGGCAGACATACTCGGCAATGTTTATGTTTTATTCTGTCTGTTGTCAGGTGATTTTATTCAGCTGATGGAACTCCCAAACCCCAATGGAAGGCAAGGGATGAGTACGCAGTAGAAACTGTATCTCCAGGACTTTTTTTACTGCGTTAGATACTTTCTAATTAATTTTCCTCAACGAGTGCCTGTCGACAGCCTGCAAATAAGAAACCATGAATCGAAATCAACTTTGTAGTTCAGTTTTATGGCCTTTGGGCAGAAACGGGTGCCGAGGGATTGGACCGAAGATGTAAAGAAAGCGGTAGAGTACATGATTCTGTCTTCAGTGTGCATGGTAGGTAATGAATGAGTTTTGGGGAACTGTTTCCCAGGTGAGGAATATAGAATGGCGCGGCGAACCATTTGACAGGAGATTTTTTCTCCGTTTCTTCAGGCGACGTGCAGCAACCGCTTCTGATTTTTTTTTTTTTTTTCTTCCCCTCCTTGATGAGGACTTTGTTGAGAACGAAGACTCAAGTCTCGTCTCTTGATCTCAAGGGCTCTAATCAAGGTGGCGACAAAGAATAAACGAAAGGCCCGGGTTATATATCGAAAAAAGCGAAATACTTCAGAACCGGTTGCTGTACGTCGCTTATGGAAACAGGGAAAAGAAATATACTGCCAAATGATTCGCCACGGCATTCTATATTCCTCGCCTGGGAAATAAAAGGAAGAAAGCGAAATGATTGAGAACCGGTTGCTGTACGTCGCCTGAGGAAACTGAAAAACAAAGTCGCCACGCAATTCTATATTCCTCGATTGGGAAACAATTCCCCAAAACTAATTTACTGCACACTGAAAGACATAGAATCATGTACTCTACGGCTTTCTTTACATCTTCGGTCAAATTCCTTGGCAACCGTTTCTACTGAACTACAAAGTTTATTTCGATTCATGGATTCTTATTTGCAGGCTGTCGACAGGCACTCGTTGAGGAAAATTAATTAGAAAGTATCTAACGCAGTCAAAAGTCCTGGAGATACAGTTTCTACTGCGTACTCAACCCCTTGCCTTCCTTTGGGGTTTGGGAGTTCCCTCAGGTGAATAAAATCACCTGACGACAGACAGAATAGAACATAAACATAGCCGAGTATGTCTGCTAAGAACTTATGGTAAGGTAGTCGTCAGAACAAGAGGGCTGGCTCGAATACTCCTCGGGGTCATGACCAGATCAAGAAAAATGGCCTCATTTATCCCTAGAGGTACTATTACCGCGTGTGTGAATCACTACGCTATTGGATCACGTGTTGGTACTGTGATCCATAACTATTACCCTAGAGGATGAGAGCTCAAATTTCATATTGAAGGAGCTCAATTAATCCTCTCTCACATAAGTTCTTGGCCGATATGGTCGAAGATGATTGACTGTTATGTTTTATTCTATCTGCCGTCAGGTGATTTTATTCACCTACCGGTAGTGAATTGGTTTCAGGGATTTGTTTCCCAGGCAAGGAATATAGAATGGTGTGGCGAACCATTTGACGGAAGATTGCCTTTTTCACAGTTTCCTCAGGCGACGTGCAGCAACCGGTTCCGATTTTTTTTTTCTGCCGGGCTTCTCGTTTGTTTTTTGTCGCCACCCAGGTAAGAACCTTCTTGCCAGGCTTCTTATTTGTATTTCTTTGCCTCTTTCATGAGGACTTTGTTTGATAACGAAGACTCAAGTCTCGTCTCTTGATCGCAAGGGCCATCTTCGCCCTGCGGAGCTCGTGGACTCCTGGAACGACTTCGAAGATTTCGTAGGTCCTGTCCCTCGCGTTGTCAGGAACCTCGGCCTTCAGCTGAGAGACGTCCATGATGATGTTGTCTTCGCTGTCCTCCTTCCTCCTTCTCCACCGGCAGAAAACCCCGCTAAAGCAGGAACCTCGGAAGCCGATCATGGCGAAGTTCCTGAGGCTTTCTGCGAAGGGTCTTGGAGGATAACCTGTTGGTTGGTCTCAGAGAGTCGGAGATCCTAGATGGGCTGAGGTCATCCTTGTTCATAGCACCAACATTCATTAATTAATTTACCTTTATTTCTCTATTGATCTATATATTAATGTGTTTATTAAATTATATTTATATTTACTAGTTCATTTTTCTTTGCTTAATTTTTTATTTATTTGATTATTTATTTGCTCATGTATCTGTTCATTTGTTTTTTTATTACTTTATTTTCTACAGGACAGGAGACCTTTTGGTCCATAACTTGGTCGGATGCGAAAAAAACATAATGATAAATAAAAATTCTAATAATATAAATGATAATAAATAAAATAAATAAATGCATAGGTATGAATAATAAACAAACAGGTAAATAAAATAACAAATAAAAAAAAATCAAACAAATATATAATAATAAACAGACAAATAATAACAAGCAAACAAATAAATACTATAAAATAAATGGGAGGCATTACAGCATCTTGCTTAGGTGTTTATCTAAACGAATATTAAAAATTCGAACTGAACTACATTGCACTGCCTCTGCAGAAAGCTTGCTCCATTCATTAACCGCACGGTTGGCGAAGTTTCTACCCACTTCCAAATTAAATTTATTTCCTGACAGTTTGAGACAATTATTTCTTGTCGGACTCTCATTCAATGTGAAAATTTTGTTACTTTTGATGTTGTCAATTCCCTTTGGAATATTGAAGACCTGTATTAAGTCACCGTCTGAGTCTACGCTTATTTAGAGAAAACTGATTGATATATTTTAGTCGATTTTCGTATGATTCATTTTTTATATTTGGAATCAGTTTTGTGGCTCGCAGTTGTACTTTTTCTAATCTGTCAATGTCTTTAATGAGATTCGGTGACCATACGGAAACGGCATATTCCAAATGTGGACGAACTAACGATTTAAATGAGAAACGGACTTTTGAAATCTAAAGATCGCGCAATCAGTCCTAGAATCTTATTTGCTTTCTCGGAGGCTGAAATACACTGCTTAGATGATTTGAGATCTTTACTGATAATTACGCCGAGATCCTTTTCACTATCCACATTTGTTAACGAAATTCCAAATAACTTGTAATCGTACTTACTGTTATTTTTACCTATGTGCATAACCTTGCATTTACTTGTGTTATATTTCATTAGTCACTTTTCAGACCATTGCTGTAGTTTATCTAAATCTTCTTGAATATCTAATTGATTTAAGTGATCATTTGCCATCCCGCACATTTTTGTATCATCAGCAAATTTGGAGATAATAGATTTTAGTCCGTGGTCTATATCATTTATATATACTAAGAATAGAAGTGGCCCAAGAACTAAACCCTGATGAACTCCACTCGTAACATTTTTCCATTTAGAAGTTTTGCCATTTAGAACATAAGAATAAAGGAGACTGCAAGAGACCATAAGGCCTACACTAGGCTACCACTTATTCCGTGTGAAGTTAATTTAGTAAGTAGTCTCTCGTGGGGGACTGTATCAAAAGCTTTTGCAAAGTCTAGATAGATTCAATCGATATTGTTTCTTTTGTCATAATTCGAGATGACTGTGTTGTCGAATTCGTGTAAGTTAGTCACGCAAGAACGTTTCCGTCTGAATCCATGCTGACTATCATTTATCAAACAGTTATTTTCTAATGATGTTCGACAGCATCTCTGATGATAATTTCCTTAATCTTTCCTACGATTGAAGTAAATTTTACAGGCCTGTAGTAATTTGGTTACGTTTTGTCACCTTTTTGGAATATGGGAGTAACGTTAGCTAGCTTCCATTCTCTTGGGATATCTCCGGATATGACAGATTTCTTGAAAATTATTTCAAATGGAACAACGATCTCATTTTTCATTTCCTTTAAGATTCTTGGGTGCCAACCGTCAGTTTTTCTATACACCTTTTTTTTTTTTTTTTTTTACCGAAGTAAGTTCATGTAGCCCTGGCTGTTCAACTTATACATGGATGGGGTGGTGCGAGAGGTGAATGCTAGGGTAGTGGGTCAGGGATTGGAGATGGTTAAAAAAAATGGAGAAAAGTGGGAGGTGAGCCAGCTGTTGTTTGCGGACGACACTGCGCTTGTGGCAGGGTCAGAGGAGGGATTGAGGAAGCTGGTGGCAGAGTTTGGGAGAGTATGTGATAGAAGAAAGCTAAAGATAAATGTAGGTAAAAGTAAGGTGATGAGATGTACAAGGGGTGAAAGTGGCAGTAGACTGGAAGTGAACATTAAGGGAGAGCGACTGGAGGAAGTGGATAGTTTTAGATACTTGGGTGCAAGTGTAGCAGGAAAAGGTGGAGTGAAGGTGGAGGTAGAATGTAGATTGAGAGAACCGAGTAAATGCCTTGGTGGATTAAAGAGTGTAATGAGGAATAGACATTTGGGAATGGATGCGAAGAGGAGACTGTATGAAGGAGTGATTGTGCCAACAACACTGTATGGGGCAGAAACGTGGAACATAAGAGAAGAAGAGAGAAGGAGTTTGAATGTGTTTGAGATGAGGTGTCTGAGAAGTATGGTGGGGGTTACTAGGCTGGATAGAGTGAGAAATGAGGAGGTGAGGAGAACAGGGGTAAAAAAGGATTTGGGAGATAGGGTTGATGAAAGAGTATTAGGATGGTTTGGACACATGGAAAGAATGAGTGAAGAAAGACTAGTAAAAGAGGTATGGAAGGCAGATGTGGAGAGAGTGAACATGAGGGGACGTCCTAGGATGAGGTGGATGGATGGGGTGAAGGGGGCTTTGGGGAAGAGAGGAATGTCTGTTGAGGAAGGAAGGGAGAGGACGGAAGACAGAGGTGAGTGGAGAATGGTTGTATATGGATGATGTTGTGATTGCATGAGGAGGAATGGGCGGGGGGGTGGGGGGTGGGGTAGTATGTGTGAGTAAATTTTCACGCAGCCCGAAGGGATTTCTCCCCGTCCTCTCCTTATATGCAAAGGGGGACGGAGAGGGGGGGTCGCCGATTAAATGAAGCGGCCTTGCTGTGGATGTGCTGTGTCTTGCGACACTGCTTCTGACCCAGGGCGGTGGGCAGGGTGCAGGGATGACCCGTCATCCAGGAGGTGCTCAGATGAGAGGGAGGGGTGTGGAGTGTATTTAGGGATGAAATGGGTGGGAGTGTTTTTATGCCTTTCCCTTTTTGGCTACCTCCCTTGGAAGGGGGAAAAAGCCTTGGTATATGTATGTATGTATGTATATAAGTTCACCCTAGACTTTTCGCAGGTTTCGTTTGGAGTTCACTTTGAGGTGTTTCGTTTACGAAAACTAAGGTAAAATAGTTGTTTGAAATATTGATTTGTTTATTTATTTGTTTGTATATTTATTCATCTTCGTGACAGACCGAAGCGTTGCTTCCTGACTTGTTTCCCATTGTAGACCATCGTCTGTGACCACTTTCGCACAGTGGGGAGACTTCCACGTGCGCAAACGATAGCGTTCTGGTCTCGCATTCACTTAGACGTGGGTTCGAATCCCGCACTCCTCTCCTATTCCCAGCAGAGACTGGCACCTACTCCAACAGTCCAAGCGCCTAGGTAACTGTTTCAGCCGCAGTTGAGTGCCTCTTGGCGTATGACACTACCACCACCATGACTTCTATAATACTTTCGAAAAAAGTCGTCACAACACCTTCAGAATGTGAACAATGAGGAAGGGCAAATGGCAGTCACTCGTGACCGTGATAAATCACTTGAGCCTCTCACCTCCATGGATGACCCTCATATTAATAAAATTGTTCGATCGAAGGCTTGATGGAGAGGGTTCTGAAACCCCTGTCTTCCTTGAGTTCCCCTTTCCAGACGAATGATATCGCCTGGCGACTAAATGTTTCCAGTCGAAGTAGGTACTCTAACGTTTCGATCTGGGTACTCAAAAGTTTACATGTATTCCTTCATTTACTTTGAAAACTGTTGTGTAGATCTTAAAGCCTAGAATCAGGAAAGACAAAGTCTGTCCAAGGGCTGGGAGGAGAGTGACGTCACACCATCTTGTCCTGGTCCGAAATAACTCAACGTCCGAGGACCATATGACGTCATGTCGACTCGGAGGACATTTTGAACAAATGTGTACTTTAGTTCCTTTGTCTGGTTCTGAATAGCAAAGGGAAATTTATATCTTATTGTGCTTTCGTGACGTTATTGACTCCTATAAGGAAATTGACGTCATCCTTCTCATAGAAGTTACTTAAATGAACTTAGGAAGTAAGTGTGTGTGTGTGTGTGTGTGTGTGTGTGTGTGTGTGTGTGTGTGTGTGTGTGTGTGTGTGTGTGTGTGTGTGTGTGGATTGCGTGCGTGCTTGCAGTGAAGTAGGACAATAAAGATAATTCAGGAGGAAGGACAAGAAACAGAAGATTATAAAGAATTAGAGAAACAAAAGAATATAATTGGGACGAGGAAGAATAAAACGCCTTAATTACAAGTACCCATGGGAAACCATTTTTCCTTTTTCGGATAAGGGACACTTCGGGAACCAACGACAGAGTCCGTCGAAGGTCTCCAGTGCCCTCAAGGTGTGTGTGTGTATTTACCTAGTTGTATTTACCTAGATGAATTATACGGGAAGGGGAGCTATGTTAGTAGTGACCCGTCTTTGTATCTTGTAGCGTCTAGTTTGCTCATAAATTCGTGTATGACTTTTGCACACGCTATTGTTTTGTCCAATAGTTCCAGATGTCACTTATATACAAGTCTCTTCTATAACTACCCTTTTTTTCATGTCCTCTTATTTTCATGTCCCCAATTTAGCAAGACCTCTCTATCAAGGACTTCCGTGCCTTTCATGATTCTGTAGATGGTCAGTAGGTCGCCTCTTTCTCTTCTTTGTTCCAAAGTCGGTAATTTCAATTTAGCCAGTCTCTCCTCATATGACAGGTTTGAAAGTGTTGGGGCCATTTTCGTGGTTGCTCTCTGGATTCGTTCAATTTTCTTTACATTCTTTTTGGTACTGGGTGACCATAGTGTAGCACCATACTCCAGTCTAGGCCTTATTAGTGTGGCAAATTTTTTTTTAACCATTTCTTTGTCTAAATAGATAAACGCCACCTCTATTGATCTTAGCAAGTTATAGGATTCCCCGACAATTTTGTTTATTTGTTTATCAGGGGACAAGTCGTTTGAAATGATTACTCCTAGGTATTTTTCAGGTCCCACTTTCTTTGTTCCAATTGTATATTGTCCTGATTTTTTTTTCTTTTTTTTTTTCGAAATACATTATGCTACATTTCTTAATGTTGAAGTCTATTGCCCACTTCTGACTCCATTTCCAAACCTTGATTCAAAATCAGTCTCGGTTTTCATTTTCCTCAACAATCTAGCATCGTCTGCAAAGGACATGTCACTTGAGATAATTACTCCCAGGTCTTTTTCAGATCCCTTTTTCTTTATTTTCTTTGATCCAATTTTATATTCTCCAGATTTTTTTTTTTTTTTTACTTTTTTGAATTCCATTGTGCTACATTTCTTAATGTTGAAGTCTACTTTCCACTTACGGCTCCATTTCCAAACCTTGTTTAAGTCTCTCTGTAGTTATTCACAATCCATTTCAGTTTTCACTTTCCTCAGCAATTTAGCTTCATCTGCAAAGCTCATGTACCAATCCACATCTTCATCAATGTCATTCACATATATAGCGAACATTATTGGAGCCAATACTGATCCTTGTGGAACTCCACTAATTACCTTCCCCCAAGCTGATCTCTTTTCTCTGAGCACCACTCTCATTTTTCTACCATGCAAAAAATCCTCCATCCAGCTTAATAATTTACCTTGTATCCAACGTATATATATATATATATACATATATATATATATACATATATATATATATATATAAAATATATACATATATATATATATATATATATATATATATATATATATATATATATATATATATATATACAGGGTGTTCCAAAAAAAATTGACGTCATTTTAAATGCCAATATCTAGGAAACTACTCAGTGCATCTCAATGAAACTGCACAAACTCTATGTTGAACATCATAAGTTTTATTAGTTGACATTTCAAAGAAATTTTTTTTTAGATTCTATGACCGATTTCACAAGTTTCACAAATGTTCAATATGAGCGCCGCCTGTGACTCTGCACACGTCAAGTCGATACTCAAACTCGTGCCAAACACGCTGCAGCATGTCTTTGGTAACATTCTCCAGTGCGGCAGTGATTTTCTGCTTGAGTTCTTCAACGTTAGCAGGAAGAGGGGGGACATAGACGAGTCCTTTCACATATCCCCAGAGGAAAAAAATCACATGGTGTCAGGTCAGGTGATCGTGGTGGCCATTTCAGCAGCAAATTGTCTTCCTCACCACCACGCCCGATCCATCTCTCTGGCAGATTCTCATTGAGATAGGCCCGTACAGTGAGCTTCCAGTGAGGTGGAGCCCCGTCCTGTTGAAAAATGAAGCTTTCATGTTCATTTTCAATGAGTTGATCAAATAGCCAGTTCTGAAGCATTTACAGATAAACATCCCCGTTCACATTTCCTTCAAAGAAAAACGGT
>NC_134794.1:18074932-18117432 GCF_046742065.1 Oratosquilla oratoria | reverse complement strand
CAAGGGCTCTAATCAAGGTGGCGACAAAGAATAAACGAAAGGCCCGGGTTATATATCGAAAAAAGCGAAATACTTCAGAACCGGTTGCTGTACGTCGCTTATGGAAACAGGGAAAAGAAATATACTGCCAAATGATTCGCCACGGCATTCTATATTCCTCGCCTGGGAAATAAAAGGAAGAAAGCGAAATAATTGAGAACCGGTTGCCGTTGAGGAAACGGAAATACAAAGTCGCCACGCCATTCTATATTCCTCGCCTGGGAAACAGCTCCCCAAAACTAATTCATTACCTACCATGCACACTGAAGACAGAATCATGTACTCTACCGCTTTCTAAACATCTTCGGTCAAATCCCTCGCAACCGTTTCTGCCCAAATGCCATAAAACTGAACTACAAAGTTGATTTCGATTCATGGTTTCTTATTTACAGGCTGTCGACAGGCACTCGTTGAGGAAAATTAATTAGAAAGTATCTAACGCAGTAAAAAGTCCTGGAGATACAGTTTCTACTGCGTACTCAACCCCTTGCCTTCCTTTGGGGTTTGGGAGTTCCCTTAGGTGAATAAAATCACCTGACGACAGACAGAATAGAACATAAACATAGCCGAGTATGTCTGCTAAGAACTTATGGTAAGGTTGTCGTCAGAACAAGAGGTCTGGCTCGAATACTCCTCGGGGTCATGACCATATCAAGAAAAATGGACTCATTTATCCCTAGAGGTACTATTACCGAGTGTGTGAATCACTACGCTATTGGATCACGTGTTGGTACTGTAATCCATAACTATTACCCTAGAGGATGAGAGCTCAAATTTCATATTGAAGGAGCTCAATTAATCCTCTCTCACCTAAGTTCTTGGCCGATATGGTCGACGATGATTGACTGTTATGTTTTATTCTATCTGCCGTCAGGTGATTTTATTCACCCACCGGCAGTGAATTGGTTTTAGGGATTTGTTTCCCAGGCAAGGAATATAGAATGGTGTGGAAAACCATTTGAAGGAAGATTGCCTTTTTCTCGCTTTCCTCAGGCGACGTGCAGCAACCAGTTCTGATTTTTTTTTTTTTTTTTTCTGCCGGGCTTCTCGTTTGTTTTTTTTCGCCACCCAGGTACCTTCTTGCCAGGCTTTTTATTTGCATTTCTTTGCCTCCTTGATGAGGACTTTGTTGAGAACGTAGACTCTCAAATATCGTCTCATGATCGCCAGGACCCTCTTCGCCCTGCGGAGCTCCTGGACGCCTGGGACGACTTCGAAATCTTCGTAGGTCCTGTCCGTCGCGTTGTCAGGAACCTCTGTCTTCAGCTGAGAGACGTCCGTGATGTTGTCTTCGCTGTCCTCCTTCCTCCTCCTCCACCGGCAGAAAACCCCGCTAAAGCAGGAACCTCGGAAGCCGATCATGGCGAAGTTCCCGAGGCTTTCTGCGAAGGGTCTTGGGTCTTGGAGGATAACCTGTTGGTCGGCCTCAAAGAGTCGGAGATCCTAGATTGGCTGAGGTCATCCTTGTTCATAGCACCAGCATTCATTAATTTATTTACCTTTATTTATCTATTTATCTATTTATTAATGTGTTTGTTTATTCAATCATATTTATATTTACTCGTTCATTTTTCTTTGCTAATTTATTTATTTATTTGATTATTTATTTCCTCATGTATCTGTTCATTTGTTTTTTATTACTTTATTTTCTACATACTTATTAGTTTATTTGATTTTTACAAAGGATTACAAAGGGGGAACATGCCGACAGGAGACCTTTTGGTCGGATGCGAAAAAAAACATAATAATGATAAATAAAAATTCAAATAATATAAATGATAATAAATAAAATGAATAAATGCATAGGTATGAATAATAAACAAACAGGTAAATAGTATTAATAATAAAATAACAAATAAAAAAAATCAAACAAATATATAATAATAAACAGACAAATAATAACAAACAAATAAGTAAATAATATAAAATAAAAGGCAGGCATTACAGCATCTTGCTTAGGTGTTTATCTAAACGAATATTAAAAATTCGAACTGAACTACATTGCACTGCCTCTGCAGAAAGCTTGCTCCATTCATTAACCGCACGGTTGGCGAAGTTTCTACCCACTTCCAAATTAAATTTATTTCCTGACAGTTTGAGACAATTATTTCTTGTCGGACTCTCATTCAATGTGAAAATTTTGTTACTTCTGATATTGTCAATTCCCTTTAGAATCTTTAAGACCTGTATTAAGTCACCGTCTGAGTCTACGCTTATTTAGAGAAAACTGATTGATATATTTTAGTCGATTTTCATATGATTAATTTTTTGTATTTGGAATCAATTTTGTGGCTCGCAGTTGCACTTTTTCCAATCTGTCAATGTCTTTAATGAGATTCGGTGACCATACGGAAACGGCATATTCCAAATGTGGACGAACCAACGATTTATATAGCTTGTTAATGAGAAACGGGCTTTTGAAATCTAAAGATCGCGCAATCAGTCCTAGAGTCTTATTTGCTTTGTCAGAGGCTGAAATACACTGCTTAGATAATTTGAGATCTTTACTGATAATTACGCCAAGATCCCTTTCACTATCCACTTTTTTAACGAATTTCCAAATAACTTGTAATCGTACTTACTGTTATCTTTACCTATGTGCATAACCTTGCATTTACTTGTGTTATATTTCATTAGTCACTTTTCAGACCATTGCTGTAGTTTATCTAAATCTTCTTGAATATCTAATTGATTTAAGTGGTCATTTGCCATCCCGCACATTTTTGTATCATGAGCAACTTTGGAGATAATAGATTTTAGTCCATGATCTATATCATTTATATATACTAAGAATAGAATTGGCCCAAGAACTAAACCCTGAGGAACTCCACTCGTAACATTTTTCCATTTAGAATTTTTGCCATTTAGAACATAAGAATAAAGGAGACTGCAAGAGACCATAAGGCCTACACTAGGCTACCACTTATTCCGTGTGAAGCTAATTTAGTAAGTAGTCTCTCGTGGGGGACTGTATCAAAAGCTTTTGCAAAGTCTAGATATATTAAATCTATATTGTTTCTTTTGTCATAATTCGAGATGACTGTGTTGTCGAATTCGTGTAAGTTAGTCACGCAAGAACGTTTCCGTCTGAATCCATGCTGACTATCATTTATCAAACAGTTATTTTCTAATGATGTTCGACAGCATCTCTGATGGTAATTTCCTTAATCTTTCCTACGATTGAAGTCAAGTTTATAGGCCTGTAGTTATTTGGTTTCGTTTTGTCACCTTTTTGGAATATGGGAGTAACGTTAGCTAGTTTCCATTCTCTTGGGATATCTCCGGATATGACGGATTTCTTGAAAATTATTTCAAATGGAACAACAATCTAATTTTTCATTTCTTTTAAGATTCTTGGGTGCCAACCGTCAGTTTTTCTGTGCACCTTTTATTTTACTTTTTTTTTTTTTTTTTTTTTTACCGAAGTAAGTTCACCCTAGACTTTTCGCAGGTTTCAGTTTGGAGTTCACTTTGAGGTGTTTCGTTTACGAAAACTAAGGTAAGATAGTTGTTTAAAATATTGATTTGTTTATTTA
The DNA here is from genome assembly GCF_046742065.1 of Oratosquilla oratoria. Lineage (NCBI taxonomy): Eukaryota > Metazoa > Arthropoda > Malacostraca > Stomatopoda > Squillidae > Oratosquilla > Oratosquilla oratoria. The sequence goes on along the minus strand of NC_134794.1, from coordinate 18,113,857 downwards.
TTTGTTTGTTTATTTATTTATCTTCGTGACAGACCGAAGCGTTGCTTCCTGACTTGTTTCCCATTGTAGACCATCGTCTGTGACCACTTTCGCATAGTGGGAAGAGTTCCACGTGCGCCAACGAAAGCGTTCTGGTCTCGCATTCACTTAGACGTGGGTTCGAATCCCGCACTCCTCTCCTATTCCCAGTAGGGACTATCACCAACTCCAACAGTCCAAGCGCCCAGGTAACTGTTTCAGCCCCAGTTGAATGCCTCATGGCGTATGACACTACCACCACCATGACTTCTATAATACTTTCGAAAAAAGTCGTCACAACACCTTCAGAATGTGAACAATGAGGAAGGGCAAATGGCAGTCACTCGTGACCGTGATAAATCACTTGAGCCTCTCACCTCCATGGATGACCCTCATATTAATAAAATTGTTCGATCGAAGGCTTGATGGAGAGGGTTCTAAAAACCCCGTCTTCCTTGAGTTCTCCTTTCCAGATGAATGGTATCGCCCGGCGACTAAGCGTTTCCAGTCGAAGTAGGTACTATAACGTTTCGATCTGGGTACTCAAACGTTTACATGTAGTCCTTCATTTACTTTGAAAACTGTTGTGTAGATCTTAAAGCCTAGAATCAGGAAGGACAAAGTCTATCCAAGGGCTGGGAGATGAGTGACGTCACACTATCTTGCCCTGGTCCGAAATAACTGAATGCCCGAGGACCATATGACGTCATGAATGTTATGGGAAGTGGAGATATGTTCGTGGTGTCCCGTCTTTGTATCTTGCAGTGTCTAGCTTGCTCTTAGATTCGTGTATGGCTTTTGCACACACCATTGTTTTGTCCAGATGTCACTTATATACAAGTCTCTTCTATAACTATCCTTTTTTCATATCCTCTTATTTTCATCTTACCCCAATTTAGTAAGTCCTCTCTATCAAGGACTTTTGTGCCTTTCACAGTTTTGTAAATGGTCAGCAGGTCGCCTCTTTCTCTATTTTGTTCCAAAGTTGGTAATTTCAGTTTAGCTACTCTCTCCTCATATGACAGGTTTGAAAGTGCTGGGGCCATTTTCGTGGTTGCTCTTTAGATTCTTTCAATTCTCTTTATATTTTTTGGTACTGGGTGACCATAGTGTTGCAGCATACATCTAGGTCTTATTAGTGTGGCTAATTTTTTTTTTAACCATTTCTCTGTCTAAATAGGTAAAAGCCACCTTTATTCATCTTAGCAAGTTGTAAAATTCTCCAACAATTTTGTTTATTTGTTTATCAGGGGACAAGTCATTTGAGATAATTACTCCCAGGTCTTTTTCAGATCCCACTTTCTTCACTTCCTTTGTTCCAATTGTATATTGTCCTGTTTTGTTACTTTTTTTTTATACTTTTTTACCGAAATCCGTTATGCTACATTTATTAATTTTGAAGTCTAATTTCAACTTATGACTCCATTTAAAAACCTTGTTTAGGTCTCTGTAGTGATTCAAAATCCGTCTCAGTTTTCATTTTCCTCAACAATCTAGCATCGTCTGCAAAGGACATGTCATTTGAGATAATTACTCCTAGGTCTTTTTCAGATCCCACTTTCTTTACTTACTTTGTTCCAATTTTATATCGTCCTGATTTTTTTTTACGAACTCCATTATGCTACATTTCTTAATGTTGAAGTCTACTTTCCACTTACGGCTCCATTTCCAAACCTTGTTGTCTCTCTGTAGTGATTCACAATCCATTTCAGTTCTCACTTTCCTCAGCAATTTAGCATCATCTGCAAAGCTCATGTACCAATCCACATCTTCATCCATGTCATTACAAAGGATTACAAAGGCGGAGCATGCCGACAGGAGACCTTTTGATCCATATCTAGGTCGGATGCGAAAAAAAAATAATATTAATAATAAAATAATAAATAAAAACTATAATAATGTAAATAACAAATAAAATACATAAATAAATGCATAGGTATAGTTGAATAATAAACAAACAGGTAAATAGTAAATAATAATAAATTGACATATAACTAATAATTAATAAATGAAAATCAGACAGACAAATGATAACAAAACAAAAACAAATAATATAAGATAAATTATAATCATTACAGCATCTTACTTAGGTATTTATCTAAATGATTCTTAAAGCTTCGAACTGAACTACATTGCACTACCTGTGCAGGAAGTTTATTCCATTCATTAACTACACGGTTGGCGAAGTTGTTTCTACCTACTTCCAAATTGAATCTATTTCCGCACAGATTGAGACCATCGTTTCTTGTCTGATTCAATGTAAAAAAAAAATCACTTTTGATGTTGTCAGTTCCCTTTAAAATCTTAAAAGATCTGTATCAAGTCACCTCCGAGTCTGTTTTTTAGCGAAAATAGATTCGTGTGTTTTAGTCGATTTTCGTACGATTTATTTTTTATATTTGGAATCAGTTTTGTGGCTCACCGTTGTACTTTTTCCAGTCTGTCAATGTATTTATTGAGATTCGGTGTCCATATGGTAACAGCATTTTCCATTTGTGGACGAACTAACGATTTATATAGCTTGTTAATGAGTGATGGACTTTTGAAATCAAAAGATCGCGCAATGAGTCCCAGAATCTTATTTGCTTTCTCAGAGGGTGAAATACACTGCTTGGATGATTTGAGGTCGTTACTGATAATTACGCCGAGATCTTTTTCACTATCCACTTTTGTTAACTAAATTCCAAAAAACTTGTAATCGTACTTAATGTTATTTTGTACCTATGTGCATTACCTTGCATTTACTTGCATTTCATTAGCCACTTTTCAGACCATTGCTGTAATTGATCTAAATCTTCTTGAATATCTAATTGGTTTGAGTGATCATTTGCCACTCCGCACAGTTTTGTATCATCAGCAAATTTGGAAACAGTAGATATTCACATATATAGCGAACATTATTAGAGCCAATACTTATCCTTGTGGAACTCCACTAATCTCCTTCCCCCAAGCTGATGTCTTTTCTTTGAGCACTACTCTCATTTTTCTACCATGCAAAAAATCCTCCATCCAGCTTGATAATTTACCTTGTATCCATCATATATATATATATATATATATATATATATATATATATATATATATATATATATATATATATATATATTTATATATATTATATATATATATATATTTATATATATTTATATATATATTTATATATATATAAAATATATATACTTATATATAATATATAAATATATATATATATATATATATATATTTTTTTTTTTGTGATACTTTGTCTCAAGTTTATCATATTGCTTTCTTCCAGTTGTTTTATCCATCTATTCTTAATAATTTTTTCACAAATTTGTTTCCTCCTTATAATGGTACAATATTGGCATTTTCCAGCCCTTTGGTATTTTTCCTTTTTTGAGTGAGCAACTTATGTTATATAATCTGGCCATTAATTCTTCTTTACGTTCTTGTAATTCCGTCTGGGCCGTGTGGTTCGTTAGTTTATCTATTATTTCTTTTTGTGTTATTGGTATTTCCCTGAGGGGGGATGATCGCACTTCACTTCCTTCATCTCAATGCTGTACTTTTTTCTAGTGAAAACCAACTTTAACTGGTTGTTCGTGACTTCAGCCATTTCTAAACCTTCTATATATTCTATATTTCCGTGGCTTAGTTTCCCCATTCCCAGTTAATTTTTAAGTTTACCATTCACATATCTATAGAATCGTTTGGGTTGATCTTTACATTTTTCTATGATGTCATTTTCGTAGTTTTTTTTTTTTTTTTTCTCTCTGCTCAGTTTTACATATTCATTTCTATGGTTGATATATATTTGCCATTTTCCACGTTTTTTATCTTTTCTCCATCTTTTCCAAGCTTTATCTCTTCTATCTTTCGCCTCACTGCATCTTCTGTTGAACCAGCATTTAATGTACACCTTTTCCTGTTTCTGTCTTGGTACGTATTTATTCACTCCTTTATTATAAATTTCCATCAAAATCACCCATTTTTCTTCCACTTGTGAGCGCGCGCGTGTGTGTGTGTGTTCGTGTGTGTATTTTGAATCCTGATTTTCAATCTTTAAGCTGCCTACACACGCAGACGACTGGCATCACAATTTTTTTGAGGATTGGCGTCACACACACACACACACACACACACACACACACACACACACACACACACACACACACACACACACACACACACACACACACACACACACACACACACACACACACACACACACACACACACACACACAAACAAACACACACACATGCACACACACGTCCTCAACATCTTGAGTGTGTGTGGTCTCTTGATTCCAATCGTCAGATGGAATTACGTCTGATTAATTATAAACCCACGTGAGGCCACGACGTAATTCCTTCTAACGACTGGAATTAGAAACCACAGACAGAGAGGATGTTGTGATGACTGGTCTCTTGACGCCAATCCTCAAAAATCGTAATGTCAGTCCTCTGCGTGCGTGGGCAATTTAAGGATTGAGCATCAGGATTCAAAACACGCACACACACACACGCACACACACACACGCACACACACACACACACACACACACACACACACACACACACACACACACACACACACACACACACACACATATACACACACACACACATACACACACACACACACACACACACACACACACACACACACACACACACACACACACACACACACACACACACACACACACACACGCACACACACACATGCACGCACGCTCGCTCGCACGCATGCACAAATCTTGAGGGCACTGGCTACCACGGACTATGTCTTTCGTTCCCGAAGTGTCCCTAATCCGAAAAAGGTGAAGTGGTTTTCCATGGTTACTTGTATGATTGAGGCGTTTTATTCTTCCTCGTCCCAATTCTGTTCCTCTGTTCCTTTATATCGTCTGTTTCTTCTCTCTCCTGAATTGTCTTTCTTGTCCTACTTTACTGCAAGCACGCAAACACACACATACACACACACACACACACACACACACACACACACACACACACACACACACACACACACACACACACACACACACACACACACACACACACACACATACAGACACACACACACACACACACACACACACACACACACACACACACACACACACACACACACACACACACACACACACACACACACACACCCGCCCGCGCGCGCGCGCACTTCCTAAGTTTATTTACGTAACTTCTATGAGAAGGATGACGTCAAATTCCTTATAGAAATCATGGAGGCACAATAAATTATAAATTTCCTTTTGCTATTCAGGGCCAGACAAAGGAACTAATGCATAGAGTATACATTTGTTCAAAATGTCCTCCCAAGTCGACATGACGTCATATATTCCTCGGTCGTTTAGTGTGACGTCACTTCTCTCCCAGCAAAGGGACAGACTTTATCTTTCTACGTTCTAGGCTTTAAGATCTACAATATATTTTTCAAAATAAATGAATGATTACATGTAAACCTTTGAGTACCCAGCTCGAAACGTTTGAGTACCTACTTCGATTGGAAACGTTTAGTCGACAGGAGTTTTTAAAACCATCTCGCTCAAGCCTTTGAGCGAACCGTTTTATCTAATAATGGTCTCAGTCAGGAAATAGATTTATTTTGGAAGTGGGTAGAAACAACTTCGTCAAGCTGGTAGTTAATGAATGGAATAAACTTCCTGCAGAGGCAGTGCAATGTAGTTCAGTTCGAAGCTTTAAGATTCGTTTAGATAAACATCTAAGCAAGATGCTGAAATGACTGTCATTCCTTTTATACTATTTGTTTTGTTATTATTTGTCTGTTTCTTTATTATTTGCTTGATTTTTATTTATTATTATCTATCCGTCAATTCATTATTATTTACTATTTACCTGTTTGTTTATTATTTAACTTTACGTATGCATTCATTTTGTAATCCTTTGTAAATTGGTATATGGATAAACAAATAAATATACAAACAAATAAACGAATAAAATTAAATAAAGTAAATAAACGAATAAGTACATAAACTAATGAATAAATGATTAACAGACACATGAACAAATAAATCATTGAATAAATAATTTAACAAATAAAATGAACTAGTAAATATGTGTATAATTGAATAAACAAACGTTAATAGATAGATCAATAGGTAAACAAAAGTAAATAAATGAATGCATGTTGGTGCTATGAACAAGGTTGACCTCAGCCAATCTAGGATCTCCGACTCTCTGAGGACGACCAACAGGTCATCCTCCATGACCCAGGACCCTTCGCAGAAAGCCTCAAGAACTTCGTCGTGATCTGCTTCGGAGATTCTTGCTTCAGCGGGGTTTTCTGCCGGTGGAGAAGGAGGAAGGAGGACAGTTTCAGCAAAGGGAACGTCATCATGGATGTCTCTCAGCTGAGGACCGAGGTTCCTGACAACACGAGGGACAGAACCTACGAGCTCAGAAGAGTCCACGAGTTCCGCGATCAAGAGACGAGACTTGAAAGTCTTCGTTCTCAACAAAGTCCTCATGAAAGAGGCAAAGAAATACAAGTAAGAAGCCTGGCAAGAAGGTTCTTACCTGGGTGGCGACAAAAAACAAACGAGAAGCCCGGCAAAAAAAAAATAGAGAAAAAAAAAATCAGAAACGGTTTCTGCACGTCGCCTGAGGAAACGGGGAAAAAGATAATCTTCCGCCAAATGGTTTGCCACACCATTCTATATTCCTCGCCTGGGAAACAAATCCCCGAAACCAGTTCACTGCCGCCAGGTGAATAAAATTACCTGGCGGCAGACAATAAAACATAACAGTCAATCATCGTCGACCATATCGGCCAAGAACTTAAGTGAGACAGGATTAGTTGAGCTCCTTCAGTATAAAATTTAAGCTCTCATCCCCTAGGGTAGTTATGGATCACAGTACCAACACGTGATCCAATAGCGCACCTGTAATAGTAGCTCTAGGGATAAATGAGGCCATTTTTCTTTATATGGCCATGACCCCGAGGAGTATTCGAGCCAGCCCTCTTGTTTTGACGACAACCATATTATAAGTTCTTGGCAGACATACTCGGCTATGTTTATGTTCTATTCTGTCTGTCGCCACGTGATTTTATTCGGCTGAGGGAACTCCCAAACCCCAAAAGGAAGGCAAGGGGTTGAGTACGCAGTAGAAACTGTATCTCCAGGACTTTTTTTACTGCGTTAGATACTTTCTAATTAATTTTCCTCAACGAGTGCCTGGAAACCTGGAAACAAGAAATCATGACTCGAAATAAACTTCGTAGTTCGGTTTTATGGCATTTGGGCAGAAAAGGGTGCCGAGGGATTTGACAAAAGATGTAAAGAAAACGGTAGAGTACATGATTCTATGTCCACAGTGTGCAGGGTGGAAAACGATTTAGCTTTAGGGAACTGTTTCCCAGGCGAGGAATATAGAATGGCGTGGCGAACCATTTGGCAGGAGATTTTTTCCCCGTTTCTTCAGGCGACGTGCAGCAACCGGTTATGATTTTTTTTTCTTTTTTTTCTTTTTTTTCTTTTCCTCCTTGATGAGGACTTTGTTGAGAACGAAGACTCTCATGTCTCGTCTCTTCATCGCCCGGGCCATCTTCGCCCTGCGGAGCTCGTGGATTCCTGGGGCGACTTCGAAGATTTCGTAGGTCCTTTCACTCGCGTTGTCAGGAACCACTGACTTCAGCTGAGAGACGTCCATGATGACGTTCTCTTCGCTGGAAGTGTCCTCCTCCTTCCTCCTTCTCCATCGGCAGAAAACCCCGCTGAAGCAAGAACCTCGGAAGCCGATCATGTCGAAGTTCTTGAGGCTTTCTGCGAAGGGTCTTGGGTCTTGGAGGATAACCTGTTGGTCGGTTTTAGAGTAGGAGATCCTAGATTGGCTGAGGTCAGCCTTGTTCATGGCACCAACACTCATTCATTTATTTACTTTTATTTGTTGATCTATTTATTGATGTGTTTGTTTATTCTAATTATATTGATATTTACTAGCTCATTCATTTATCTGTTTATCTATTTGATTATTTATTTGTTCGTGTATCTGTTCATTTGTTTTTCATTACTCTATTTGTTTATATACTTACTAGTTTGTTTATTTATTTGATTTTTACAAAGAATTACAAAAGGGTAGCATGGCGACAGGAGACCTTTTGGTCCATAACTAGATCGGATGCGAAAAAACATAATAAATAGATAAATAAATAGATAAATAAATAATAATAATAATATCAATAATAATAAACAAAATGAATAAATAAATGCATAGGTTAAAAAAAAACAGGTAAATAGTAAATAATGAATTGACAGATTCATAATAATAAATGAAAATCAAGCAAATAATAAGAAACAAACAAAAACAATAACAAACAAATAAATAAATGATATAGAATAAATGACAGGCATTACAGCATCTAGTTTAGGTGTTTATCTAAACGAATCTTAAAGTTTCGAACTGAGTTACATTGTACTGCCTCTGCAGGAAGTTTATTCCATTTATTTATTACACGGTTGGCGAAGTTGTGTGTACTCGCTTCCAAATTAAATTTACTTCCTGGCAGTTTGAGGCCGTTATTTCTTGTCGGATTCTCATTCAATGTAAGAATTTTGTCACTTCTGATCTTGTCAATTTCCTTTAGAATCTTAAAGTCTACGTTTTTTTTTTGTTTTTTTTTTTTTTAGAGATAGAGAGAGAGAAACAGACTGATATACTTTTGTCGATTTTCGTATGATTTATTTTTTATATTTGGAATCAGTTTTGTGGCTGGCCGCTGTTCTTTTTCCAATCTGTCAATGTCTTTAATGAGATTCGGTGACCTTACGGAAACAGCATATTCCAAATATGGACGGACTAACAATTTTTATAGCTTCTTAACGAGAGATAGACTTTTGAAATAAAAAGATCGCGCAATCAGTCCTAGAATCTTATTTGCTTCCTCAGAGGCTGAAACACATGATTTGAGGTCGTTACTGATAATTACGCCAATATCTTTTTTACCATCCATTTTTGTTAACGAATTCCCAAATAACTTGAAATCGTACTTACTGTTATTATTACATATGTGCATAACCTTGCAAATTCTTGTGATGAATTTCATTATCCACTATTCAGACCATTGGTATAGTTTATCTAAATCTTCTTGAATATCTAATTGATTTAAGTGATTATTTGCCATTCGGCACAGTTTTGAATCATCGGCAAATTTGGAGACAATAGATCTTACTCCGTGTTCTATATCATTTATATATAACCAAGAATAGAAGTGGCCCAAGAACGGAACCCTGATGAACTCCACTCGTAACATTTTTCCATCTAGTTTTCGATCATTCAACCAATTACTTGCCCAACTTAATAGGCTACCACTTATTCCATGTGAAGCTAATTTAGTAAATAGTCTTTCGTGGGGAACGGCTTTTACAAAGTCTACATATATTAAATATATATTATTTCTTTTGTCATAATTCGAAATGACTGTGTTGTAGAATTCGAGTAAGTTAGTCACGCAAGAACGTTTCCGTCTGAATCCATGCTGGCTATCATTTATCAAACAGTTACTTTCTAGATGATGTTCGATAGCATCTCTGATGATAGTTTCCATCATTTTTCCTACGATTAAAGTCAAGCTTATAGGCCTGTAGTTATTATTTTTTTTTTCACCTTTTTATGAATATGGGAGTAACGTTAGCTAGCTTCCATTCTCTTGGAATATCTCCGGATATGATGGATTTCTTGATAATAATTTCTAATGGAACAATAATCTCATTTTTCATTTCCTTTAAGATTCTTGGGTGCCAACCAGACCCTGGTGTTTTAACTTTGAGTTTTTCTATACAGCTCTTAATTTTTTCTTTTGTTATATTTACCATATTAAGTTCACCCCAGACTTTTTTACAGGTTTCAGTTTGGAGTTCACTTTGAGGTGTTTCGTTTACGAATACTGAGGTAAAATAGTTTTTTGAAATATTCTTTTGTTTATTTATTTGTCTGTATATTCATTTATTTGCTTATTCATTTATCAATTTTATTTACTCATTCATTTTGTTACTTTTGCTGCCGTGACAGACCAAAGTGTCGCCTCGTGACTTGTTTTCTATTGTAGACCATCGGCTGTGACCACTTTAGCATAGTGAAGACTTCCACGTGCGCTGGTGACGTCATCGGTAGCGTGCTGGTCTCGCATTCGATTAGCTGTGGGTTCGAATCCCGCACTCCTCTCCGATTCCCGGCAGTAACTGCCACCTACTCCAACGGTCCAAGCACCTAGGTGACGGCTTCTGCCGCAGTTGAGTGCCTCTAGGCGTAGGTTCCTCACCACCACCACCATGACTTCCATAATTCTTTCGAAATAATCGTCAAAAGACCTCCAGAGGGTGGTCAGTGAGGAAGGCGTTGAAACTGTGGAAAATAACTTAAGCCTTTTTACCTCCATGGATGACCCTCAAATGAATAAAATTGTTCGACCAAAGTCTTGATCGAGGGGGTTTTAAAACTCCTGTCTTCCTCGGGTTCTCCTTTCCAGACGAATGGTATCACTTGGCGACTAAACGTTTCCAATCGAGGAAGGCATTCAAACGTTTCTATTTAGGTACTCAAAGGTTTATATGTACTTCATTTACTTTGATCAAAGTCTGTCCCAGGGCTTGGAGAGGAGTGACGTCACACTACCTTGTTTGGTTTCGAAATCACAAAATTCTGACATAAAAGTATAAGAACATAAGAATGAAGGAGTCTGCAAGAGTCCATGGGGCCTACACTAGGCAGTTCTAAGTCCATTACCACCTGTCATCCCCATCTATGAATTTGTCCAACCGTTTCTTAAAACAACTGATATTTTCAGCGCTCACTGCATAGTTATTATGTCTGTTCCATTCGTTGACCACCCTATTAGTAAGCCAATTCTTGCCTATTTCCTTCTTAAATCTCAATTTGTCCAGATTAAATCCATTACGGCTAGTCCTACACTGTTGTCTCAATATGATGACCTTGTTTGCATCACCCTTGTTAAAGCCTTTGATCCCCTTAAACACCTCTGCGTCTTTCCAGAGAGAGTAAGTTAAGGTGCCTAAGTCTCTCTTTGTAAGGTAAATTTCTGAGCCCATGTATCATTTTGGTCATTCTCCTCTGTACTGATTCTAGTGAATTGATGTCCATTCTATAAGATGGAGACCAAAACTGTACCGCATAGTCAAGGATGGGTCTAACTAACGCTAGATAGAGTTTGATAATTACCTCTGCACTTCTATTCGTAACCGTCCTAGCAATGAAACCTAATATTCTGTTTGTTTTATTCCCGGCGCTAATGCACTATTTCCTGGATTTAAGGTCAGATCTCACTAGAACTTCCAAGTCTCTCTTGCACTCAGTTTTCTCTAAAAACGTCTTTGTGTAGCCCTACGCTTAACACGCTGCACTTTGAGATGTGAAGTTCATTTGCCATTTCACCGACCATGTGAACAATTTGTTAAGATCGTCCTGCAGAATCTCAGCGTCGTCTCCTAATTTTGCGTCCTATTTTAGTGTCGTCCGCAAATTTACTAACATCACTATTAATCCCATTATCCAAGTCGTTTATGTACATAATGAACAATAAGGGACCCAAAACTAATCCCTGGAGGACCCTAATAGAAACACCCCCATTTGGATTTTACACCATTTATGGTGACTCGCTGTTTTCTGTCACTGATCCAAGCTCTAATCCTTTCTAACACTTTTCCTCCTATGCCATGGGCTTTGATTTTATTTTGTAGTCTCTGGTGGGGCACCTTGTCCAACGCTTTGCTAAAGTAACTATCATTAGTCATATTATCTACTCCCAATTCGTCTACTCAGTTCCTGACATTCCCAAATCGTCTACTTTCGTCTACTTTTATCTACTTTCGTCTACTGTTTTTCTCCCACAAATTTGTCTACTTTTTCCTCAGTTCTGGATATAATACCTGATTTTGGCCTATTTTTTACTCCTTTTTTTAATACTTGTGTTTACTAAAATTAACAGTAAATGACATCAAATACATTGACAAATCGACCAATTACAAGTGTACATTGACAAATCGACCAATTACAAGCCAGACAAGTGGCAGGCAGAGTCCATGAAATCGACAATAGACAGTCTGCCAGCTACAAACTTGTCTTGAAGGCACTTGATCCTCCTGTCATGCCTCTGCCTTTTGCTCCTCTTGGTAACTGGGAGTCCACCACTCTGCAGTTGCAGAATCTTGAATTCTGAGACACTGTCTCCTTTTTGCACTAAGACACCTAAATCTGATTACTTTAACACCTCTGAATGAGCTGAGTCAGAGCATTCACACTTGACCGTCTTTAAAGGCTAATGATTTCACACCTCCTGCCTTAAACTTTGATTTAACTCTGTTCACTATCATGAATAGGCTAATAATACATGAAATAAATAACTGTTAATGAAAACCTATTTGCAAGAATTAATATATCGAATCTTATGCCGTACAAAATATATTCAAACAAATAAAAACTATCAAATCAAAATAGTGTGGATACCTGCACACGTGACTAATAAAGGTAATGAAATAGCTGACAAATTGGCTAAACAAGGCTTAAATAACAATCAAATTGACTTCCCTCAAGTAAAAGCAGAAATTTACCGTATTAAAACCATAGCAACAATCATATCAGCCCAACTATGGCAGGACCAATATTTACAAAATAATACTGCCCAACATTATAAACAAATCCAACCTAAAGTATCAAATAAAGTAAAATACGTAAACATAAACAGGCATAAAAAAGTAATAATAACAAACCTTCGCATAAAAAATACACACAACACCGCATGTAATCAACATGACACGCCTCTTTATGTCATCTTTCACTGCCCCAAATACATAACACAAAACTCACTCCACTCACCAGTCACTTCACATAACATCAAATAACCACACAAACTCAACCCCTACAAAATAATATTGCAACAAAACTAATCTATAATTTCCTAACTCAAATTAACAAATCATCTAAATCTCCCAACTAAAAAAGAAAAAAATACATATATATATAAATAGGTAAAATAATTACATAAAATAAGTAATAATAAAAACTAAATATATAACTAAAGTATTATCTATTCTCCAACAAATAAATATGTTCAACAAATTCCCTAAATTACAAACCAAAATCACACACCACCGGCTTAAGCATCATTGTTATGCAAGGCCGTTACACCCTAAAATATTGTATTGCATCTATTTTCAAGTAATTTCTCTATCATGAACAGACTAAATGTATTAAATGAATAGCTGTTATAGTAGTAGAAATTTCATTTTTTCTCACTGACTTTCAGAATTATTGGCATTTTGGTGTTCTAAATTTGTAGACAAAGCTAGACGAATTGGAAGTAGAAGAAATAGGAGTAGACGATATGGGAATCGTGGAGTATACGATATGAGAGTTTTGGAGTAGACGAAATGGGAGTAGACGAAAGGGCCATAAACACCCCTGCTTATCTCTGTCGTCGGTGTATACCACTGTCACACCCAGAAAGTAAACATTTGTAAGATCACAGCGGGAGTTTTGGGTGTCCTGGCCTCAGGTCATATGGACACTGCTAGGGCAGCGTATGTGTAAATTACCAGTTTGTAATTTTGGTTGTTTCTTTTCTTATTATTTTACTTTTCCCATTGGTGTGATGTGAACAGATTAATTCATTACAACTTGTAACACAGATACCATGTGTCAGTATGCTGCAATGTACTTCAATTTCTGTAAAACTGGGCATCCACATTTCGCACTCGAGTTCCCAGTTAATCATCTCTTTGTTTTGCTTTATTTTCTGTGTTAGTATTAAGGTGATATTGGATACGTATATTCTTGTATGTAATTTAAGTTTAGTATGTAAGTGGTTAGGTTGTAATGCAATTCAAAGTGGAACAGAGAAAAACTTCCCTTGTTGCACCCTTCGTCTCCATCGACCTGTCAGGTCAATTGCGAGTATTTCAGGGAGGTTTCAAACCCCCCCTCGGGTTGTTCTTTCCTCCTTCTCGTCGAGTCTGTAACCGACCACCCGTCTCCCTTTTGCGGGGACTTTATCCCATCAGGTATGGAGTAACAGAATTGGGGTTAAAAATTGCGTAAATGGTTTTCATAGACGTGAGGAAATACGTCCTGTGTCTGGTGCCGCGGGGTTTGGATTTGATTTTAGGCTCACCTTTTGGGAACTGAATAAAACGGATTTTTTCCGGTCTTTCGTGTGTGACCTTGTTTATTTGATTCCGCCACCTGTTTATCCACATTATGCATACGTTAAGTTCAAGTATTAAGGGTTGTCATTCTCACCTGATTCTGTCTTCTGATATAAGCTTTCCCTTAAGTTAGATACTAAATTGTCATCTAGAAACCGAGTGATTGTTATATTACTTGTTGTGTAAATAAAGTATAGAAACGAAACATTCCTTTTCGTTCCTGGAGAAAAGAAAGAAATTAAGAATAACATTAAACTCTTTTAATTTTCACACACACACACACACACACACACACACACACACACACACACACACACACACACACACACACACACACACACACACACACACACACACACACACACACACACACACACAAACAAACGAGTTTGAACATGAGTTCAAATATAAATATGATAATTGGAAGTCACACACACACACACAGACACACACACACACACACACACACACACACACACACACACACACACACACACACACACAAACAAACAAACAAACGAGTTTGAACATGGGTTCAAATCTAAATATGATAATTGGAAGTCACGGATAGATTAAGTTGGAACTGTACATGAATTTGAGTCTAAGTATGTTAGAAAATTAAAGAATAGGAGACGGGACCAAACGAGCGTTGCTCTTTTCATTCTACTACAATTAAGTAAATACACACATTTTCTAAGTTCATTTGAATAACTTCTATGTGAAGGGTGGCACCATTTTTCCTATAGAAAACAATGACGTCACGGAAGCATAATATGATATAATTTTCCTTTGGCTATTCAGGGCCAAAGGAGCATGAGACACTGAGGCACCAGGCGAAGGAACTAATGTATAGAGTTTATTCAAAATGTCCTCCGAGTCGACATGACGTCATGTAGTCCTCAGACATTTAATTATTTCGGATCAGGACATAATAGTCTAACGTCACTCCTCTCCCATCCTTGGGACTAATTTTCTTTCCTGATTCTAGACTTTGAGATCTACACTATATTTAACAAAGTAAATGAAAGATTATATGTAAACCTTTGAGTACGCAGCTCGAAACGTTAGAGTACCTACTTCGACTGGAAACGTTCAGTCTGTCTTCCGTCAGGCGATACCATTCGTCTGGAAAGGAGAACCCGAGCAGGACAGGAGTTTCAAAACCCTGTTGATCAAGACTTTGGTCGAACAATTTTATTCATTTGAGGGTCATCAATGGATGTGAGAGGCTCATGTGATTTTCCACGCTTTGAACGCCTACCTCATTGACCACCTTCTGGAGGTGTTGTGGCGATTTTTTTTTTTTTTTTTTCGAAATGATATGGAAGTCATGGTGGTGGTGGTGAGGAGCCTACGCCAGGAGGCACTCAACTGCGGCCGCAGGCATCACCTTGGTGCTTGGACTGTTGGAGGAGGTGACAGTCCCCGCCGGGAATCAGTGAGGAGTGCGGGATTCGAACCCACAACTAAGCACGCTTTCGATGACGCCACCAGCACACATGGAAGTCTCCCCAACTACGCGAATGTGGCCACAGAGGATTGACTCTAAATCTAATGGGAAACAAGTCACGAGGCCACATTTCGATTTGTCACGGCAGCAAACTCAACATATTGAATAAATATATAAAATAAATTGATACATGAATAAGCAAATATACAAATAAATAAACAAATAAATTTGATAAATAAACAAATAAATTAAATAAGTAAATAAACGAATAAGTATATAGATAAATAGATAAAGTAATTAGTAAACAAATGAACAAATACGTGAACAAATAAGTAATTAGATAAATAAATAACCCAACATATAAAAATCATCTAGTAAAAATAGTAGTATATACAATTGAATAAACAAACATATAGATAGACCACTACATAAACAAATAAAAATGAATAAATTAATGAATATTGGTACTATGAACAAGGCTGAGCTCAGCCAATCTAGGATCTCCGACTCTGTGAGGCCGACCAACAGGTTATCCTCCAAGACCCAAGACCCTTCGCAGAAAGCCTCAAGAACTTCGACATGATCGGCTTCAGAGGTTCTTGCTTCAGCCGGCTTTTCTGCTGGTGGAGAAGGAGGAAGGAAGAGAGTTCCAACAAAGAGAGCGCCATCAAGGAAATCTCTCAGCTGAAGGAAGAAGCTCCTGACACCGCGAGGGACAGGACCTACGAAGTCTTCGAAGTCGTCCCAGGAATCCACAAGCTTCGTAGGATGAAGATGGCCCGGGCAATCAAGAGGCGAGACCTGAGAGTCTTCGTTCTCAACAAAGTCCTCATCAAGGAGGCCAAGAAATACAATTAAGAAACCCGGAAACAAGGTTGTTATCACGGTGGCGACAGAGAACAAAAGAGAAGCCCGGGTTACCGAAGAACAAAAGGAAGAAAGTGAAATAATTCATAACCGGATCCTGCACGTCGCCAGAGATAACGTGGAAAAGAAAATCTACAGCCAATTGTTCACCAAACCATTTTATATTCCTCGTCTAAGAAACAAGTCCCCAACACTAATTCACTGCCCATCCGGCACACTGGACACAGATTCTTATACTCAACTGCTTTCTTTACATTCAGCGAAGAGAACGTCGTCATGGACATCTCTCAGTTGAAGGCTGAGGTTCCTGACAACGCAAGGGACAGGACCTAACGAACTCTTCTAAGTCGTCCAAAGAGTCCTGGAGCTTCGCAGGATGAAGATGGCCCGGGCGATCAAGAGACGAGACCTGAGTCTTCGCTCTCAACAAAGTCCTCATCAAGGAGGCAAGGAAGTAAGAATAAGAAACCTGGAAACACGGTGCCTTATCAAGGAGGCGACAAGGAACAAACGAGAGGCTCGGGTTAAAAAAAGAATGAAGAAAGGGAAATAATTGAGAACCGGTTGCTGCAAGTCCCCAGAGGAAACGGGGAAAAAGAAAACCTTCCGCCAAATGGTTCCCCACGCCATTTCATATTCTTCGCTTGGGAAATAAATCCCCAAAACTACTTCACTACCCACCCTGCACACTGAAGACATATATTCACGCACTCTACTGCTTTCTCTACATGTTCGGTCAAATTCCTCGGCACCCGTTTCTGCCTAAAGCCCATAAAACTAAACTACAAATTCAATTTGGAGTCATGATTATTTGTTTCCAGGCTGTCGATAGGCACTCGTTGGGGAAAATTAATTAGAAAGTATCTAATGTAGTCAAAGTCATGCAGATACAATTTCTACTGTATACTCAACACCTTGCCTTCCTTTGGGGTATGAGAGTTCCCTCAACCGAATAAAATCACCTGGCGCCAGACAGAATAAAACATAAAAGTCAATCGTCGTCCACCATGTCGGCCAAGAACTTAATTGAGACAGGCTTGATTGAGCTCCTTAAATATAAAATTTGAGCTCTAATCACCAAGGGTTATAGCTATGGATAAAAGTGCCAGCACGTGATCCAATACCGTTGTGATTCACACACGCAGCAACAGTACCTCTACGAATGAGGCTATTTTTCTTGATGTCACGACCCCAACAATTATTCGAGACGACAGGCAAACAGAAAGAGAGAGAGAAAGAGAAAGTAACATATTTGAATTAGTCATAGTGACAAAATACTTTTCGTTAACCCGAAGGCCGTCCTTCTGCTGAATAAAGTCGCCCGACACCACTACAGCCAGAATGACATATCAACGGTGCCGTAAGACCTGCTGCTTGAGAGACCGCGGCATTCGAGCAGGGGTCACGATGTAAGTGATTCTTCGGTGTTATACAATGTGGAGAGGAATATATTTGATAAAAACATCTCGACAGAAAAACGGGGGACACATTCTTAGATAACAAAGAGTCGACAACGCTTACTTATCTCGACAATAAACAACACGATCATCCTGATTCAACACATTGAAGACTTATTTTTGTGATAGAATGAAAGCGCATCTGCACTTGACGGAAGTTGAACTTGATGTTGTTTAGTGTGGTCATCCAGGAGTATTTGATATACTTGAGCCATTATGTAACCGTCACTTACATGTACACGCACACTGTATCCATGTTGGACTTCACGTGAGGAGGATTCACGGGGGCTGTCATAAATTTGTATTACAAGGACCGTGAGGTCTTCTTGGCGTGATGGACGCACACACCCCAGTCGTCCAACTATTCTGTCTTTCGACACTCAGTATTGCAACAGCCCGTCACTAGTAAATACTTACGACTTCTTAGACTTTGAGGCCTCTTTCGACATAGGAATATCCTGAGTGTGGGAAAGTCAGTCAAGAATGTAAGGACGTGAATAAAATACAAAGTATAATGTTCCCCACGCACACAGAGGACAGGCCCCACTATTCAGTGAAGCCTTAAGGATTGGTAACATAGACTGTTAGGCAGTTGTCCTCACAGCATCACCACGAACTAGTGCTACCGACCTCGCACATTGCACCCTGGGACAGCCAACTTGTCCATCTGGAAATCATCGAAGAGAAGGTCTGTCACCGCTACCTGAGAGAGGATGAAATCACCCTCGAAACTCCGCAGCAGTTTCTTCGGCGCCGCACCAAAAGCCCATGATGGCATACGACTATTCACGCTCAAAGCTTTCCAGTACCTGAAGGTGTGGATCGAAGCCTACCACGTGCCAGAGACCTTCGGCGATCTCCGTGATTCCCTCGTTGCAGATCTCGTCCACACCCGGCTGCCCTCTGCTATGATTGCCCACCTTAAGGACCGAGACCGCACGTCCCTCGAGGAAATGATCACGGTACCTGTCCGCACCCCCGCAGCTGTGCCGGAAACGTGCACCCCTCAAGCACACTGCTTCATCCTTTACATCACTTCTACAGGCCACCACGCGCGCATCTCTTGGTACAGAACCGTCAACCACGTCCACGGGCCACTCTGCTCCCAGTCGACCATGGATGGCCAACCGAAACCCGCAATGCTGTCATTTTCATGGGCCGTGAGGCCGCCTCATGTGCCCATACACGCTCAAGCTGGCCTGAACAGGACGCTGGCCGGACAGGCCGCCTGAGCGTGTATGAGACCCTTAACTCTCAGCTTCGGTCCAATGGGCCGTGCGTTATACTCATTCATTTAACACGCTGACGATTCTCCTTAAGGATTGGCATGAGGACAGACATCAAGGCGCCTTGTGAAGAGGCACTTCGCGGCAGTCGTCTGCATGTAATCGCCACTTTCGTTCCGATGCGAAGATCTGGAAGGCTACATAACTAGGCTTGGACATTTCCAGAATGCTATAGTGTACTGACAATGTCTCCAAATGTGGAATACAGGTCCCCTGATTTTATTCAAGACTTTATAGAAATGTACAGGAGCTTCCCATGCTTGTGAAAAGTGGGCAGTGCTTTGCATTCATCCAGCAACACCGTATTAGTAAGCTTATCTCTCTTCTTTAGCCACGGTTTTGTCCGTAGTCGACGTTTTTATGAGAACGTACTTCTTCAGATTCGTCAATTAGCGCTATCAATAGAACACTCTTCTGTCGTTCACTTAAAGTCATGATGTGCAAATGATAATGAGCAGATGTCGACATTCCTCTGTGTGCAGCAGAGGACTGGAACCTTGATGTCTTCTCTTCCTCCCTACAAACAAACGATTGGTTTCACCTGGACTCAAGGAATTGGCGCGAGCCATCCATACACGCAGATAATTGGCGTCAATGACGCCAGTCCTTTCCTGGCCTCAAGTAGATTTATAACCAGACGTAATTCTGTCTGACGATTGGAATCAGGAGACCACAAACGGTGAAGATGTCGTGAGGACAGGCCTCTTGACGCCAGTCCTCAAAAAATCGTGATGCCAGTCCTTTGCGTGTGTGGGCACTTTAAGGATTCAACATAAGGATTCAAAACACACACACACACACACACACACACACACACACACACACACACACACACACACACACACACACACACACACACACACACACACACACACACACACACAGTCACACAGTCACACAGTCACACATACACACCTTGAGGGCACTGATATCCTTCGATGGACTCGGTCGTTTTTTCTTGAAGTGTCTCTTGGGGTGAGGGGTAACAAAGAGAATCCCTTATCCGAAAAAGGGGAAATAGTTTGCCATGAGTAGGTGTATTTATTTCAGGCGTTTTGTTCTTCCTCGATCCCAGTTCTATTCCTCTAGAGCAGCGTTCCTCTGATTCTTCATAATCTTATGCTTCTTCTCCTTCTTGGTTTATCTTTCTTGTCCTACTTTACTACAAGCACGTACGCGCACACACACACACACACACACACACACACACACACACACACACACACACACACACACACACACACACACACACACACACACACACACACACACACACACACACATTCGTGGCGTAGTGGTTAGTTCCCGGCAGCCACTACGACGGTCTGGGTTCGAATACCGTCCAGGGCTGAAATAATTTCAGTATCGCTGCACTGTGAGTCGTTACTCCAACTTTCAAAGGCGGGGAATTGTGCGTGCGTGTGTGTGTGCGTGTAAGATCACAACATTATCCATAGATCGGTCATATATGAGCTCTGAGCTCTCTTCCGGGAGGGAAATAGCTTTCGACCACAAGTCCAACACGTGATCCAAGACCATGGTGAATCTCTCTCACACACACACGCGTGCGCGCGAGTTTGAACGAGTTCAGATATAGAATATAATTGGAAATGAAGGATAGATTAAATTAGATCTGTACATGAATTTGAGTCTAAGTATGTTAGAAAACTAGAGAACAGGAGACGGGACCCAACGAGCGTTGCTACTTTCCTTATACTGTACTACAATTAGGTAAGTACACGCATTTCCTATAGAAAACAATGACGTCACGGAAGCATAATAAGATATAATTTTCCTTTGGCTATCCAGTGCCAAAGGTACATGAGACACTGAAGCACAAGGCGAAGGAACTCACTTACAAAGTCTGTTTACATTTGTTCAAAATGACCTCCAAGTCGACATGACGTCATGCAGTCCTCGAAAGTTAAGTGATTTCGGACCCTCACAAGACAGTGTGACGTCACTCAAACCCCAGACCTGGGACAGACTTTGTCTTTCTAGGCTTTGAGATTTACACTATATTTTATCAAAGTAAATGGAAGATTACGTGTAAACCTTTGAGTACCGAGCCTGAAACGTTTGAGCACCTACTTCGACTGGAAACGTTTAGTCGCCAGACGATATCATTTGTCTGGAAAGGAGAACCCGAGGAAGACAGGAGTTTTAGAACCCTCTCGATCAAGCCTTCGAACGAACAATTTTATTCATTTGAGGGTCATCCATGGAGGTAAGAGGCTCAAGTGATTTATCACGCTTTCAGCGCCTTCGTCACTAACCACCTTCTGGAGGTGTTGTGACGATTATTTCGAAAGGATTATGGAAGTCATGGTGGCGGTGATGGTGAAACGCCTACGCCAGGAGGCACTCAACTGCGGCCGCGGACGTCACCTAGGCGCTTGGACTGTTGGAGTAGGTGACATTTCTTGCCGGGAATCGGAGAGGAGTACTGGAATCGAACCCACAATTAAGCGAATGCGAGACCAGCACGCTTTCGATGACGCCACCAAAGCGCGTGGAAGTCTTCCCAATATGCGAAAGTGGCCACAGACGATGGCCTACAACGAGAAACAAGTCAGGAGATGACGCTTCGATTTGTCACGGCAGCAGACGTAACAAAATGAATAAATAAATAAAATGAATTAATATATGAATAAGTAAATACAATATACAAACAAATAAATAAATAAAAGTAAATAAAATAAACAATTAAACGAATAACTATATAGACAAATAGATAAAGTAATTGATAAATAAAATGAGACACTTGAACAAATAAACAATTAAATGAATAAATAAATCAACAAATAAAATGAGCTAGCAAATGTATATATATATAAATGAATAAACAAACGCCTTAAAAACAAATCAACAGATAAATAAAAGTGAATAAATGAATGAGTGTTGGTGCTATGAACAAGGATGACCTCAGCCAATCTAGGATCTCCGACTCTCTGAGGGCGACCAACAGGTTATCCTCCAAGACCCAAGACCCTTCGCAGAAAGCCTCAAGAACTTCGCCAAGATCTGCTTCGGAGGTCCTTGCTTCAGTGGGGTTTTCTGCCGGTGGAGAAGGAGGAAGAACGACACTTCCAGCAAAGAGAACATCACCATGGACATGTCTCAGCTGAAGGCCGAGGCTCCTGACAACGCGAGGGACAGGACCTACGAAGACTTCGAAGTCGTTCCAGGAGTCCACGAGCTTCGCAGGGCGAAGATGGCCCTGGCAATCAAGAGACGAGACCTGAGAGTCTTCGTTCTCAACAAATCCCTCATTAAGGAGGCACGAAAATACAGATAGGAAGCCCGGAAACAAGGGTCATCAAGGAGGCGAGAAGATACAAATGAGAAACCAGAATTAAAAAAAAAAAAAAAAAATCAAAACCGGTTGCATGCTGCACGTCACCGAAAGAAACGGAGAAAGAGACAATCTTCCGCCAAATGGTACGCCACGGCATTTTTCATTCTTCGCCTGGGAAACAAATAGTTCCCCAAACCAAATTCACTGCTCACTGAAGACAGAATCATGTATAGGGTGCTCCAGAAAAAATGCCACAAATTTGATCTCAGTTTATTTAAGAACGGACAGATATGCAAGAACAAACTTTAGCATTCTGAAAAGCTAACATGATGGCAATTTGTTTAGCACTCAAGCAAACTTCTTGAAGTGCACGTGCTCAATGTGAGCACCACGTTGATTAAAACATGCTTTGATCCGGAAGCAGAAATTCTCCGCGACTTTGCGGCATGTCTCCGCCGTCACATTGGCTGCATAAGCTTCGACACTCTGCTTTAACTGGTCAAGGGTGGTTGGCTTGTTTGCATACACCTCTCCCTTAGACGCTCCCCAGAACCAAAAGTCCAAGGGATTGAGGTCAGGTCTATGAGGTGCCCACTTGTGTGTTGTGCGGAAACTGATCACGCGAGATCCGAAAAGCTCCTTCAGCAAGGCGAGAGAACCGTGAGCTGTATGGGGCGTAGCTCCATCTTGCTGAAACCACATTCTGCTCTTCTGGTGGATAGTGAACCTTTGACCAAGTTCAGTGTTGAACTTGTTGATGATTTCACAGTAGCGCTCGCTGTCGACTGTCACTGTCTTGCCACGCCCGTCCTGAAACCAGTACGGTCCGAGAAGACCATGTCTGGAGTTGAATGCGATCCATGCAGTCACTTTGGCGCCCTTCAGATGTTTCTCACTCATCTCCTCAGGAGGCCCCTCGCCCCAGAAAACGTTATTATGATTGTTTACCGTCCCATTGAGGTGATAATGAGCCTCATCACTGAACCAGATGTTGTTCAACCACCCAGGTGAGCGCTCCAGCTTCTCGTCCAACCACTCACACATTTCAATGCACCTGGTCTTGTCCTCATCCTTCAAGACATGATGAGCGGAATATTCGAGCCAGCCCTGTCGTTTTGACGACAGCCATACGATAAGTAAGCGTTGTCAACATTTTGTTATCTAAGAACTTCTTTACAGCACTTTCTTGATTGTCTCCTCCATTTTCTTGTCGAGATGATTTCATCCGTTATTTTCCTCTCCACTTTGTAAAACATCGAAGGATCTCCTCAACGTACGTCCGGGCTGAATGACTTCCCACCCAGTCTCAACCTCTACCCCTTTGAATCTTGCGTCACCGCTGACATGTTCTATTCTGGCTGCAGTGGTGTCGGGAAATTTTATTCAGATGAAGGACGGTCTGTGGGTCAATGAAAAGTATGCTGTCAATAAAGATAATTCAAGGATGTTCTCTCTCTCTCTCTCTCTCTCTATATATATATATATATATATATATATATATATATATATTGTCAGTGTATTTGGGCAGGAGTTTTTCTCTAATGCATGTTTCATTAAAAGTGATAGCTAGTTGTGCATTAATAATTTTCTTAATGGTATTTTCCATATACCTTATTAAGGATTTGTTTTCCTTAGGAAGGAAATTTATGACTTGGCTGTATGTAGTCATATTAGCTAGATCGCGATTTCGGGTTCAAGACCCTTCTTCAGTAGCTATAGGGATAAGAATTAATCCGAAGATTCTAGTAAAGATCTAAGTTTTATACTAGAGTTACTATACTTGCTAATCACTGGGGGAGGTCACCTGGTATTACGGGCAGGGACGAAATGTCACGTGCGCTAGGGAGCCTCCGGGTTTGTGTTGTGGCGGAATGTGGCGTTTTGTCTCGTAGTTGGACGAGTGGCGTTTTGTCTCGTATTGGCGTTTGTGGTGTTATGTCTCATGTTTTTATTTGTAACGGTTTGTCTCATGCTTGGAAGGGCTCTGAGGTCTTCTGCTTGTACATTTAGGTTTGGGCTCAACTCTTTAATGTACAACGCTTCTAAAATTGGGAGGCGTCTATCGTCTGTACATAAATCCAAAATCTCTGTGTTTTTCTCTAGTGTCTCTCTTACTAGTGTTATGCCGTGGGCTTCTCTTAAATGATTTTTAGGGGCTCCAGATGTCAGGTGGTATGAGAGGCGACGGGATAACCTCATTGTCGTCATGCCAATATAGGTGGATGGGAGGGCTTCACAGTTCCCTCGTGTACATGTGAACCTATAGATGGCATGTGATTTCTGAAGTTCCTTTCTCTCTTGTAGGGGGCTGTTTCTAATAAGAAGGTGGCTAGTTTTTTTAGTTTTATAATAAATCACTAGATTTAGTATTTTTTCTGGATTGACTGGTTTAATGTTTCTTTTTATAATTTGCTTCATGATGCGTTCATCTTCTTTATAAGCTGACGAAAAAGTGGATTTATAATATATGTTGATTTTCTCTTTATTTTGTTTATCATTGTTGTTGTTATGCCAGCCGTCCATTATTTTCTTTGTTTGAAAATGTATCTCTTTTTCATTGAAGCCGTTATTGATCAGAACTTGAGTGGAACGTTCGATTTCATCATGCACTTGTGTCCATGTGCTGCAGTGAGTTAGTGCTCTTCGAATATAGGCACTGATGGTAGAGTCCTTATATCTTTGAGGGCACTCACTGGATCCATTAAGGCAGTGTCCAGGGTTAGTGGGTTTTGTGTACACTGTTGTATTAAAAGAATTTTCATTTTGTTTCACTAAGAGGTCGAGGAAGGGTAAAGCTCCGTCAATGCTATCTTCCATAGTGAAAGTGAGTCCAGATGTCTCTTGTAATAGGTGGCGGAGTTTTTCAGCTTCATTGCTGTTATTGGTTTTAATGAAGACATCATCAATGTATCTACAGTAAATATCTGGCTTTTCTGTTTTACTGAATACTTCTTCTTCTACGCAGCCCATGAAGAAGTTTGCCATTAGTACTCCAAGGGGGGATCCCATTGCAACTCCATCAATTTGGCAATATTTATTTCCACGGGGGCAAGTGAACGGGACTTCTTTTGTACAGCATTCAAGCAGTTTACGTAGTGTAAGTTCTGGAATATATATATATATATATATATATATATATATATATATATATATATATATATATATATATATATATAAACAACAAGGCTGGCTCAAATATCCCTCGGGGTCGCTACCAGATCAAGAAAAATGGCCTCAGTTATCCGTAGAGGTACTATTGCTGTGTGTGTGAATCACTACGGTATTGGATCACGTGTTGGTACTGTGATCCATAACTATTAACAACCCGGATGAGAGTTCAAAATTTATATATAAGGAGCTCAATTAAGCCTCTCTCAATTAAGCTCTTGGCCGCCTTGGTCAACAATGGTTGACTTTTATGTTTTATTCTTTCTGCTGCCAGGTGATTTTATTCAGCTCAGGGAACTCCCAAACCCCAAAGAAAGGCAAAGGGTTGAACACGCAGTAGAAATTGTATCTGCAGGACTTTTGACTGCATTAAATACTTTTTAGCCTATTTTTCTCAACGAGTGCCTATCGATAGCCTGGAAAGAAGAAATCATAACTCGAATTAACTTTGTAGTTCAGTTTTATGGACTTTGGGAAGAAACGTGTGCCGAGCAATTTGACTGAAGACGTAAAGAAGGCAGTAGAGTAAACGATTCTTCTGTCTTCAGTGTGCAGGGTGGGCAGTGGATTTATTTTGGGGAACTGTTTCCCGGTCGAGGAATATAAAATGGCGTGGCGAACCATCTGGCACAAGAATTTGTTTTTCCGTTTCCTCAGGCGACGTGCAGCAGCCGGGTCTCAATTATTTAGTTTCCTTCCTTTTATTTATTTTTTATTTTTTTCCGTTAACCAGGGCTTTTCATTTGTTCTTTGTCGCCTCTCTGAGAATAACCTTGTTTCCGGGCTCCTTATTTGTATTTGTTCGCCTCTTTGATGAGGACTTTGTTGAGAACGAAGACTCTTAAGTCACGTCTCTTCATCGCCAGGGCCATCTTCATCCTGCGAAGCTCGTAGACTCCTGAGACGACTTCGAAGACTTCATAGGTCGTGTCCCTCGCGTTGTCAGAAACGTTTTCCTTCAGCTGAGAGATCTCCATAATGACGTTCTCTTGCCTGTCGTCCTTCCTCCTTCTCCACCAGCAGAAAACCCCGCTAAAGCAAGAAACTCCGAAGCAGATCATGTCGAAGTTCTTGCGAAGGGTCTTAGGTCTTGGAGGATAACCTGTTCGTCGGCATCAGAGAGTCGGATATCCTAGATTGGCTGAGTTCATCCTTTTTCATTGCACCAAATTTCATTAATTTGTTTACTTTTATTAATCTATCTATTAATGTGTTTATCTATTCAATTATACATGTATTTACTAGATAATTTTCATTTGTTGATTGATTTTCTATTTACTTATTTGTTCATGTATCTGTTCATTTGTTTATTTATTAATTTATTTATCTATATAATTATTCGTTTATTCATTTTATTTACTTTTGTTTATTTATTTGTTTGAATATTTATTTGTTTATTCATGCATTAATTTGTTTTATTTACTTATTCATTTTGTTACGTTTGCTGCCGTGACAGACCGAAGCGTCGCCTCCTGAGATTGTTTCCCGTTGTAGACCATCGTCTGTGGTCACTTTCGCACAATGGGAAGACTTCCACGTGGGCTGGTGGCGTCATCGAAAGCGTGCTGGTCTCGCATTTGCTTAGTTGTGGGTTCGAATTCCCCACTCCTCTCCGATTCCCGGCAGGGACTGTCACCTACTCCAACAGTCCAAGCGCCTAGGTGACGCCTGCGGGCGAAGTTGAGTGTCTCATGGCGTAGGCTCTTCACCACCACTACCATGACTTCCATAATCCTTTTGGGAAAAAAAATTGTCACAACACCTCCAGAAGGTGGTCAGTGAGGAAGGCGTTGAAAGCGTGGAAAATCACTATCTAACATCCATGGATGACCCTAAAATGAATAAAATTCTTCGATCTAAGGCTTCATCGAGAGGATTTTAAAACTCCTGTCTTCTTCGGGTTCTCCTTTCCAGACGAAGTTTACAATCGAAGTAGGTACTCAAACGTTTCGAGCTTGGTACTCAAAGGTTGTGACCTTCTGTGGTCCCCTTTCACCACTCTGTTGTCGTCTCTATGGGCCGTCTTTCTTTTGTGCTTTTACTTTATATTTTCCTTTCACCATTGTCTTTGTTACGTATGATTAGTCACTCACTATTTTCATCTGTAGGAAGCCCCTTTGCTTCCGATCATCCGACTTAGTCAAGTTCCACTTAGTATTACCCTGTATAAGAGAGGGGAATTAAACGGAGCTTAATTTTTCTTTCTTTTCCTGAATATTATTACACTTGGTTCTTTAAGTTACACCAAGGGACTCCCGTCTGGAATCCTCAATTTTGGTTATAGGTCAGTTTTGCAATGACGTCATGATTTCTTTAGTCTAATGAGTTTTAGGTTAGATATAAGATCCTCCCCTAAGAGTGTGATGTTACAATCGTGAACCAATTGAATTTTCTCCTCCTCTACCCTTTCTCCGACCAAAATAGCTGTTAGAATCTCGTATGCAATACTGCTTACACAGGCAATCTCGAAACCAATGCACACACTGACTTAGCTTACATATTGTTACAGCAGCATAAAAATGAACATTATACAGGAATGAAATCGGGTCCCCGGCGACTCTTTGTAAACATTAAGGGGGAAACGAGCTTGTTCAATTCCTTCGCCTTTTCGCCTTCGGGTATTATGTAAATACATAAACTATTAAAATGTAACACTCGTCATCTACCTCTCCTTCTACCCATTTGTCTACCAGCCTCTTACAGGGTCCGGCAGCTACCACTTGGTCGTCCCAACCAATTATTTTCTACTACCCTCTTACAGGGTCCTGCAACACAACAATATTTTGGAGATACACACTTGAAAGATATCCTACACAAGGAGTTAACTATCAAAACTATTTCTGCATAAACTGGCTAAACAAGGTTAAACGTATTATCTTTCAATGTATGTTGTCACCAAAGAAATAAGTAACCCCTCCTTTATGCACCAATGTCTGTAACACCAAATATATACTGACCTTTAAAAAAAAAAGATATAAATTGGATGTAATAAATCGATTTGCAAAACTCATCACTACAAAGGTCCAAAGGAAGTCATAATTTACCAACAACAAAATCAGGAAAACATTGTCAAATAGAAATCAATGTCTTTCTCCTTCTGACTGTGAAATTTGGTTAAGAACAGCAACAATTAAAATAAGACATTATTAGAACAGTCGTTTGTGTTAGATCTCAATGGAGAATATTTTCACATTTTCAAAGATGGTGAGTTGTGTATCAGTATTAAATATATTAGTAATAGTGGAGTGTCTTCATGCACAATTTCACATTTGTTTCACACTTATTTCGTTTTTTGTCTAGGACACATACTAGTCAAGCTACATAAGAATTTTCAATGCTCTACAGAACAAAATATCGTTCAGCACTTATATAATGGTAAGGTTCCAAGTCTTCATGACTGACCAAGGCTCCAGGTAGCACATATGTCCGATATACAAAAGGTCCAAAGTAGTTCAGGTCTCCCATCTCAGGCATGCACCATACATATCAACAATTATTATAAATCCAGGCTATCTGTAAAAATTATTTGGATTAATACATAGTTCACAAATGATGCTATAAACATATTCCTGATACTCCTCTGGAATTAAGGATCCATTTACACTAATAGACTGTGTTTTACAATCCTCAGTGTCACTTTTATCATCATCATCATATTCTATCCAAGTTCTTTTTAAATCATCTGCATGTCTAATTGACACTTCCCTAGTTTTTAAGTGTAAGATCTTGTATTTATTTCCACCTGAAAAATCAATGTATGTTGTCACCTGCGTACTTCGGTGAAAGTTTATTATGGGTTTTATGTAATTTGATCAGGACCAAATCTCCTATTAGTAATTCTATTTTATGTGTTATTTTGTGCTGTTGTTTTTTCATCACTTGTATATACTCTTTCATGTGTTCCCTAACTCTTTAATGTACAGCTTGAAATGTATGTATCCTATCTGATATGTAATCCTCTATATTATACACAGGTCTTTGGTCTGTAATCAAGATTTCATATGGGAGAAGTTTGTCTTCCCCCAAAATAATAAAATGGGATGTTTCTCCCGTAGCCGTATTAATTTGGTCGTTTAGGATACACTTAACACAATGAATCAAACTATCCCATGCTATACTATGTGGGCTTATCAAACCTCTAAGACATGTAATAATTTTCTAATTAAACCTCTCTACAACTCCATTGCTCTGAGAATGATTCACTAGTATATTCACTTTATGAATCTTAACCTACATAATTCTTTCAATATTTTGTCATTAAATTCAATATCATTGTCTGAAACTATGATCTTAGGTGTAGTGAAATTACAGATTATCTGATTATATATTACTGAAGCAATTGTTTTAGCTCTCTTATTTGGAATGGATTGTAAAATACAAAATCTTGAAAGATAATCAATAGGAACAAATACATTTTTATGTCCATTATCAGACATGGGTAACTCTAATGTATCTATGTGAACTCTTTCCAAAGGATTCTGTGGGAAGGAATGTGATAGCATAGGAACAGGTTTAGGTGTAATCTTAACACATTCCTAACAATTTTCTATATAATCATATATATTTTTCTTCATGCCTGACTTAGAATATTTTTGTGCTTGTCTATAAGATTTTTTCCTTTCCTGGATGTGAACTACAATCACTTTCATGAAGTAACTCTAGTACCTCTTGTATAAGAGTTTGTAGAATTACCAACTAGTTCACTGGGCCCCTAGAAATATCTTTACCACCTACAACTGTTTTCCATACAAAAGTCCATTGGTCAAATGAAATTCCTCTATATCATGCCCTTTTGATATCTTTGGAGGATTACCTCTTGGGTTCGTCAAATACTGGGCTACATTTTTCCAAGTCTTATCTTTTTTTTTTTATTCCTTATCATTTCCTCATATAATGTTACTAGCTCATCTATACTACAGACGTAAGTGATCGACCCTGTCGTTGGTTGACTAATACTTCTTTCTACCCGGAATATACTCAAATTTAACCTCATAGCACTGAAGTGTAGTAAACCACCTGGCAAGACTGTCTAAAGATTCTTATGCTTAAATAAGTTCTGAATAGCTGTATGATCAGTCCACACTTTGATTGAATATCCCAGTATCACATCTCTAAAACTTACTATTGAATATATCACTGCTAAGATTTCTCTTTCTGTTATAGAGTAGTTTCTCTCTGCACTATTACAACGTATAGATGTATAAGCAATCGGTTTCAACGTTCCATTTCTCTCTTGCATCAGTATGATTCCTAACCTTATGTCGAACACATCAGTACAAAGAATGAACTCCTTATAATAATCTGGAAATATGAAAACTGGAGAACTAGTAAATTTATCTTTCAACTTGTCAAAAGATTACTGTTGTGGAGGCTCCCACATGAACTTTGAATCTTTCCTCAACAAAGAATTTAATGGATTAGCTCTGTCTATATATCCCTGGATAAAATTCCTATAATATCCTGTCAATCCCAAGAAACTTTAATTTTTTCTACATCGTTCGGAACTGGACAATTCTTTACTACTTCTACTTTTGAATTTACTATACTAAGTCCATGCCTTTCTATTTTATGCCCCAAATAAATGACACTGTCCTGCAGAAACTTACATTTTTCAAGTTTCACTTTCAATCCTACTTCAACTAGTCTTAAGAATACCAAATCTAATTTCTTAAAGTGCTGAACCGCTGTTTGGGAAACTATTAAAGTATCACTTAGAAATACAATTGGCAATGTTTCCTAACAGCCAATCTAGAACTGCATTCATTAATCTCATGTAAATTAATGGACTATTACATAACCCAAATGGCATTCGTTTGAACGCATAATGTCCAGTTGGTGTAGAGAAGGCTTTGAATTCTCGTGAGTCTTCATACAACTCGATCTGCCAAAGCGCAGTCATGATATTTACAGTGCTAAAATACCTATTCTCGGTTCCCAAACTTCTAAGAATATCTCTTTTTACCGGTAAAAGTAATCTGTCGGGTACAGTCTGTTTAATCAATTCCCTATAATCAATAACTGGACGCATGGTACCACCTGTTCCTTTTCTGATTTTTCTCCTTCCTGAATTATCTTTCTTGTCCTACTTCACTGCAAACATGCATACACACACACACACACACACACACACACACACACACACACACACACACACACACACACACACACACACACACACACACACACACACATACTCCAGCAGCGGTTGAAGTAAGACGCACGGAAAACAAGCTCCGAAGCGCTAAGCAGCGCTTCGCTGATAGATAAATTTGAAACCAGTGCTAGTTGTGTTTACGAAAGCGGGAAGGGAGAAGTGTACAACAAGTGACCAAAATGTGCTAGTCGTTGTGTGTGTGTGTGTGTGTGTTTGTGTGTGTGTGTGTGTGTGTGTGTGTGTGTGTGTGTGTGTGTGTGTGTGTGTGTGTGCTTTATTTTTTTTTTTCTTGTATTGATTACTCTAAAAATGGAAGAAAACAACAGTGATTTAAGAAAAAACGAACCAACAAAGAGATACCGGGACGTAAGTAGGGTGGAATCACCACTGGCGGTGATCCCCAAAAGGACATGCTTGAATGAAACCCCGAAGTCTTACCAAAGGTTTGAAAGAATTTATTTTCGGGTTTTGATAGAGAAGGTGGAATTATGAATAGAGGGATAGAAATAGATAGAGAGCCCAGGTAGAAAAATATAGTGAGAAATAGAGAGATCAGCGATTTATTAGATGAAATAATTGAACTGAAAGTGAGCATAGGGCGACGTATAGAGAGATAGCCCAACTAAAAAAGGCAAATAAAGAGACTAACAGGGAGCTAGATTATCTGAAAAAGGAACTTATTATGATCAAGGGAGAAAATGAAAGATTGAAAAATGAAGATAGAAATAAAAATGAGGCATTAAGAAAAATAAATGAAGGACCAAATACAGGCAGTGGCCGAGAAAGTGGAAGAGAAGAAAATGACTTCCAAGACACAAAGAAACAGTGGAAAATAGAATAGGAAAAAAATTATCTTTTGAAAATAGTAGAGCAACAAGTCAAGGAAAATACTAAGAAAACGGTAATTAAAGTAATTAAGGAAAAAGGAAATTTGGTCAGGGGCACGGTGGATAAAAAAGTGTATTGTCATTTATGGTATTAAAGAGAAATATGATGTACCTAGATATCAGAGAGAAAAAGAGAAAGATATCACTAAAGAAGTTATGAAAAAGATTCAAGAGGAGGGATTGGATATCGATAAAGAAATTGAGGAAATACATAGAATAGAAAATACTTAAAAGAAAAACAATATAGGCCACTAAAAGTAAAACTTAGGTCTCAAATGATAGCAGAAGTACTATCATGAACAACAAAACTAGCAAATAGTGAACATTACAAAAATGTATGGATAAGAAAATAAGCGATGAAGAAAAAGAGAAAAGAAGGAACTTAGAAATGAACCAAATGAAAAAATGAAAAGAGAACAGAGACTGAAAAAAAAAAATAGAGTGCTGGACCTGAGGCTGAGAAAATGGTATATATCAAGAAAAGGATACGAAATAGACAGAAAAGGAAGAGAAAGGAAAAAATTAAAGATAGCTTATACCAACATAGACGGAAGGATTTCAGGTCTGAGCGAGTTAAATGATTATCTGGCATTAGAAAAACCAGACGTAATGGGAATTGTAGAAATGAAATTAAAAAGTCCACTACCACCAAATACTATGGGATAAGGTCTATACAGCCATTGGATGAAAAACAGAAAGAAAAAACAGGGTGGGGGAGTATTATTTTTTACTAAGGCTTAAATGTGACCAAGATAATAGAAGGTAAAAACAATGTGGAATCAATTATGATAAAAGTTGAAAACAGTGACATGAATAGTAGAACATTTGTGGTAATGCATGTCCCCTCCAAAACATAGTCTTGGACAGAAAGTGATCATTCCAAACTATTGGAAGACACAAAATATGAACTAATTTACTGAAAGAGGAAATATAGTAATTATGGGTGATTTTAACTCAAAAGAAATATATTGGGAAGAAATGACAGTGAAGGGTGGAAAAGACCTCTGGGGAAACATACTACTTGATATAACCATTGAATACACAATGACTCAGTGGGTAAAGGAAAATACCAGACACAGAAACAATGAGGAAC
Source organism: Oratosquilla oratoria (assembly GCF_046742065.1). Classification (NCBI taxonomy): domain Eukaryota; kingdom Metazoa; phylum Arthropoda; class Malacostraca; order Stomatopoda; family Squillidae; genus Oratosquilla; species Oratosquilla oratoria. The sequence continues at coordinate 18,079,997 of NC_134794.1, read as the reverse complement.
CATCGAGACTTGACTTAATACTTGCGCCAGAGCCTGAAAATGTGGACAGAATTGATTACAAATCTCTAATTGGGAAGTGACCATGTAGTAATAGAATTCGAACTAAAAGAGCAAATGGACTTGAGAAGAAATGAGAAACATAGAAAAGGAAGACTAATGTACAACAAAACAGATTTTGAGAAACTCAGAAAATTCTTTCAAAGCGCAAATATGGCTAACTTCCTAAATGAAGAAAGAAAGACGGAAGAGAAATGGAATATACTAAAAGAAATTTACAATGAGGGGGTGAACAAATATGTACCAAAACCAAAAAAATGTAGTGAGGCTAAGGATAAAAGAGACAAAGCTTGCAAACGATGTAAAAAAAAAAAAACGAGTAAATGACAAACATATATCAAACTATGAAATGATTAGGTAGAAATACGCAGAGATGAAAAGAGAAACTATGAAAGAGATATAATAGAAAAATGCAAGGAACAACCTAAACTATTTTACAGGTATGTAATTGGCAAGCTAAAAAATAAACAAGAAATAGAAGGACTGCGCCAAGGGAATTACGAATATAAAGAAGTAGAAATGGCTGAAATTATGAACAAACATTTCAAGTCAGTATTCACAATTGAAAGTTCACAGAGCTGTGAGGAAATAGGGAGACAGAGATACCCCCCAATGAAGGAAATAACGTTGACACAGAAGGAAATCAGAGACCAAATAGAAAACCTTAATGTCAGAAAATCACATGGTCCAGATGGAATTACAAATTGGATATTTATAGAATGCATAGATGAGTTGGCGGACAAAATATACAAGGTAATTGCTCAAAGAAGGAAAGGTACCACAGGACTGGAAAAATGCAAGTATTGTACCAATATATAAAGGAGGGAACAAAGAAAATCCAATCAACTACAGACCAATTTCCCTTACAAGCACAATAGCAAAAATATGTGAAAAAGTTATCAAAATTAATGGGTTAAACATCTGGAAGAAAAAAATATCGTCACCCTCGCAAAGAAATTGCCTTAGCCATTTTTCGTCAATTTCTGGATTTTTTTTTAAATTAATTTTTCATTGCTTCTTGTGGTACAATTCCCAATGTTTTCTTTAGTGTCTGAGTAGGTTAAAACTACGTTAGGAGGAACATTACGTACATTTATAAAATAGAAAAACGATTTTTTTCTATTTCCTGAAAAGTTGGACAAATGACTTAGGCACTTTTATTTATGAGGCTGGCGATATACTGAATCCAAATAATTTTGGATTTAGACAAGGAAGATTATGTACAACAAACTTGATCTGCTTATAGTCGAGACTAATAGAAATAATACAAGAAAAGGATGTATGGGCGGATTGCTTTTCTAGATCTACAAAAAGCATTTGATAAAGTACCACACAAAATACTAATAAGAAAAATAGAATCAATAGGTGACATCAAAGGAAATTTATTGGAATGGATAGAAGACTTCTTGACTGGGATGAAAACGAGTGTAGTAATTAGAGACAAATACTCGAATTGGGAAGAAATGATAAGTGGTGTCCCGCAAGGTTCGGTATTGGCTCCAATCATGTTTGCCATATATATATATAAATGACATGGATGAAGGAGTGGAATGTTATATGAACTTCTTCGCATATGACGCATAAATACCAAAGAAAGTAAGCACAGAGGAAGATTGTGAATCATTACAGATAGACATAGACAAAATCTGGAAATGTCGTCAAAAGTGGGAAATGAACTTTAATATCAAGTAGTATAATAGAGTTTGGAAAAAGTAAAAATAGAATATCGAGAAATTATAAAATTGGTGAAGTCAAAGAAGTGAGCTCTGAAAGAGACTTAGGAGTAATAATCAGCAAAGACATGTGACCGGACAAAAATATCAACAAAATAGTCGGAGAAACCTTCAACCTATTAAGGTCAATGAAAGTGGCATTTGACTATTTGGATGACGAAGTTATTAAGAAAATATTAGTTACACTAATAATACCAAAACTGGAGTACGCTACAACAATATAGACACCCAATATTAAAAAGAATATAAAGAAATTAGAAAGGATACAAAAAGCAACGACAAAGATTACATACGAACAAAGATTGTCCAAACTGGAACTACCAACTCTGGAACAAAGAAGAGAAAGAGATTTACTGATTATTTATAGAATCACGAAAGGAATGGAAATCCTAGATAGAGATGTCTTATCAGAATGGGACAACGAAAAAACAAGGGGACATGAAAAGAAACTCAAAAAGGATAACTATAGAAGAGATCTGAAAAAGAATAGCTTCCCAAACAGAGTGGTGGATACCTGGAATAAATTAGATAAGGCAACAGTGTGTGCAAACACTATTCAAGGAGTGCGGGATTCGAACCCACACCTAAGTGAATGCGAGACCAGCACGCTTCCGATGACGCCACCAGCGCACGTGGAAGTCTTCCCACTGTGCGAACGTGGCCACAGACGATGGTCTACAGTAGGAAACAAGTCACGAGGCGACACTTCGCTTTGTCACGGCAGCAAACGTAGCAAAAGTAATAAATAGATAAGTTAATACGTGGATAAGAAATATACAAACAAATAAATAAACATATACAAGTAAATAAAATAAACGAATAAGTATATAGATAGATAAATAAAGTAATTAATAGATAAAAAAAATAAACATACATGGACAGATAAACAGTTAAATAAATAAATCAATCAATCAACAAATAAAAAGAATAGTAAATATATGTATAACTGAATGAACAAAGAGATTAATAAACTGATCAATAGAAAATGAAAGTAAATAAATGAATGAATGTTGGTGCTATGAACAAGGATGACCTCAGCCAATCTAGGCTCTCCGACTCTGTGAGGCCGACCTACAGGTTCCTCCAAGACCCAAGACCCTTGGCAGAAAGCCTCAAGAACTTCGATATGATCTCCTTCGGAGGTTCTTGCTTCAGCTGGGTTTTCTGCTGGTGGAGAAGGAGGAAGGAGGACAGTTCCAAGGAGAACGTCATCACGAACATCTCTACGCTGAAGGCAGAAGCTCCTGATACCGCGAGTGACAGACCCTACGAACTCTTCGAAGATGTCCCAGGATTCTACAAGCTTCGCAGGGTGAAGATGGCCAAGGCGATCAAGAGGCGAGACCTGAGAGTCTTCCTTCTCAACAAAGTCCTCATCAAGGAGGCAAGAAGTTACAAATAAAAAGCCCGGAAACAAGGTTCTTACCAAGGTGGCGACAAAATACAAATGAGAAACCAGGGTTAACGAAAAAGTAAAAGGAAGAAAGGGAAATGATTCATAACCGGATGCTGCACATCGCCAGAGGAAACAGGGAAAAGGAAATCTTCCGTCAAATGGTTCACCACGCCATTTTATATTCCTCGCCTGGGAAATAAATCCCCAAAACAATTTCACTGTCCGCCCTGCACACTGAAGACATAAATCATGTACTCTACTGCTTTCTTTACATCTTCGGCCAAATTCTTAACACCTGGTCTTGCCCAAAGCTCATATGACTAAACTACAAAGTATCTTTCGAGTCGTGATTTCTCATTTGCAAGCTATCGACATGCACTCGGGGAAAAATAGACTAGAAAGTATCTAATGCAGTCAAAAGTCCTGCATATTCAACCCCTTGCCTTCCTCTGGGATTTGGAAGTCCCCTCAGCTGAATAAAATCACCTAGCGGGAGCCAGAATAAACCATAAAAGGAAACCATAGTCGACCAAGGGCGTGAGACCGTCATTATGTCGCAATCTCCATTTTTGAGGTAGCGAGCCAAAGAGAATTGCAAATTTAAATCTATAGGGTTTGTCGGAGCATAAAATATGATATACTTTTCAATGTCTTTTATATAATTATGATTTTGTGCATGTACGTGTTTGGGAGTATGTAGGATAGGAGCTACCGACCTTTTTAACAGTTGCTAGTTGCAGAACCTCTCTCTCTCTCTCTCCCTCTCTTTCTCTCTCTATCTCTCTCTCTCTCTCTCTCTCTCTCTCTCTCTCTCTCTCTCTCTCTCTCTCTCTCTCTCTCTCTCTCTCTCTCTTTCTCTCTCTCTCTTTCTCTCTCTCTCTCTCTCTCTCTCTCTCTCTCTCTCTCTCTCTCTCTCTCTCTCTCTCTCTCTCTCTCTCTCTCTATCTATCTATCTATCTATCTCTCTCTTTCCTTCAGGATACTTTGATAAGACTATAGGCCCCTGCTTTAGGGATGGGCTTATAATTCAAAGATGTTCTCTCTCTCTCTCTCTCTCTCTCTCTCTCTCTCTCTCTCTCTCTCTCTCTCTCTCTCTCTCTCTCTCTCTCTCTCTCTCTCTCTCTCTCTTTATAGTATGGCTGTCGTCAGAATAACAGGGTTGTCTCGAATACTCCTCGGGGTCATGACGAGATCAAGAAAAATGGCCTCATTTTTCCCTAAAGGTACTATTGCTGCGTGTGTGAATCACTACAGTATTGGATCACGTGTTGGTAATGTGATACATAACTGTTACCAAAGGGGATGAGAGCTCAAAGTTTATGTTTAAGGAACTCAATTAAACCTGTTCTTGGACGACATGGTCGATGATGATTGATTTTTATGTTTTAGTCTGGATGCCGCCAGGTGATCTTATTCAGCTGAGGGTACTCCCAAAGTCCAAAGGAAGGCAAGGTATTCAGTACGCAGTAGAAACTGTATCTGCAGGACTTCTGGCTGCATTAGATACTTTCTGGTCTATTTTTCCCCCAACGAGTGCCTGTCGACAGCCTGTAAACAAGAAATCATGACTCGAAATAACATTTGTAGCTCAGTTTTATGGATTTGTGCAAAAACGGGTGCCGAGGAATTTGACCGAAGCAGTAGAGTGCATGATTCCGAATTCAGTGTGCAGTGAATTAGTTTTGGGGAACCGTTTGTTTCCCAGGTGAGGAATTGAGAATGGCGTGGCGAACCATTTGACAGGAGATTTTATTTTGCCCGTTCCCTCTGCGACGTGCAGCATCCGGTTATGAATGATTTCCGTTTCTTCCTTTTATTCTTCGTTATCCCAGGCTTCTCGTTTGTTCTTTGTCGCCACCGTGATAACAACCTTGTTTCC
>NC_134794.1:18039932-18069932 GCF_046742065.1 Oratosquilla oratoria | reverse complement strand
ACTGGACTGCCGCAAGCAGCAATGGAAATGGAGACCTTGTGAAAGCAAAGTGGTCATCTGTGCTGGAAGGTAGCCCAGTTTACACTGTCAAAGATTTGACCAAATTTTCGTCCTCTCTCCTGTACAATGTAATAAAATTTAATAATCTTTGACAATGTGAACATGGCATTTCTTGTAAATTATAATACAAAGTGTATTAAAGCGTTTGACAAGGAACTGGCATGTAAAACTGGTTGACGGGGAATAGTAGCTACTACCAACACAGCACAATTTTTTTTAGCTTTGCACTTGCTTTATAAATATAATCTGCTTAGCACCACACAACAGCCTGCTTATCATCTTGTTTTCAGGTTCAAGAGCACACAAAGAGCTTGAGTTCATAGTAACGCAGAAAACACTTCTGAGGGATATCGGTCAGTTCTCGCCTTGTCAACAAACATCAGCCCTGGAATCGGATGACAAGGTTCTATGCTTCTTTGCTCCCAAGTCCCAGTACTTTTTTATGAAGAAATGGAAGGAAGGCAAGTACATATGTAACTTCAAACATCTCTTGATGTAATTTCACTACGGTAATTCAGGCACAAAAGGGCTAAATTCATATTGAGAATGGTAAAATGCATGTATGGTGACTGAAAATTATCATTATTGATTTTCCACTTTCAGACTACTACTTCCTGCCCTTCATTTCAATGAAAACTCATGTAAAAAGCAGAAAACTGGAAAAATTGAGAGGCTCACTAGCTATATCTTATACCAAAGCCAAAGCAGATGTTGGAGGACGTAAACAACAGCTGTTACGTCATCAGTGCCCTATCGGTGGAAAATGTAACTACGACCTTGAAAAGTTCGTCTGCTATCAGGCATTTTTAAGATCATGTTCTAACTTCTAACTTATATTTTCATACATGAAAAAACAAAAAATAAGGATTCAACATCAGGATTCAGAACACACACACACACACACACACACAAACACACACACACACACACACACACACACACACACACACACACACACACACACACACACACACACACACACACACATACACACACACACACACACAAACATCTTGAGGGCACTGGTGTCCTTCGACGGACTTGGTCGTTGGTTCCCGAAGTGTCCCTAATCCGAAAGAGGTGACGTGGTTTTCCATGGGTACTCGTAATTCAGGCGTTTTATTCTTCCTCGTCCCAGTTCTGTTCCTCTGTTTCTCTGATTCTAATCTTCTGTTTCTTCTCCTCCCTCCTGAATTATCTTTCTTGTCCTACTTCATTGCAAGCACGCACGCACGTACACACACACACACACACACACACACACACACACACACACACACACACACACACACACACACACACACACACACACACACACACACACACACACACACACACATACACACACACACACACACACACACATACATACACACACACACACACACACACACACACACACACACACACACACACACACACACACACACACACACACACACACACACACACACCTCCTAGGTTCATTTACGTAATTTCTATGAGAAGGATGACGTCAATTTCCTCATTGAAATAAAAAACGTCATGGAAGCACAATAAAATATAATTTTCCTTTGGCTATCCAAGGCCAGGGAAAGGAACTAATCCACAGAGTACATATTTGTTCAAAACATCCTCCGAGTCGATAGGACGTCATATGGTCCTTGGGCATTTAGTTATTTCGAACCTAAACAAGATATTGTGACGTCACTCCCCTCCCAGCCATTGGACAGACTTTGTCTTGCTACATTATAGGCTTTGAGGTCTACCCTATATTTTTCAAAGCAAATGAAGGATTACATGTAAGTCTTTGAGTGCCCAGCTCGAAACGTTTGAGTACCCATTTTGATTGGAAACGTTGTCGCCAGGCGATATCATTAGTCTGGAAAGGGGAACCCGAGTAAGACAGGAGTTTTAGAACCCTCTCAATCAAGCCTCTGATCGGACAATTTTATTTATTTGAGGGTCATCCATAGAAGGTAGAGGCTCAAGTGATTTTCCACGCTTTGAACGCCTTCCTCACTAACATTCTGGAGGTGTTGTGACGATTATTTCGAAAGACTTATGGAAGTCATGGTGGTGGTGAGGAGCCTACGCCAGGAGGCACTCAGCTGCGGCCAAGGCAGTCACCTAGGAGAGGAGTGCGGGATTCGAACCCACAGCTAAGTGAATGCGAGACCAACACGCTACCGATGACGCCACCGGCGCACGTGGAAGTCTTCCCTCTTTGCGAAAGTTGCTATTCAGAATGCGAGGCGGCGATACACGCCATGGGGAGCATATTTGATGCATCCAACGCCTTGAACAATATAAACAGAGGTCACCGTACACAACGTCGAAACCAAATGCCTAGTCTTGAAAGAGACGAGAGTGGAGGCCATCCAATACAATCGGAAGGTACCAGTCAAGGGTCATAGCTATGTACTCTCTTGGACTTATATTCTTGCATCAGAGGGTACAATATGAAACATGTAGCATAATATGCTAACTTATGGCTCTGTATTACTAATAGATGCAATAACAAGACTCTAGCTTATCATTAATTTTCCAAGTACATTTGGAGAACTTGCCACAATTATTTTGAGATGTTTGTTGTTACAGGCGTTTGTTGTTACCAATGGCAGCAGTCGGATTGATTTTGTTGTTGATGCATACCCAGATGTCACCATCAAAAATGTTGGGCGGGATAGAAGAGCCTCAGAAGGGGTTCAGATATATCAAGTCACAAGACCTGATCAAAAGATGCCCAGACAATTTAATTTATTTTTTGTCAAGTGGAAAGAACAAGGAGATGCTGATTGGGTTTCTGTACACAATTCTGGACAAACTGTGATTCATCCCACTTTGATGGTCTCACTTTATTTGTCGCTGATGGTAACAAACGCCATAGACTGGCTAAAGTGAAATTACCGACTTTGGAACGAAGAGAAAGAGGGACCTGCTGGCTATTTACAATATCATGAAAGGCACAGAGGTCCTTCATAGAGAGGACTTGATAAATTGGGATAAGCGAAATACAAGGGGACATGATAAAAAACTCAAAAAGGATAATTATAGAAGAGACCTGAAAAAAAAAACAGTTTTCCACACAAAATGGTGAATATCTGGAAGAAACAGGATAAAACAATAGTGTGTGCAAAATCTATAAACAATTTTAGAGCAAACTAGACATTGCGAGATACAAAGACGGGACACAGCGAGCATAGCTCCACTACCCGTAAGATTCATCTTGGTAAATGCAACTAGGTAAATACACACACACACCTTGAGGGCACTGGCGTCCTTCGACGGACTACGTCGTTGGTTCCCGAAGTGTCCTTTTATCTGAGAAGGGTGAAGTGGTTTTCCATGGATACTTGTAATTCAGACGTTTTATTCTGCCTCGTCCCAACTCTGTTCCTTTGTTCCTCTGATTCTTTATAATCTGTTTCTTCTCCTTCCTGAATTATCTTTCTTGTTCTGCTTCACTGCAAGCACGCACGCGCACGTACGCACACACACACACGCACACACACACACACACACACGCACACACACACACACACACACACACACACACACACACACACACACACACACACACACACACACACACACACACACACACACACGCACACACACATACACACATCTCAAGTTCATTTACGTAACTTCTATGAGAAGGGTGACGTCAATTTCCTTGTTGAAATCAATAACGTCACGGAAGCACATTAAGATGTAAATTTCTTTTGGGTATTCAGGGCCAGACAAAGGACTTATGCACAGATTAAACATTTCTTTAAAATGTCCTCCGAGTCGACATGACGTCATATAGTCCTCGGTCGTTTAGTGTGACGTCACTACTCTCCCAACAAAGGGACATATTTTGTCTTTTCACATTCTAGCCTTTGAGATCTACACTATATCTCATCAAATTAAATGGAGGATTACTTATAAACCTTTGAGTACCCAGCTCGAAACGTTTGAGTGCCTAACTCGATTGGAAACGTTCAGTTGCCAGGCGATATCATTCGTCTGGAAAGGCGAACCCGAGGAAGACAGAAGTTTTAGAACCCTCTCGATCAAGCCTTCGATCGAACAATTTTATTCATTTGTGGGTCATCCATGGGGGTTAGAGGCTCAAGTGATTTTCCACGGTTTCAACACCTTTCTCACTGACCATCTTCTGGAGGTGCTGTGGCGATTTTTTTTTTCAAAAGGATTATGGAAGTCATGGTGGTGGTGGTGAGGAGCTTACGCCAGGAGACACTCAACTGCGGCCGAGGCCGTCCCCTAGGAGAGGAGTGCGAGATTCGAACCTACAACCACGCGAATGCGAGACCAGCACGCTTTCGATGACGCCACCAGCGCACGTTTGAAGTCTTTCCAATGTGCGAAAGTGGTCACAGGCGATGGTCTGCAATGGGAAACGAGTCACGAGGCGACGCTTCGGTCTGTCACGGCAGCTAACGTAACAAAATGAATAAAGTAATTAATACACGAATAAACAAATAAATGAATATAAGTAAATAAAATAAACAAATAAACGAACAAGGATAGAGATAAATACTGTATATGAATGGATAGGTAAACAAAGGAACAGAAATAAACAGATAAAATAAATGAATAAACAAATAAAGATAAATTAATAAATACATATGTAATTGAATAAACAAACATATTTATAAATAGATAAACAAATGAAAGTGAATAAATGAATGAACGTTGGTGCCATGAACAAGGGTGACCTCAGCCAATCTAGGATCTCCGACTCTCGAGGCCGACCATCAGGTTATCCTCCAAGACCCAAGACCCTTCGCAGAAAGCCTCAAGAACTTCGCCATGGCCTGCTTCCGAGGTTCTTGCTTTAGTCGGGTTTTCTGCTGGTGGAGAAGGAGGAAGGACGACAGTTCCAGCAAAAAGTCGGAGGTTCCTGATACCGCGAGTGACAGACCCAATGAACTCTTCGAAGTCGTCCCAGGATTCTACGAGCTCCACAGGGCGAAGATGGCCCTGGCGATCAAGAGACGAGAGTTGAGAGTCTTCGTTCTCAACAAAGTCCTCATCAAAGAGGCAAACACAAATAAAAAGCTCGAAATCTGCCTTCTTATCAAGGAGACAACGAACAAATAAGAAGCCAGGGTTAAAAAAAATATACTGAAAAAAATAAACAAAAAGGAAGAAAACGAAATGATTGAGAACCTGCTGTTCCACGTCGAATGAGGAAACGAGGAAAGAGACAATCTTCCGCCAAATGGTTCGCCACGCCATTTTATATTCCTCGCCTGGGAAACAAATCCCCAAAACTAATTCACTGCCCATCCTGCACTCTGAAGACATAGAATCATGTACTCGGCGCCCGGTCTTGCCCTAAGTTCATATGACTGAACTGTAAAGTATATTTCGAGTTCGGGGCTTTTCACTTTCAGGCTGTCGACAGGAACTCGTTGGGGAAAATAGACCAGAAAGTATCTAATGCAGTCAAAAGTCCTACATATACAATTTCTACTGCATACTCAACCCTTTGCCTTCTTTTGGGGTTTGGGAGTTCCCTCCCTCAGCTGAATAAAATCACCTGGCGAAAGCAAGAATAAGTCAAAAGGAAACCATAATCGACCAAGGGCGTATGACAGTTATTATGTCGCAATCTCCCTTTTAAAGTAGCGAGCCAAAGAGAGGTGCGAACTTAAATCTATAGGGTTTGTGGGAGCATAAAATATGATGTATTTTTCAACGTCTTTTATTTGTGTAATCACGATTTTGTACATGTACGTGTTTGGGAGTATGTAGAATGGGAGCTACCGACCTTTTTAATAGTTGCAAGTTACATAGCCTCTCTCTCTCTCTCTCTCTCTCTCTCTCTCTCTCTCTCTCTCTCTCTCTCTCTCTCTCTCTCTCTCTCTCTCTCTCTCTCTCTCTCTCTCTCTCTCTCTCTCTTTATAGTATGGCTGTCGTCAAAATAACAGGGTTGTCTCGAATACTCCTCGGGGTCGTGACCAGATAAAGAAAAATGGCCTCATTTTCCCCTAAAGGTACTATTGCTGCGTGTGTGAATCACTACAGTATTGGATCACGTGTTGGTAATGTGATACATAACTATTACCCTAGGGGATGAGAGCTCAAAGTTTATATTTAAGGAACTCAATTAAGCCTGTTCTTGCCTGACATGGTCGACGATGATTGAGTTTTATGTTTTATTCTGTCTGTCGCCAGGTGATTTTATTCTGCTGAGGGAACTCCCAAATCCCAAAGGAAGGCAAGGCGTTGAGTACGCAGTAGAAACTGTATCTGCAGGACTTCTGGCTACATTAGATACTTTCTGGTTTGTTTTTCCCCAACGAGTGCCTGTCGACAGCCTGTAAACAAGAAACCATGAATCGAAATAAAATGTGTAGCTCAGTTTTATGGGATTTGTGCAAAAACGGGTGCCGAGGAATTTGACCGAAGCAGTAGAGTGCATGATTCCGTATTCAGTGTGCAGTGAATTAGTTTTGGGGAACTGTTTGTTTCCCAGGCGAGGAATAGAGAATGGCGTGGCGAACCATTTGGCAGGAGATTTTATTTTGCCCGTTCCCTCTGCGACGTGCAGCATCCGGTTATGAATGATTTCCTTTTCTTCCTTTCATTCTTCGTTATCCCAGGCTTCTCGTTTGTTCTTTGTCGGCACCGTGATAACAACCTTTTTTTCCGGTCTTCTTATTTGTATGTTTTTGCCTCCTTGATGAGGACTTTATTGAGAACGAAGACTCTCAGGTCTTGTCTCTTGATCGCCTGGGCCATCTTCGCCCTGCGAAGCTCGTAGACTCCTGGGACGACATCGAAAACTTCGTAGGTCATGTCCCACGCGGTGTCAGGAACTTCGGCCCTCAGCTGATAGACATTCATGACGACGTTCTCTTCGCTGGAACTGTCGTCCTCACTCCTCCACCAGCAGAAAACCCGGCTAAAACAAGAACCTGCGAAGTAGATCATGGCAAAGTTCTTGAGGTTTTCTGCGAAGGGTCTTGGGTCTTGGAGGATAAACTGTTGGTCGGCCTCAAGAGTCGGAGATCCTAGATTGGCTGAGGTCAACCTTGTTCATAGCACCAACATTTATTCATTTATTTACTTTTATTTGTTTATTTATCTGTTTATTAATGTGTTTGTTCATTCAATTATATGTATATTTACTAGTTCGTTCTTATTTCTTGAATATCTATTTTGAATTGAATAATTTATTTGTTCATGTATTTGTTCATTTGTTTATTTATTACTTTATTTATTTGTTTATATACTTATTATTTTGTTTATTGATTTGATTTACTTTTATTTGTTTATTTATTTATTTGTATATTTATTTATTTGCTTATTCATGTATTAATTTATTTGATTTATTTATTCATTTTGTTACGTTTGCTGCGCTTACGTACCTAAGCGTCGCCTCCTGAATTGCTTTCCCACTGTGGACCATCGCCTGTGGCCACTTTCGCACAGTGGGAAGACTTCCACGTGCGCTGGTGGCGTCATCGGTAGCGTGCTGGTCTCGCATTCGCCTAGCTGTGGGTTCGAATCCCGCACTCCTCTCCGATTTCCGGCAGGGACTGTCACCTACTCCAACAGTCCAAGCGTCTAGGTGACGGCTTCGGCCGCAGTTGAGTGCCTCTTGGCGTAAGCTCCTCGCCACCACCACCATGACTTCCATAAGCCTTTCGAAAAAATCATCACAATACCTCCAGAATGTGGTCAGTGAGGAAGGGCAAATGGCAGTCACCAATAACCGTGGAAAATCACTTGAGCCTCTTACCTCCATGGATGATCCTCAAATGAATAAAATTGTTCGACCAGAGGCTTGATCGAGAGGTTTCTGAAACTCTTGTCTCCCTCGGGCTCTCTTTTCCAGACGAATGGCATCGCCTGGCGATTAAATGTTTCGATTCGAAGTAGGTAATCAAATGTTTCGATCTCGGTATTCAAAGGTTTACATACAATCCTTCATTTACTTTGAAAAATATAGTGTAGATCTCAAAGCCTAAAATGAGGAAAGACAAAGTTTGTCCCTGGGCTGGGAGAGGAGTGACGTCATACTATTTTGTTAGACGAAATAACTAAACGCCCGAGGACTATATGACGTCATGTCGACTCAGAGGACATTTTGAACAAATGTGAACAGACTCAGTACTTTAGTTCCTTTCCCTGGCCCTGAATAGCCAAAGGAATTTTATATCGTATTGTACTTCCATGACGTTATTGATTTCTATAAGGAAACTGACGTCATCCTTCTCATAGAAATTACGTAAATAAACTTAGGAAGTGTGTGTGTGTGTGTATGTGTGTGTGTGTGTGTGTGTGTGTGTGTGTGTGTGTGTGTGTGTGTGTGTGTGTGTGTGTGTGTGTGTGTGTGTGTGTGTGTGTGCATATGTGTGTGTGTGTGTGTGTGTGTGTGTGTGCATATGTGTGTGTGTGTGTGTGTGTGTGTGTGTGTGTGTGTGTGTGTGTGTGTGTGTGTGTGTGTGTGTGTGTGTGTGTGTGCATGTATTTATTCACAGTGGTCTTTGAATCATGTGCTAGACTCGTAAACAACAGTTATTTCCCTACCGCAAGAGAGCTCAGAGCTCGTACCACCAATCTATGGGTAATGCTGGGACCTTACACGCACACTCACAACACCCCGCCCGCGAATGTTGTAGGAACGACTCGAAGTGTGTGTGAGTGTGTGTGTGTGCGTGTGCGTGTGTGTGTGTGCGTGTGTGTGTGTGTGTGTGTGTGTGTGTGTGTGTGTGTGTGTGTGTGTGTGTGTGTGTGCCTGTGCGCGCGCACGCGTGCGTGCTTGCAGTGAAGTAGGATAAGAATGATAATTTAGGAAGTAGGGCAAGAAACAGAAGAAACAGAAGATTATAAAGAATCAGAGGAATAGAAATGGGACGAGGAAGAATAAAACTCCTCAATTACGTGTACCCATGGAAAACCATTTCCCTTTCTCGGATGAGGTACACTTCGGGAACCAATGATCGAGTCCGTCGAAGGACGCCAGTCCAATGACCTCAAGGTGTGTGCGTGTGTGCATTTGTGTATGTGTATGCATGTGTGTGTGTGTGTGTGTGTGTGTGTGTGTGTGTGTGTGTGTGTGTGTGTGCGTGTGTGTGTGTGTGTGTGTGTGTGTGTGTGTGTGTGTGTGTGTGTGTGTGTGTGTGTGTGTGTGTGTGTGTGTGTGTGTGTGCTTGTACGTGTGTGTATCTTAAAGCCTGACATTGAATCCTTAAAGGTCAACTGAGAAGGTTTTCAAAGAGGTGGTGAATATCTGCTAGATGTATGGCTTAGTCCCTTTTTGATAATAATGCAAAAGTAAATCCTAATTATTGCGCAATATGATAGAAAGTCCTATCAAAATATCTTTAGGAGACGAAATTTTCCTCCGCCGGCCTTCGGCTTTCTGAATTCTGAATTCTGAATTCCTAGGAAAGACCACACGCTTGCGCGGGATCGGTTTTTGTGAGAGGGGAAGAATGTCTGTTAGAAAATGAAAAGAAAGTAGCGTATAATGAGGGCTATTGCCACCGGGCGAATTAGCGAGCGATTTGGGGCAATTGGTGGTCGTGGCTCGGGAGAAATGGACTGGGAGCTTGGACGGGGCCGACGACGCCGGGATTAGGATTAGGGTAACCAACAAAAGTTTAGAAAATGGTAGGAGGCGTAGTAGTAGAGAAAGAAGGAAAACCGGAAAAATCTTTAGTGGGAGGTAAACTGAAATGAGAAGATGTAGTAGAAGAGAAAGCTAGAAAGGAAGCGAAATTTAGTCGAAGAAAAAGTAAGTGTAGATGTTTGTGCGTGTGGCGTGGCTATGTTCGTCAGAGGTGTGTGTGTGTATCTTACAGGAAGTGAGTAGAGTTCACTTCCCGTGTATAGAGCGCGTTCCTGTTAAGCCACAGGTGGGGCCTGAGTAGCCTGCTTTTCCCCAGGTTGGGTTTGAAATCCTGTAGAGTTGATCCAGTGGCGGTGCGAGGGAGGGGGGGGGGGCAGGCGGGCGGTGTAAACCCGTCTGCCGACGTCAACGAAGAGGTCGGCCGGCAGCAGCAAAGGAGATGTATCTCCTCGCCACCACCGGCGAGCGTGGAGAGCGCGTTCCTGATGAGCCACAGGTGGGGCCTGAGTAGCCTGCTTTTCCCCAGGTTGGGTTTGAAGGTCAGTAGAATTGATTCAGTGGCGGTGCGAGGGGGGGCAGGCGGGCGGGTGTTGTATGATCTCTTTGCTTCCAATCACAACTCTGAAAACAGAGAATTACGCGATTGGGAATTGTGTGTAAATGTCAGAAGTGTAAACTCGCTCACCAGCGTCAGCAAAGAAGCCAGCGTTAGGTTGCGGCCGGTTGGACAGAGAGGTGTCCCAAATCTCTCCGTCGACCAGCCCGTGATCAGATTGAGGGTTCTGAGTGAGAGACGATTTGGGCCTCGGCTAAGCCAACGAGCAAGTGTGCTTGTGCCTCTTTTCTTCCAAGCACTACTCTGAAAACAGAGAATTACGTGACTTTGGGAAATGTGTGTATTTGTCTTGGTGTAAACCAGCCTGCCGACGCCAACGAAGAGGTCGGTCTGTGCCAGACCGGCAGCAGCAAAGGAGATATATCTCCTCACCACCACCGGCTGGCGAAGATTGCTGGGCGTTTGTTGAGTGAGCTGGAGTGGAGAGACGTCCGACCTCTAGGAGCACTGTGTTGATACTCAAGGCTGTTCTTGTAAGGCTGTGACGTCAAGCTTGGTGTATACATTGTGATGTATGCCATGCGCGTGCATTATATAACGCCGTGACGCGCTGCCAAGTTTATCAATGATCTGTCATATTTCGTGTGTTACCAAGGTTTTATCAAGTATTTAATTCGAAAATGGTTTATTGCGTCGCCGCAAATTGCAACAGTGATTCTACGAAACTTTTTGCTGCGAATAGACTTTATTTCATTTTTTCCGAAAATCCTGTTCGCAAAAAGGACTGGATTATTCAGTGCAAACGGCACGAGTCATGGAAGCCTGGATTGAAATCGAAACTCTGTTCGAAGCATTTCGGAAAAAAAAAATACACTCGGGACCCTGGCCTTGTCGAGTCATTGGGAATTAGCATGAATCCTATTCTAAAAGAAGATGCAACAACAACAATTTTTGTTATCGACAAAACGCCAGGTTCGGCAAACACTGCTATTGAAAAAAAAGACAACGCCTTTTAGGTAGGTGTGTGAAAAACCTACCATGAATTAAAATGAACTTCCTTGCATGTAGAATAAGATATAGCTTTTTTTTTAAGTGTTTACGTTAAAATGATGATATGCAGGCTTGTAATGCTTTTATTTTATTTTTCAGTCAAATGAAGTGAAAAACTCATGTTGGATGGAACATGAAGGCTTGAACAGGTCTCTCAACTTCCTGGTTATTGTGAGAAATGTCATCGCGGTTGCACTAGTGACTGATCGATATTCACAGGTAAAGAAGTACATGAAGACAAAATGGGCTGGAATCAATCATTGATTCAATTGCTGGCATGTAGCTAAAGGTAATGGCATCAATAACGCAACTGATGGATACTTGGGCTGGTACAACGTAAATGTAGACTGTTTTTCTCAAGTCCCCATTTCATTGTTTCACATCAACAAATACTGTAAACGAGAATATATTTATTTGGTCAGTGAGATTTCCTATCAATATCAATTCAGCTTGAAGATATGTTATCTATTTTAGGCATAAAGAAGAAGATTGAAGCAGTAGCGACTAAGAAAAAGAAACTGGTGTGTTGTCTGCTTGGGCTCAGTCAATTTCAAATCATGCGTACTGGATTGCCGCAAGCAGCAATAGGGATGGAAACCTTGTGAAAGCAAAGTGGTTATCTGTGCTGAACCACATTGTCAACAAGCACGAAGGTCATGGGGAAATGTATCCAACATGTCTGTGCGAGCCCGTTGACGATAGGGAATGGCTGAAAGAAGGTAGCCCAGTTTACACTGTCAAAGATTTGACCAAATTTTCGTCCTCTCTCCTGTACAATGTAATAAAATTTAAGTCTTTGACAATGTGAACATGGCATTTCTTGTAAATTATAATACAAAGTGTATTAAAGCGTTTGACAAGGAACTGGCATGTAAAACTGGTTGACGGGGAATAGTAGCTACTACCAACACAGCACAATTTTTTTAGGTTTGCACTTGCTTTATAAATATAATCTGCTTAGCACCACACAACAACCTGCTTATCATTTTGTTTTCAGGATCAAGAGCACTCAAAGAGCTTGAGTTCATAGTAACGCAGAAAACACTTCTGAGTGATATCGGTCAGTTCTCGCCTTGGGGAAGTGGTTTTCAATGGGTACATGTAATTCAGGCGTTTCATTCTTCCTCGTCCCAATTCTATTCCTCTGTTTTTCTGATTCTAATCTTCTGTTTCTTCTCCCTCCTGAATTATCTTTCTTGCCCTACTTCATTGCTAGCACGCACGTACACACACACACACACACACACACACACACACACACACACACACACACACACACACACACACATACACACACACACACACACACACCTCCTAGGTTCATTTACGTAATTTCTATGAGAAGGATGACGTCAATTTCCTCATTGAAATAAAAAACGTCATGGAAGCACAATAAAATATCATTTTCCTTTGGGTATCCAAGGCCAGGGAAAGGAACTAATGCACAGAGTACATATTTGTTCAAAATATCCTCCGAGTCGATATGACGTCATATGGTCCTTGGGCGTTTAGTTATTTCGGACCTTAACAAGATATTGTGACGTCACTCCCCTCCCAGCCCTTGGACAGACTTTGTCTTGCTACATTATAGGCTTTGAGGTCTACCCTATATTTTTCAAAGCAAATGAAGGATTACATGTAAGTCTTTGAGTGCCCAGCTCGAAACGTTTGAGTACCCATTTTGATTGGAAACGTTGTCGCCAGGCGATATCATTAGTCTGGAAAGGGAAACCCGAGTAAGACAGGAGTTTTAGAACCCTCTCAATCAAGCCTCTGATCGGACAATTTTATTTATTTGAGGGTCATCCATGGAAGTTAGAGGCTCAAGTGATTTTCCACGCTTTGAACGCCTTCCTCACTGACCACATTCTGGAGGTGTTGTGACGATTATTTCGAAAGGCTTATGGAAGTCGTGGTGGTGGTGAGGAGCCTACGCCAGGAGGCACTCAGCTGCGGCCAAGGAGAGGAGTGCGGGATTCGAACCCACAGCTAAGTGAATGCGAGACCAACACGCTACCGATGACGCCACCAGCGCACGTGGAAGTCTTCCCTCTTTGCGAAAGTGGCTACAGACGATGGTCTACAGTGGGAAACGAGTCACGAGTCGACACTTCGCTTTGTCACACCAGCAAACGTAACGTATTGAATAAATATATTAAATAAATTAAAACATGAATAAGCAAATAAATATACAAATGAATAAATAAATAAATAAATGAATATGTTTGTTAATAAATAAATAAAGTTATTGATAGATAAACAAATGAACAGATACATGAACAAATAAGTAATTAGATAAATAGATAAATCAACAAATAAAAATGAACTAGTAAATACATAACTGAATAAACAAACACATTAATATATAGATCAATAGATAAACAAATAAAAGTGAATAAATGAATGAATGTGGTGCTATGAACAAGGATGACCTCAGCCAATCTAGGATCTCCGACTCTGTGAGGCCGACCAACAAGTTCCCCTCCAAGACCCAAGACCCTTCGCAGAAAGCTTCAAGAACTTCGCCATGATCGGCTTCGGAGGTTCTTGTTTTAGCCGGGTTTTCTGCTGGTGGAAAAGAAAAAAGGACGGCAATTCCAGGAAAGAGAACATCGTTATGGATACCTCTCAGCTAAAGGCAAAGGTTCCTGACACCGCGAGGGACAGGACCTGTGAAGTCTTCGAAGCCCCCCTAGGAGTCTACGAGCTTCGCAGGATGAAGATGGCACTGGCGATCAAGAGACGAGACTTGAGAGTCTTCGTTCTCAACAAAGTCCTCATTAAAGAGGCAAAGAATTAGAAATAAAAAGCCCGAAAACAAGGTTCTTACATAGGAGGCGACAAAGACCAAATGAGAAGCCAGGGTTAACGAAAAAGAAAGAAAGAAGAGAGCGAAATAATTGAGAGCTGCTTGCTGTATGTCACCTGAGGACACGGGAAAAAATCTTCTTGCAAATGATTCGCCACGGCATTTTATATTCCTCATGTGGAAAAAAAAAATTCTGCCAAATGGTTCACCACGCCATTTTACATTCCTCGCCTGGAAAAAAAAAGAATAATCTACTGCCAGATGGTTCACCACGCCATTTTATATTCCTCGCCTGGGAAACGGTTCCCCAAAACTAATTCACTGCCCATCTTGCACACTGAAGACATGGAATCATGTACTCTACTGCTTTCTTTACGTCTTTGGTCAAATTCCTCGGCACCCGTTTCTGCCCAAATCCCATAGAACTGAACTATAAAGTTTATTTCGAGCCATGATTTCTTATTCCAGGCTGTCGACAGGCTCTAGTTGGGGAAAATTAATTAGAAAGTATCTAATGTAGTCAAAAGTCCTGCAGATACAGTTTCTACTGCATACTCAACCCCTTGCATTCCTTTGGGGTTTGGGAGTTTCCTCAGCTGATTAAAATCACCTGACGGCAGACAGAATAAAACATAAAAGATTAACATAGTCAAACGTGTTGGACAAGAGCTTAATTGAGCTCCTTAAATATAAATTTTGAGCTCTCATACGGGAGGGTAATAGTCATGGATCACAGTAACAACACGTAGTCCAATAGCGTAGTGATTCACACACGCAGCAATAGTACCTTTAGGGATAAATGAGGCCATTTTTCTTGATATGGTCACGACCCCAAGGAGTGTTCGAGACAACCCTCTTATTTTGACGACAGCCATACTATAAAGGAGAGAGAGAGAGAGAGAGAGAGAGAGAGAGAGAGAGAGAGAGAGAGAGAGAGAGAGAGAGAGGGAGAGAGAGAGAGAGGGAGAGAGAGAGAGACAGGAACTTCTTTGAAATAGTTTTACTGACAGTATACATTTCATTTCCACATAGACCGTCTTTGAGGTGAATAAAATTGCCCGAAACCACTGTAGCCAGAATAGGGCATGTCACCGGTGCCGCAGGACTCAAAGGGGCAGAGGTTGGGAGATGTGAGGTCATTTAGCCCGAACGTACGTTGAGGAGATCCTTCGGTGTTGTATAAAGTGGAGAGGAAAATAATTGATGAAACCATGTCAAGAAAATGGAGGAGACAATCAAGGAAGTGCTGCACGGAAAT
The DNA here is from genome assembly GCF_046742065.1 of Oratosquilla oratoria. NCBI lineage: Eukaryota > Metazoa > Arthropoda > Malacostraca > Stomatopoda > Squillidae > Oratosquilla > Oratosquilla oratoria. Next base: position 18,054,622 of record NC_134794.1, on the reverse strand, counting down.
TCTTAGATAACAAAGTGTTGACAACGCTTACTTATAATATGGCTGTCTTCAAATCAACAGGGCTGGCTCGAATACTCCTCGGGGTCGCGACCAAATCAAGAAAAATGGCCCTAGAGGTACTATTGCAGCTTGTGTGAATCACTGCGCTATTGGATCACGTGTTGGTACTGCGATGCATAGTTATTGCCCTTGGCTATGAGAGCTCAAAGTTTATATTTTAGGAACTCAATTAAGCTCTTGGCCGACATGGTCGACGACGATTGACTTTTATGTTTTATTCTTGCTGCCGCCAGGTGATTTTATCCAGTTGAGTGAACTCCTAAATCCCTAAGGAAGGCAAGGGGTTGAGTACGCAGTAGAAATTGTATCTGCAGGATTGTGTAAGATACTTTCAAGTATATTTTTCCCAACGAGTGCCTGTCGACAGCCTGTAAATAAGAAATCATGACTCCAAATTCAATTTATTGTTTAGTTTTATGGTGTTTGGACAGAAACGGTCGCTGAGGAATTTGACCGAAGCAGTGGAGTACGTGACGAACCATTTGCCGGAAGATTTTCTCTTTCCCGTTTCCCCAGGCGACATGTAGCATGCAACCGATTCTGATTTTTATTTTTTTATTTTTTTATTTTTATTTTTTTTACCCTGGTTTCTCATTTGTATTTTCTCGCCTCCTTGAATGACCCTTCTTGCCGGGCTTTTTATTTGTCCCTCCTTGCCTCCTTGATGAGGACTTTGTTGAGAACGAAGACTCGCCTCTTGATCGCTAGGGCCATCTTCGCCCTGCGGAGTTCGTGGACTCCTGGGACGACTTAGAAAATTTCGTAGGTCCTGTTCTTCGCGTTGTCGGGAACTTCTGCCTTCAGCTGAGAGACATCCATGATTACATTCTCTTTGTTGGACCTGTCCTCCTTCCTCCTCCTCCACCAGCAGAAAACCACGATGAAGTAAGAACCTCAGAAGCAGCTCATGGCGAAGTTCTTGAGGCTTTCTGCGAAGGGTCTTGGGTCTTTGAGGATAACTTGTTCGTCGCACTCAGAGTTGGAGATCCTAGATTGGCTGAGGTCATCCTTGTTCATAGCACCAACATTCATTCATTCATTTGCTTTTATTTATCTATTGATGTATTTATTAATGTCATTGTTTATTCAATTATATTTATATTTACTAGTTCATTTTTATTTGTTGGTTTATTTATTTATTTAATTGTTTATTTGTTCACGTATCTGTTCATTTGTTTCATATAACTTTATCTATTTGTCTATATACTTATTAGTTTATTTATTCATTTGTTTCACCTCCCCTTGTCACCACTGTCACTTAAATTTGACTTGTAATATCACTCGTCTCAAGGCCCCTTGCCTTCTTTTCCTGTAGTCTCACTATTTTCTAGGCCCCGTGCCTAGTTCTCTCGTCCTTTGGGTTAATAAAAGGGTGGTGAATTTTCTTTCTTCTTTCACTGTAATTTCACCTTCTGCTTACACTCGGGATCTCTTTTCTCTCGTCTCTACATCGTCTCTTGATCCTCTCTCGATCCTCTCTCCACACCCTCTCTATATCTTCTCTCTCGAGATCCCGTATCCTACGCTAAGCTACCTTCGTCTGACGTCACTAATTTTTCTAATCCAATCTCCAGTGACGTTTCAAATAAATGTCACTCCTTATGGGCGTGACTTTGAATTCATGCACCAATAGTTTTTTCCTCCTTCTCCACCTTGCACCAACCCGGAAAGCCATTACAATGCCACTAGCAAAAATTGTTTACCTCAGCATTAGTCAAACGAAGGTAACCTGCGCTTACAGAGTTTGATTACACATCGATTATAAAACAGTCACCACCGTCGGTGTGTTTACATAGACAAAACGTCGCCCTCACATAGACATAACATCGCCCTCGAGCAGGCGTCGAGTCTGAATTATTCTAATGCCCTAGCTCATTTCCATTCGTACACTACCGGCCTCTTACAGGGCTCGGCAGCTACCCTTGGTCGTCCCGACCAATTTCTTATTTCCCTCTTACAGGGCTTGCTAATATATTTCTAGAATAAGCTAATCTACCCTTGCGTAATTGTTAATCTACCCTCCAAAATACATCATTCATGCAATAAATTGGGAATAATACATAAACATAATACCTATAAATGTGAATAACATGCATCTCAATATATATATAAGGTATTGAATTAAGCGGTTACATGGTTGATTTGCTTTGACAGAGCCAATCTCCGGAATACAACAAAGGCAATCAGTGCTGCCACTAACACTGAAAGTAAGGGTATGATAAGGATTGGTAGCATAGGTAATTCATTTGAGGGAGATCTTGACAATGGTCTTCTCTTAATTTTCAAGGGAGGGGAGTTTTCAGGCAATGTGAAGTTGAAGGTTGAAATGTAGGTGTCCTCGGTTAAATGCATTGTATTAAGGGTATTAGAAATGGTGGAAATAGTGTCTGCATGCAATTCGCAGTTATCTTGAATAGAGACAAGACCTTCAACCAAATCCAATTTAGGACTCAACCCGGGACAATTTATTGATACCTTTGTCTTGTTAGGGAAAAACAGGTAATGAGATCCTTGTATGTTACAATGAGGGATCTGGTCTACCAAAATTCGTTGGTAATGACAATTGTTCATAACAGACATATTCCTAACCAGAGAGTTCATGCGAAGCCTCTCGAAACACAAAAGAGATCATGCTTTCTCTTAGATTGTCTACAGAAAAGATATAATTGATTATAAAATTCACTATGAGCACTAACTGTAAATTCTGAATGGTTTATCATCTTTTCAATAGCAATTAATTTGCAAAACACACTAATCTAGAGTTCGAGTGTCTCTTCTTGTTCAATATTATTTCCAACACACTTCATTTTCAAAGACAGCCTCATTACTTTAAAATGGTCACAATACTCATGTGTGTACTCAGATGAGAGGTCCTTAAGTCCTTAAGGTTCCAAGTCTGACCACAGCAGATCCTAGGTTTTAAGTTTCCATGTATCTGCTTGACACCAAGTTCCAGTTGTTTAGGTCTCCCATCCCAAATACATATAAATGGTCAATACTATCTGTAAAATACATCAAGATTAATGTTCAACTCTTGAAAAATATCATTATAATATTCTCCATATTCTCCAGGGTTATTAATATTTATGCACAAAGTATTACTATAATTATCTTCATAGATCTGCAAGCTAATTTTCCTTATGTCATCTAAATGTCCTATCAATTCTTCTCTGGATTCTAAATGTTTAAGTTTAAACTTGTTTCCACCTGCAGAATCAATTACCCTATATGGACCAGTGTACCTTGGTGAAAGTTTATTATTGGGTGAGGTTATTTTGACCATTACTAATTCCCCAATTTTCAATTCTAGTTTATGAGCTATTTTGTGTTGTTCCTTCATCTCTTGTGAATACACCTGCATATGTTTCCTAACTCTTTGGTGAATACTTTGAAGAGTATTTATCCTATTGGATATATAATCATCCATATTATATATGGGTTTTTGCTCTGCAGTCAACATTTCATATGGTAGAGTTTTGTCCTCCCCAAAAATTATAAAACGAGGTGTATCCCCAGTTGCTACATTAATTTGATTGTTCAGGGTACACTTAACACAAGGAATCCAAGTATCCCAAGTTACACTATGAGGACTTATTAGGGTTCTAAGACATATAATTATCTTTTTGTTTAACCTTTCTACTACTCCATTACTTTGGGGATGGTTAACGAGTATATTGACTTTCTTGATGTGGAACACATTACATAGATTTTCCAAGATTTTGTTATTAAATTCAGTCCCATTATCTGAAACTAGGATGTTAGGTGTAGTAAAATTACAGATTATCTGATCATAGATTACGGAAGCAATAGTTTCAGCTTTCTTATTGATTATGGGTTGTAATATACAAAATCTTGAAAAATAATCAATAGCAACAAATAGGTATTTAAAGCCGTTCTCGGTTAATGGTAATTCCAATGTATCCATGTGAACTCTTTCCCAAGGTTTCTGTGGAATGGGAAAGGTGAGTATAGGAGCAGGTTTTGGTGTATTTCCCTTCACCTTTACACATTTTACACACTTTTCTATATAATCATATATAGTTTTCTTCATACCTAGCCAAAAGTACTTAAGTTGTGCCTGTCTATAAGTTTTATCCTTTCCAGGATGTGAACTACAATCACTATCATGAAGTAACTTCAATATCTCATTTACCAGAGTTTGTGGTATAACCAACTGATTTACTTGACCTCTAGAAATATCTTTCCCATTTACAAATGTTTTCCTATACAAAATTCCATTAATCAAATGAAATTCCTCTATCTTATACCCCTTTGGTAGCTTTGGAGGATCTCCTCTTGGGTTCATCAAATGCTTGATTATTGAATCACATGTCTCATCATCTCCCTGTTCTCTTATTAGCATTTCTTCATCTAAAGTTACTAATTCTTCTATACTACAAACAAAATTAATCAACCCAGTCCCAGTCATTGGTTGACTAATGTTTCTAGAAAGTGGATCTGCTACATTCCTTCTACCCGGAATATAATTAAATTGAACTTCATAGCACTGAAGTATCGCAAACCATCTAGCAAGTCTGCCTCTAAGATTCTTATGCTTAAATAAGTTCTGAATAGCTGTGTGATCAGTCCAAACTCTGATGGGATACCCTAGTATCATATCCCTAAAACTTTCTAAAGAATAAATTACTGCTAAAGTTTCTCTTTCAGTTATAGAATAGTTTCTCTCCGCACTATTACAAAGTCTGGATGTGTAAGCTATGGGTTTCAAAGTTCCATTTCTCTCTTGCATTAGTATGCCTCCTAACCCTATGTCAGACGCATCAGTACAAAGAATAAATTCTTTTTCATAGTCGGGGAAAATTAAAATAGGTGAACTCGTGAGTTTATCTTTCAACTTGTCAAAAGCTTGCTGTTGCGCAGGTCCCCATATGAACTTTGAGTCCTTTCTCAACAAAGAACTTAGTGGATTAGCAATGTCAGCATAACATTGAATGAATTTTCTATAATATCCTGTAAATCCCAAAAAGCTCCTAACCTTGTCTACATTGGTCGGAACTGGAAAATTCTTGACAGCGTCAACCTTTGAATTTACTGTACTCAGCCCGTGTCTGTCTATCTTATGTCCTAAGTAAATGACACTGTCTTGCAAGAACTTACATTTTTCAAGTTTTACTTTTAACCCAGCTTCTCCTAGTCTTGAGAATATCAAATCTAATTTCTTAAAGTGCTCCACTGCAGTCTGAGAAACTATTAAAATGTCATCTAGAAATACACTGGCAGTGTTTCCTAACAATCCATCTAGAATAGTATTCATTAATCTCATGTAAGTTAATGGACTATTACATAACCCAAATGGCGTTCTCTTGAACTCATAATGTCCTGTTGTAGTAGAAAATGCTGTGAACTCTCTTGAATCTTCATGCAATTCTATTTGCCAAAAAGCTGATTTGATATCTATAGTACTAAAATATCTATTCTCAGTTCCCAAACTTCTCAAAATGTCACCGATAATGGGTAATGGTAACCTGTCACGAATGGTGTGCTTATTCAGTTCCCTGTAATCAATAACTGGTCGCATAGTCCCATCAGACTTTGGTACTAGGATCAACGGAAAGTTCCACTCACTTTTACTATGTTCAATAATATCCTGTGATAACACTTCAGTGATGAGTTTATCTACTACAGCTAATTTAGAGTGAGGAACTCTGTAGGCTGGTATGTAGATAGGTTGTGTTCCCGGTTTTAACTTAATGTGATGTTTTAAAACAGTTGTTTTGCCTAAGGCGTCCCCCGGCAAAGCAATTGCTTTTTTATGTTTCATAAGCAAAGCAAATAAAGCTTCATCCAACTCAGGGCAATTAGTTGATTGTAATAATTCTTTATATCTATTTCTTAAGTCTATGCCTTCTTGTACTGAACAAATTGATGAAGTTGGTAATTCTATCTCCTCACTATTCTCATTTAAAATCTTAATAGGTTTAGTACACACCTGAATACATCCTATTTGTGTACCTTTCTTTAAAATTATCTCTTTATTCATAGTATTAATTACTAATACTTCTACTTTGTTCTTATTTGTCTTATAAATCCCTGAGTCCCACTTCAATCCTTTAAGTTTAACTGATTCTGGGACTGTAATTACTTCAGAGTCTACATTGATTCCTTTCAAACACACTTCAACCTTATTAATTGACATGGGATGTAACAATGTCGACCTTGTTAATCCGCAATCTGCAATTCTCAAGGCATCTGTGGTTGATAATTTAGTAATCTCTGGGATTTCCTGAACTTCCGAGTTGGGTTCACAAATTGTTTTACTTTCTGTAGGGTTGGACCGCTCGGCCTCGCTATCTAGGATAGAAATGTTATCTAAGGATTCATTGATTCCTGTCACTGGTCTTAAGTCTGGTTGATTTAAGAATGGGATTAACTGTGACTTCACTAAAATTCCTAAGTCAGCAGGACAAATTACCATGTTTTCTTTTCTCATAGTTGCAAATCCTATCAATAAATCTCCTGGAAAAACAGACTCTTCTACCACTATCACTGGGATGTACAATTGTTCATTTGTATATAAGGCAACTTCTAGCTCAATCTTACCTAATGTTTTTAACTGATTTCCAGTTACACCTTGCAATGTGTAACGGATTGGTTCCAACATTTTCACTCCTGGGTTCAACTGGTTTAAAACTTTACTAGTAATTACATTAACTACAGACCCTGTATCAATAAAAATTTGAATAGGCTTATTGAACACTTTACCCGCAATGAGAGGTCCTACAGAAGTTTTACCAACAGTAATTATCTGTTTGTCAGTTTCTTTCATCTCTCTTGCATTCCCATATTTAACACAATACCGCCTATCGGTATATATATGGGGAGGTCTGAAATGGTTTATTCTGTGTCTGGGGGTTTTCCTCTTAGCCCTGGGGGTACCCGAAAATTTCGGCATTCATGAGTTCTGTGTCCGATTTTATTATGGTAAATACAGAATGGAGGGTTCCTACATTGATACTCATTGTGACCTTCGTATTTGCAATTTCTGCAAATAATCCCATAAAAACATTCTTGTGCCTTGTGTCCCCATGCATTACAATTAAAACATAGGATTCTGGTATCCCTATCCCTAGATGGACTTCTAGCATGCCGCCTATGTCCTACTTCTGTTTTCTTAAACTCTCTAGAGTTCCTATATTGGCTTTGTTGATTTATAGGCATTACATATGGGTTTATTGTTCTGGTCTCACTGTATCCTTGAAGAAGATAATCTACTTCTCCTAAACAGATATTTGATTTTAAATCTTTGTACAGCCTTTCTGCTGTTAAGTCATCAGAATTCTTTGCCAATAAGCTAAATGTAATCAATTTGATTACCTGTGAGATTTTCATCTTCTCACTAGATCTTTCTATCCAGTCTGAATCTTTTAAGATAGAATTCATGTCTTTTGACCATCTATCTAATCTAGCTAAGTACTCTGTGTCAGTTTCACTTGTCCTAACTTCCTTAATCATTTTTACCAATGATCTAATAGGATCCTGATCACATTTGGACATGAAATGTTTAAGAAAGGCTTTCTTGTAGTTATCATATTGATTAATTAATTCCATTTGCTGGAAGTTAATGACAAACCTCGCCCTTCCATGCTCTGGATCTATATTCTCCTTGAGAATCTCAATCTTACGATTCTCATTGGTGATGTTTTTACTAACTATAAGAGTGTCAATGAGGTTCAAGAACTTGTTTACACCATATGTGTTAGACTCTCCTGTGAATTTTGGAATATTTGTATTTGATGTGTGAATTTCGTGTCTCAACACGTTAGAATTCTGAGGGGTACTCATACTTATTACTAATACCTTGCTTTAGCCTGGCTGCTTGCGATGTCGCTTCGTGATGTCAATGTCTGGTTTGACGTCCTTCTACGGTCTTGTCATTCCTCAACGACGTTGTTCCTCCTCCATCACACACTCTGCCTTGAAGACCGCCTTGTAGATGATGATCACCTTGAAGAAACTTGAAGAATGCTTGTTCCCAACGTAGCAGTTACTTGAAGTTGTAGATTTCTCTCGTAGTCGTAATACACTCTTGATTTTGGTTGTCTTGTTCCCGTAGACTTCATGCGCCACTTCTCTTCGGAGGTGTTTAACACCCAGTTCGTTCGTCGCACCGCTGAGCACCACTTTCACCTCCCCTTGTCACCACTGTCACTTAAATTTGACTTGTAATATCACTCGTCTCAAGGCCCCTTGCCTTCTTTTCCTGTAGTCTCACTATTTTCTAGGCCCCGTGCCTAGTTCTCTCGTCCTTTGGGTTAATAAAAGGGTGGTGAATTTTCTTTCTTCTTTCACTGTAATTTCACCTTCTGCTTACACTCGGGATCTCTTTTCTCTCGTCTCTACATCGTCTCTTGATCCTCTCTCGATCCTCTCTCCCCACCCTCTCTCTATTCTCTCTCTCGAGATCCCGTATCCTACGCTAAGCTACCTTCGTCTGACGTCACTAATTTTTCTAATCCAATCTCCAGTGACGTTTCAAATAAATGTCACTCCTTATGGGCGTGACTTTGAATTCATGCACCAATAGTTTTTTCCTCCTTCTCCACCTTGCACCAATCCGGAAAGCCATTACAATGACACTAGCAAAAATTGTTTACCTCAGCATTAGTCAAACGAAGGTAACCTGCGCTTACAGAGTTTGATTACACATCGATTATAAAACAGTCACCACCGTCGGTGTGTTTACATAGACAAAACGTCGCCCTCACATAGACATAACATCGCCCTCGAGCAGGCGTCGAGTCTGAATTATTCTAATGCCCTAGCTCATTTCCATTCGTACACTACCGGCCTCTTACAATTTGATTTTTACAAAAGATTGCAAAGGGGAGCATGCCGACAGGAGACCTTTTGGTCGATATCTAGGTCCAAGCGCCTAGGACGTAAATACACAAAAGAACAGAAGCATAAACAAATAATTAAATTGATAGGTAAATAAACAATGATGAATTAATAAATACATATAACACTGAATAAACACATCAATAAACAGATAAATAGATAAACAAATAAAATTGAATAGAATGAAAAGATACACGAACAAATGAATTAGATAAATAAATAACCCAACATATAAAAATGATCTAGTAAAAATACATATAATTGAATAAGCAAACACAGTAATAGATAGACCAATACATAAACAAATAAAAATGAATAAATGAATGAATGATGGTGCCATGAACAAGGTTGACCTCAGCCAATCTAAGATCTCCGACTCTCTGAGGCCGACCAACAGGTTATCCTCCAAGACCCAAGACCCTTCACAGAAAGCCCCAAGAACCTCGCCATGATCTGCTTCGGAGGTTCTTGCTTCAGCGGGGTTTTCTGCGGGAGGAAAAGGAGGAAGGACGACACTTCCACCGAAGAGAACATCGTTGTGGATATCTCTCAGCTGAAGGCCGAGGTTCCTGACAACACGAGGGTCAGGGCCTATGAACTCTTCCAAGTCTTCCGAAGAGACCAGGAGCTCCGCAGGGTGAAAATGGCCCTAACGATCAAGAGACGAGACCTGAGAGTTTTCGTTCACAATAAAGTCCTCATCAAGGAAGCAAGGAAGTACAAATGAGAGGTTCGTGTAAAAAAAAGATTGAAATACTTAAGAACCGGTTGCTGCACGGCGCCAGATAAATCAGAAAAACAAATTCTCCTGCCAGATGGTTCGCTACAGCATTTTATATTCCTCGCCTGGAAAACAAATCCCCCAAACCAATTCACTGCCCATCCTGCACGATCAAGAGACGAGACTTGAGAGTCATTGTTCTCAACAAAGTCCTCGTCAAGGTTCTCATCAAGGAGGCGACAAAGTACAAAGGAGAAGCTCTAGTTAACGAAAAAAAGAAGAAAGCTAAAAAAATTAGAACTGGTTGCTGTACATTGCCAGAGGAAACGAAGAAAAATCTTCTGCCAAATGGTTTGCAAGCCGTTCTATATTCCTCACCTGGGAAACAAATTCCCAAAAACAAATTCACTGCCCACCCTGCATACTGAAGACATAGAACCATGTACTCTATTGCTTTCTTTACGTCTTCGGTCAAATTCCTCGGCACACGTTTCTGGCCAAATCCAATGAAACTGAATTACAAAGTTTATTTCGAGTCATGCTTTCTTATTTCCAGGCTGTCGACAGGCACTCGTTGGAAAAAATAGACTAGAAAGTAACTAACGCAGTCAAAAGTCTTGCAGATACTCTTTCTACTGTATACTCAACCCCTTGCCTTCCTTTGGGTTTAAGAGTTCCCTCAGCGGAATGAAATCACCTGGCGGCAGACAGAATAAAACATAAAAGTCAATCGTCGTCTACCATGTCGGCCAAGAACTTAATTGAGCTCCTTGATTATTAACTTTGAGCACTTATCCCGAAGGGTAATATCTATGGATCACGGTACCTACACGTGATCCAATAGCGTAGTGATTCACACACGCAGCAATAGTACCTCTACGGATAAATGAGTCAATTTTTCTTGATCTGGTCACGACCCAAAGGATTATTCGAGCCAGCCCAGTTGTTTTGACGACAGCTATACTATAAAGAGAAGGAGAGAGAAGGAACATCTCTGAATTTGGTTTTACTGACAGCATACATTTCGTGGACCAATAGACCGTCCTTCAGAGGAAGTAAAATGCCCGACACCACTGCAGCCAGAATAAAACATGTCAGCGGTGCCGCAGGAGTCAAAGGGAAAGACCGTTGGGTGGGGGGGGGAGGGTGAGTGGGAGGTCATTCAGCCCGGACGTACGTTGAGGAGATCCTTCGGTGTTGTACAAAGTGGGGAGGAAAATAAATGAAATAATCTCGACAAGAAAATGGAGGTGACAATCAAGGAAGTGCTGTTCGGAAATTCTTAGATAACAAAGTGTTGATAACGCTTAATTATGGTACGGCTGTCGTCAAAACAACAGGGCTGGTTCGAATATTCTTCCGGGTCGCGACCAGATAAAGAAAAATGGCCTCACTTATCCGTAGAGGTACTATATGTGAATCACTACTGTATTGGATCACGTGCTGGTACTATGATCCATATCTATTACCCTCCCGGATGAGACCTTAGAGTTTATATTTAAGGAGTTGATTGTCGGGAAGACCTCCCACGAAGTAACCAGCAACCACACATGTTGTTTTGGACGGTGAACTCAGAGATGTAAACATCACTAAAAATCGCCAACCTCAACGTTTTTCACTAACGTTCAAAGACTCTTGCGATCCGTCAAGAACATAATTAGGAGTTCACCAAGGACCAATCATTGACCTCAAATACTATAAGCCTAGCCCTAAAGGAGGGACCTATAGCCTTATCAAAGTATCCTTAAACTTAGGAGAAAGAGAGAGACAGAGGCTCTGCAACTAGCAACTATTAGAAAGGTCGGTAGCTCCTATCCTACATACTCCCAAATACGTACATGTACAAAATCATATTTACACAAATGTTGAAAAGTACATCATATTTTATGCTCCCACCAACCCAATAGGTTTAAATTCGCACCTCTCTTTGGCTCGCTATTTTAAAAAGGGAGATCGCGACATAATAACGGTCTCACGCCCTTGGTCAACTATGATTGCCTTTTATGCTTTATTCTGGCTCCCGCCAGGTGATTATATTCAGCTGAGGGGACTTCCAAACCCCAGAAGAAGGCAAGGGGTTGAGTATGCAGTAGAAATTGTATCTGCAGGACTTTTGACTCCATTAGATACTAATTTATTTTACCCAACGAGTGCCTGTCGACAGCCTGCAAATAAGAAATCATGACTCGATATTAACTTTGTAGTTCAGTTTTATGGACTTTGGGGAGGAACGGGTGCCGAGGAACTTGACCGAAGATGTAAAGAAAGCAGTAGAGTACATAATTCTGTCTTCAGTGAGCAGTGAATTAGTTTTCGGGATTTGTTTCCCAGGCGAGGAATATAAAAAGGTGTGGCGAACCATTTGGTGGAAGAATTTCTTTTCCCCGTTTCCTCTGGCGACGTACAGAAACCGGTTCTAAATTGTTTAGCTTTCTTCTTCTTTTTTAGTTAACTAGAGCTTCTCATTTGTACTTTGTCGCCTCCTTGATGAGAACCTTGTTTCCAGGCTTCTTATTTGTATCTCCATGACTCCTGGATGAAGACTTTTTGTTACGAACGAAGACTCGCAAGTCTCGTCTCTTGGTCGTGTAGAGTGGGCAGTGAATTATTTTGGGGGATTTGTCTCCCAGGCAAGGAATACAGAATGACGTAGTGAACCATCTGGCAGGAGAATTTGTTTATTTGTTTCCTCTGGCGACGTCCAGAAACCGGCTCTGAAGTATTTCGATTTCTTCTTCTTTTTTTTCCTTCTTTTTTTTTTTTAACATAAGCCTCTCATTTGTATTCCCTTGCCTCCTTCATGAGGACTTTGTTGAGAACGAAGACTCTCAAGTCTCGTCTCTTGATCGCCAAGGCCATCTTGGCCCTGCGAAGGTCGTAGAGTCCTGGGACGACTTCGAAAACGTTCTCCTTGCTGGAAGTGTCCTCCTTCCTCCTTCTCCACCAGCAGGAAACCCCGCTAAAACAAGAACCTCCGAAACAAATCATGTCGAAGTTCTTGAGGCTTTCTGCGAAGGGTCTTGGGTCTTGGAGAATAACCTGTTGGTCGGCCTCACAGAGTCGGAGATCCTAGATTGGCTGAGGTCAGCCTTGTTCATAGCACCAACATCCATTCATTTATTCACTTTTATTTGTTTATCTATTAATCTATTTATCAATGTGTTTGTTTATTCGATTATATTTATATTTACTAGTTCATTTTTATTTGTTGATTTATCTATTTATTTAATTATTTATTTGTTCATGTATCTGTTCATTTGTTTATTTATTACTTTGTCTATATACTTACTAGTTTATTTATTTATTTGATTTTTACAAAGTATTACAAATGGGAAGCGTACCGACAGGAGACCTTTTGGTCCATGACTTGGTCAGATGTGAAAAAAACATAATAATGATAAATAAATAAATCAATAAAAATTATAATAATGTAAATAATGACAAAATAAATAAATGCGTAGGTATAGTTAGATAATAAACAAACAGGTAAATACTAAATAATAATAACTTGACAAATAAATAAAAATTAATGAAAATCAAGCGAATAATAATAAACAGACAAATAATAATAAAGAAATAATATAAAATAAATGGCAGGCATTACAGCATCTTGCTTAGGCGTTACGAATCTTAAAGCTACGAACTGAACTACATTGCACTGGCTCTGCAGGAAGTTTATTCCATTCATTAACTACACGGTTGGCGAAGTTGTTTCTACCCACTTCCAAATTAAATCTATTTTCTGACAATTTGAGACAATTATTTCTTCTCGGATTCTCATTCAATGTGAAAATTTTGTCACTTTTGATGTTGTCAATTCCTTTTAGAATCTTAAAGACACCTTTGAGTCTACGCTTTTTTTAGGGAAAACAGATTCATATGTTTTAGTCGATTTTCGTACGATTTATTTTCGATATTTGGAATTGGTTTTGTGGCTCGCAGTTGAACTTTTTTTTCCAATTTGTAAATGTCTTTAATGAGATTCGGTGATCATACGGAAACAGCATATTCCAAATGTGGACGAATTAACGATTTATATAGCTTGCTAATGAGAAATAGACTTTTGAAATCAAAAGCTCGCGCAATCAGTCCTAGAATCTTATTTGCTTTCTCAGATGCTGAAATACACTGCTTAGATGATTTGAGATCGTTACTGATAATTACGCCGAGATCCTTTTCAATATCCACTTTTGTTAACGAATTTCCAAATAACTTGTAATCGTACTTACTGTTATCTTTACCTATGTACATAACATTGCATTTACTTGTATCGGACTCGTGATCGACAGCAATTTCCCTATCGGAAGAGAGCTCAGAGCTCATATATGACCGACCTATGGGTAATGCTGTGACCTTACACGCACACACACTCCCAACCCCCCACCCTCGAGTTGGAGTAACGGATTGCAGCGCAGCGGTATTGAAATTATTTCAGCTCTGGGCGGGATTCGAACCCGGACCGCCGTAGTGACAGCGGGGAACTCTAACCACTGCGCCACGAGGTAGGTGTGTGTGTGTGTGTGTGTGTGTGTGTGTGTGTGTGTGTGTGTGTGTGTGTGTGTGTGTGTGTGTGTGTGTGTGTGTGTGTGTGTGTGTGTGTGTGTGTTTGTGTGTGTGTTTGTGTGTGTTTGTGTGTGTGTGTATGTGTGTGTGTATTCACCTCGGATCTGCTGCAGCCTCTTTTCGAGACAGCCAGACACCACCCTACGGCAGTGAGCTCAGAGCTCATTATTAGCAGATCTCTGGGTAGGTCTGAGATCACTCACACTCCACACACCGGGAATGCAAGGTCACAACTCCTTGACTAACGTCCCGCACCTACTCGCTGCTAGGTGTGTGTGTGTGTGTGTGTGTGTGTGTGTGTGTGTGTGTGTGTGTGTGTGTGTGTGTGTGTGTGTGTGTGTGTGTGTGTGTGTGTATTTTGAAACCTGATGTTCAATCCTTAAGCTGCGCACACACGCAGAGGACTGGCATCACGATTTTTTGAGGGCTGGCGTCAAGAGGCCAGCAGTCCTCGAAACATCTTCACCGTTTATGGTCTCTTGATTCC
>NC_134794.1:18027432-18034932 GCF_046742065.1 Oratosquilla oratoria | reverse complement strand
ATATATGTATACATACATATATATATGATACATATATATATATATATATATATATATATATATATATATATAATATATATATATATATATGTATATATATATGTATACATACATGTATACATATATGTGTATATATATATATATATATATATATATAGAAATATATGTATATATATATATATGTATACATATGTATACATATATATGTATATATATATATATGTATAAATATGTATATATACATATATATATACATATATATATGATATATATATATATATGTATAATATATATATATATATATATATATATATATACATATATATATATGTAATTGAATAAACATATTAATAAATAGATCAATAGAAAATTAAAGTAAATGTGTAAATGGATGTTGGTGCAATGAACAAGGACGACCTCAGCCAATCTAGGATCTCCGACTATGAGTCCGGCCAACAAGTCATCCTCCAAGACCCAAGACCCTTCGCAGAAAGCCTCAAGAACTTCGCCATGATCTGCTTCGGAGGTTCTTGCTTTAGCGGGGTTTTCTGCTGGTGGAGAAGGAGGAAGGAGGACAATTCTCAACTGAAGGAAGAAGCTCCTGACAACGAGAGGGACAGGACCTACGAAGTCTTCGAAATCTTCCCAGAAGTCTACGAGCTTCGTAGTATGAAGATAGCCCGGGCAATCAAGAGACGAGACCTGAGAGTTTTCGTTCTCAACAAAGTCCTCATCAAGGAGGCAACAAAATACAAATAAGAAGCCCGGAATCATGGCTGTTATCACGATAGCGACAATAACAAAAGAGAAGCCCGTGTTAACGAAGAATAAAAGGAAGAAAAGGAAATCACTCATAACCAGATGCTGCACGTCGCCAGAGGAAACGTGAAAAAGAAAATATTCTGCCAATGGCTCACTAAATCATTTTATATTCCTCGCCTGGGAAATAGTTCCTCAAAGTAATTCGCTGCCCATCCGGCACACTGAAGACACAGAATGATGCACTCAATTGCTGTCTTTACATCCAGCGAAGAGAATGTCGTCATGGACATCATTCAGCTGAAGGAAGAGGTTCCTGACAACGTGAGGGACAGGACTTACGAAGTCTTCCAAGTCGTCCGAGATGTCCAGGAGCTCCGCAGGATGAAGATGGCCCTGGCGATGAAGAGACGAGACTTGAATCTTCCCTCTCAACAAAGTCCTCATCAAGGAGGCAAAGAAATACAAATAAGAAGCCCGGAAACAAGGTTCTTTTCACGGTGGCGACAAAGAACAAACGAGAAGCCCGGGTTAAGAAAAAAAAAAGATAAGACGAAAGGGAAATAATTCAGAACCGGTTGTTGCACGTCCCCGGAGGAAAGGGAGAAAAAGAAAATCTTCCGCCAAATGGTTCCCCGCGCCATATCATATTCTTCGCTTGGGAAATAAATCCCCAAAACAACTTCACTACCCACCCTGCACACTGAAGACATATAATCATGTACTCTACTGCTTTCTCTACATCTTCGGTCAAATTCCTTGGCACCCGTTTCTGCCCAAATCCCATAACACCAAACTACAAAGTTGATTTCGATTCGTGATTTCTTATTTGCAGGCTGTCGACAGGCATTGGTTAGGGAAAATAGACTAGAAAGTATCTAACGCAGTCAAAAGTCCTGCAGATACAGTTTCTACTGCATACTCAACCCCTTGCCTTCCTTTGGGGTTTGAGAGTTCCCTCAACCAAATAAAATCACCTGGCGCCAGACAGAATAAAACATAAAAGTCAATCGTCGTCCACCATGTCGGCCAAGAACTTAATTGAAATAGACTTGATTGAGCTCCTTAAATATAAAATTTAAGCTTTAATCCCCAAGGGTTATAGCTATGAATCACAGTGCCAGCACGTGATCCAATACCGTAGTGATTCGTACACGCAGCAACAGTACCTCTACAGATAAATGAGGCTATTTCCCTTGATGTGGTCACGACCCCAACAATTATTCGAGCCAGTCCTGTTGTTTTGACGACAGCCAAACTAGAAAGAGAGAGAGAGAGAGAGAGAGAGAGAGAGAGAGAGAGAGAGAGAGAGAGAGAGAGAGAGAGAGAGAGAGAGAGTAACATATTTGAATTAGTCATACTGACAAAATACTTTTCATTAACCCGAGGGCCGTCCTTCTGCTGAATAAAGTCGCCCGACACCACTACAACCAGAATGACATGTCAACGGTGCCGTAAGACCCACTGGTTGAGAGACCGCGGCATTCGAGCAGGCCTCACGATGTAACTGATCCTTCGGTGTTGTACAATGTGAAGAGGAATATAGTTGATAAAATCATCTCGACAGAAAAACGGAGGACACATTTTTAGATAACAAAGAGTTGACAACGCTTACTTATCTCGACAATAAACAACACAATCTTCCAGATTCAGCAAATTGAAGACTCGTGTGTCAATCGAATAATCTCGTTTATTCCCTCATACAGGGAACTGTAGTAGTAGTAGTAGTAGTAGTAGTAGTAGTAGTAGTAGTAGTAGTAGTAGTAGTAGTAGTAGTAGTAGTAGTAGTAGTAGTAGTAGTAGTAGTAGTAGTAGTAGTAGTAGTAGTAGTAGTAGTAGTAGTAGTAGTAGTAGTAGTAGTAGTAGTAGTAGTAGTAGTAGTAGTAGTGAAAAGCATCCAGATGCAAGACGAGCACGTCCGGAAACCAAATTCTGTGGTGACTACCTTCCACCCTACGAAGCGATTTTTGAGCGCATCACCAGAGCAAGCATCTGGAGCCATGCTCTGCACATCCAGGGAGTAGCAGGACTTAGGGCCATCGGGCTTAGATGTGCTCGGCACCAACCGATCTGGGACGACAGCAGGGGGCTGCAGGATGCCGTCGCTGATCTGGCGAGGAAAATGGCTACTGAGGACTGTCAGCAACTTGAGGCATACACAGCGTGCTGACTTATCCCACTGGACAAGAATCCTGGTTGTCGTCCAGTCGGTACAGGCGAGGTGCTCAGAAGAATAGTAGGGAAAGAGATCATGGAGGTCGCGGAGGACGAGGTGCAATCTTTAGAATGCGAGGCGGCGATTCACGCCATGGGGAGTATATTTGAGAAACCAAACTGCGAAGCAGTTTGGTTAGTCGATGCATCCAACGCCTTGAACAACATAAACAGAGGCCACCGTGCACAACGGTCGAAACCAAATGTCTAGCCTTGAAAGAGACGAGAATGGAGGTCATCCAATACAATCGGAAGGTACCACTCAAGGGTCATGGCTATGTACTCTCTTGGACTTATGCACCTGCAGCAGAGGGTACAATATGAAACCACCAGGGTTAAACAGGTAGCATATTATGCTACCTTATGGCTCTGTATTACTAATAGATGCAATAGCAAGACCAGTTTATCATTTGGAGAACTTGCCACAATCATTTTGAGATGTTTGTTGTTACCAATGGCAGCGGTCGTATTGATTTTGTTGTTGATGCATATCCAGATGTCATCATCAAAAATGTTGGGCGGGATAGAAGAGCTCCAAAAAGGGGTTCAAATATATTAAGTCACAAGACCTGATCAAAAAGTGCCTAGACTATTTAATTTTTTTCTCAAGTGGAAAGAACAAGGAGATGCTGATTGGGTTTCTGTACACAATTCTGGACAAACTGTGATTCATCCCACTTTGATGGTCTCACTTTATTTGTCGCTGATGGTAACAAACGCCATAGACTGGCTAAAGTGAAATTACCGACTTTGGAACGAAGAGAAAGAGGGACCTGCTGGCTATTTACAATATCATGAAAGGCACAGAGGTCCTTCATAGAGAGGACTTAATAAATTGGGATAAGCGAAATACAAGGGGACATGATAAAAAACTCAAAAAGGATAATTATAGAAGAGACCTGAAAAAAAAACAGTTTTCCACACAAAGTGGTGGATATCTGGAAGAAACAGGATAAAACAATAGTGTGTGCAAAATCTATAAACAATTTTAGAGCAAACTAGACATTGCGAGATACAAAGACGGGACACAGCGAGCATAGCTCCACTACCCGTAAGATTCATCTAGGTAAATGCAACTAGGTAAATACACACACACACCTTGAGGGCACTGGCGTCCTTCGACGGACTACGTCGTTGGTTCCCGAAGTGTCCTTTTATCTGAGAAGGGTGAAGTGGTTTTCCATGGATACTTGTAATTCAGACGTTTTATTCTGCCTCGTCCCAACTCTGTTCCTTTGTTCCTCTGATTCTTTATAATCTGTTTCTTCTCCTTCCTGAATTATCTTTCTTGTTCTGCTTCACTGCAAGCACGCACGCGCACGTACGCACACACACACACGCACACACACACACACACACACACACACACACACACACACACACACACACACACACACACACACACACACACACACACACACACACACACACACACACACACACACACACACACACATACACACATCTCAAGTTCATTTACGTAACTTCTATGAGAAGGGTGACGTCAATTTCCTTGTTGAAATCAATAACGTCACGGAAGCACATTAAGATGTAAATTTCTTTTGGCTATTCATGGCCAGACAAAGGACGTATGCACAGATTAAACATTTCTCTAAAATGTCCTCCGAGTCGACATGACGTCATATAGTCCTCGGTCGTTTAGTGTGACGTCACTACTCTCCCAACAAAGGGACATATTTTGTCTTTTCACATTCTAGCCTTTGAGATCTACACTATATCTCATCAAATTAAATGGAGGATTACTTTTAAACCTTTGAGTACCCAGCTCGAAACGTTTGAGTGCCTAACTCGATTGGAAACGTTCAGTTGCCAGGCGATATCATTCGTCTGGAAAGGCGAACCCGAGGAAGACAGAAGTTTTAGAACCCTCTCGATCAAGCCTTCGATCGAACAATTTTATTCATTTGTGGGTCATCCATGGAGGTTAGAGGCTTAAGTGATTTTCCATGGTTTCAACACCTTTCTCACTGACCATCTTCTGGAGGTGCTGTGGCGATTTTTTTCAAAAGGATTATGGAAGTCATGGTGGTGGTGGTGCCAGGAGGCACTCAACTGCGGCCGAAGCCGTCCCCTAGAGGAGTAGTGCGAGATTCGAACCTACAACCACGCGAATGCGAGCCCAGCACGCTTTCGATGACGCCACCAGCGCACGTTTGAAGTCTTCCCACTGTGCGAAAGTGGTCACAGACGATCGTCTGCAATGGGAAACGAGTCACGAGGCGACGCTTCGGTCTGTCACGGCAGCAAACGTAACAAAATGAATAAAGTAATTACTACAAGGGGTGAAAGTGGCAGTAGACTGGAAGTGAACATTAAGGGAGAGCGACTGGAGGAAGTGGATAGTTTTAGATACTTGGGTGCAAGTGTAGCAGGAAAAGGTGGAGTGAAGGTGGAGGTAGAATGTAGATTGAGAGAAGCAAGTAAATGCCTTGGTGGATTAAAGAGTGTAATGAGGAATAGACATTTGGGAATGGATGCGAAGAGGAGACTGTATGAAGGAGTGATTGTGCCAACAGCACTGTATGGGGCAGAAACGTGGAATATAAGAGAAGAAGAGAGAAGGAGTTTGAATGTGTTTGAGATGAGGTGTCTGAGAAGTATGATGGGGGTTACTAGGATGGATAGAGTGAGAAATGAGGAGGTGAGGAGGAGAACAGGGGTGAAAAAGGAACTGGGAGATAGGGTTGATGAAAGAATATTAGGATGGTTTGGACACATGGAAAGAATGAGTGAAGAAAGACTAGTAAAAGAGGTATGGAAGGCAGATGTGGAGGGAGTGAACATGAGGGGACGTCCTAGGATGAGGTGGATGGATGGGGTGAAGGGGGCTTTGGGGAAGAGGGGAATGTCTGTTGAGGAAGGAAGGGAGAGGACGGAAGACAGAGGTGAGTGGAGAATGGTTGTATATGGATGATGTTGTGATTGCATGAGGAGGAATGGGCGGGGAAGTGGGGGGTGGGGTAGTATGTGTGAGTAAATTTTTGACGCAGCCCGAAGGGATTTCTCCCCGTCCTCTCCTTATATGCAAGGGGGGACGGAGAGGGGGGGTCGCCGATTAAATGAAGCGGCCTTGCTGTGGATGTGCTGTGTCTTGCGACACTGCTTCTGACCCAGGGTGGTGGGCAAGGTGCAGGGATGACCCGTCATCCAGGAGGTGCTCAGATGAGAGGGAGGGTGGGAGGGGTGTGGAGTGTATTTAGGGATGAAATGGGTGGGAGTGTTTTTATGCCTTTCCCTTTTTGGCTACCTCCCTTGAAAGGGGGAAAAAGCCTTGGTATATGTATGTATGTATGTAATACACGAATAAACAAATATATGAATAAAAGTAAATAAAACGAATAAATAAACGAACAGATAAAATAAATGAATAAACAAATAAAGATAAATTAATAAATACATATATAATTGAATAAACAAACATATTTATAAATAGATAAACAAATAAAAGTGAATAAATGAATGAATGTTGGTGCCATGAACAAGGATGACCTCAGCCAATCTAGGATCTCCGACTCTCGAGGCCGACCAACAGGTTATCCTCCAAGACCCAAGACCCTTCGCAGAAAGCCTCAAGAACTTCGCCATGGCCTGCTTCGGAGGTTCTTGCTTTAGTCGGGTTTTCTGCTGGTGGAGAAGGAGGAAGGACGACAGTTCCAGCAAAAAGTCGGAGGTTCCTGATACCGCGAGGGACAGACCCAATGAACTCTTCGAAGTAGTCCCAGGAGTCCACGAGCTCCGCAGGGCGAAGATGGCCCTGGCAATCAAGAGACAAGACTTGCGAGTCTTCGTTCTCAACAAAGTCCTCATCAAAGAGGCAAAGAAACACGAATAAAAAGCTCGAAAACTACCTTCTTATCAAGGAGACAACGAACAAATAAGAAGCCAGGGTAAAAAAAAAATTAAATAAACAAAAAGGAAGAAAACGAAATGATTGAGAACCTGCTGCTCCACGTCGCCTGAGGAAATGAGAAAAGACAATCTTGCGCCAAATGGTTCCCCACGCCATTTTATATTCCTCGCCTGGGAAACAAATCCCCAAAACTAATTCACTGCCCATCCTGCACGCTGAAGACATAGAATCATGTACTCGGCGCCCGGTCTTGTCCTAAGTTCATATGACTGAACTATAAAGTATATTTCGAGTCGTGACTTTTCATTTTCAGGCTGTCGACAGGAACTCGTTGGGGGAAAATAGACTAGAAAGTATCTACTGCAGTCAAAAGTCCTATATATACAATTTCTACTGCATACTCAACACTTTGCCTTCCTTTGGGGTTTGGGAGTTCCCTCAGCTGAATAAAATCACTTGGCGAAAGCAAGAATAAGTCAAAAGGAAACCATAGTCGACCAAGGGCGTATGACAGTTATTATGTCGCAATCTCCCTTTAGTAACGAGCCAAAGAGAGGTACGAACTTAAATCTATAGGGTTTGTGGGAGCATAAAATATTATGTATTTATTTTTCAACGTCTTTTATTTGTGTAATAACGATTTTGTACATGTACGT
>NC_134794.1:17957432-18022432 GCF_046742065.1 Oratosquilla oratoria | reverse complement strand
TAGATTTAATATATCTAGACTTTGCAAAAGCTTTTGATACCGTCCCACACGAAAGACTACTTACTAAATTAGCTTTGCATGGAATAAGTGGTAGCCTATTAGGTTGGACTAGTAATTGGTTGAAAGGTCGAAAACAGAGAGTTGTTTTAAATGGAAAAACTTCTGGATGGAAAAATGTTGCAAGTGGAGTTCCTCAGGGTTCCGTTCTTGGGCCACTTCTATTCATAGTATATATAAATGATATAGACAATGGACTAAAATCTACTGTTTCCAAATTTGCTGATGATACAAAACTGTGCGGAGTGGCAAATGATCACTCAAACCAATTAGATATTCAAGAAGATTTAGATCAATTACAGCAATGGTCTGAAAAGTGGCTAATGAAATTTAACACAAGTAAATGCAAGGTAATGCACATAGGTAAAAATAACAGTAAGTACGATTACAAGTTATTTGGAAATTCGTTAACAAAAGTGGATAGTGAAAAAGATCTCGGCGTAATTATCAGTAACGACCTCAAATCATCCAAGCAGTGTATTTCAGCCTCTGAGAAAGCAAATAAGATTCTGGGATTGATTGCGCGATCTTTTGATTTCAAAAGTCCATCACTCATTAACAAGCTATATAAATCGTTAGTTCGTCCACATTTGGAATATGCTGTTTCCGTATGGTCACCGAATCTCATTAAAGACATTGACAGACTGGAAAAGGTACAACGGCGAGCCACAAAACTGATTCCAAATATCAAAAATAAATCATACGAAAATCGACTTAAGCACATAAATCTGTTTTCCCTAAAAAAGCGTAGACTCAGAGGTGACTTGATACAGGTCTTTAAGATTTTAAAGGGAATTGACAACATCAAAAGTGACAAAATTTTCACATTGAATGAGAATCAGACAAGAAACAATGGTCTCAAACTGTCCGGAAATAGATTCAATTTGGAAGTAGGTAGAAACAACTTTGCCAACCGTGTAGTTAATGAATGGAATAAACTTCCTGCACAGGTAGTGCAATGTAGTTCAGTTCGAAGCTTTAAGAATCATTTAGATAAATACCTAAGTAAGATGCTGTAATTATTATAATTTATGTTATATTATTTGTTTTTGTTTTGTTATAATTTGTCTGTCTGATTTTCATTTATTATTAGTTATATGTCAATTTATTATCATTTACTATTTACCTGTTTGTTTGTTATTCAACTATACCAATGCATTTATTTATGTATTTTAATTGTTATTTACATTGTTATAGTTTTAATTTATTATTAATATGATTTTTTTTTTTTTTTTTTTTTTTTTTTGCATCCGACCTAGATATGGATCAAAAGGTCTCCTGTCGGCATGCTTTGCCTTTGTAATCCTTTGTAATATATGGAAAGGGGAAGTGCTCGTGGATACCCGAAATTATTGATGTATGAAATTGAAGCAAAATGGTAGAAAAAGTTGAGGGGACAAAGAAACCCCAAAATGGTCGTTCGTTGCGTTCGAATGTAAACGGATAACAAGAGTTGGTTACCAGTCAGTGCAAGAGCGAAAAAAAAAAAATCTAAATCTAAATTTCAGATCACCGAAAGGCACCAAAATGTTCCTATTTGACAATGGCGATGAAAGTAGTTTTCTGGATTCATTGGGTACGAAAGAAGACTTTAGTAGAATTAGAGACATAGAGAGGGACATGAGAAATATGAACGATTCATGGAAGCAAGAAACAATCGACCTATGGAAGACAAATAAAGACTTAAACACGGAAATGACTGAATTAAAAAAAGTAAACACTGAAATGAAAGAAGAGATATGTACACTAAAAAAACTGCCCGAGTTGAAAGGTGAAAACGAGAAGTTAAATAATAATGAAAATACAATTAACGAGACCATAAGTTAAGAGATACATGAACGAATTAAAGCAATGACCGTGGGAGCGGGAAAAAGCATAGTAGAAAATTAATTTCAGCAACTCAGGAATGATAGGAAAAAAGACAAAGATAAGGTAATTTTCAAAGAAATAGTTCATCAACAGATGCATGAGAAGGCCGAAGATGCAGTTATTAAGGTAAATAATGGATTTACCTCAGTGTTAAACAAACTTAACGATTACCTGTCAGAAGCAAAACCAAACGTAATGGGAATTGTGTAGACAAAATTAAGGGGTCCACTAGTACCAGTGTTGGACATGGATTATATAACCATTGGCTTAGAAATAGGGAGGAGAAACATGGTGCATGAGTCATATTCCTGGTTAAGAAAAACTTAAATGTGACAAATTACATATGAGAGAACAGGGTGGAAATGATCACAAAAAGAGTTGAAGAGAATGATATAAAAAGCAGAAAGTTTGCTGTTATTTATGTGTCCCCCAAAAACGGGGTCTTTGAGAGAAGAAGACTACTTCAAAATGTTAGATGATATGAAATCTTCATTAAATGAGATGCTGAAGGATGGAAGTAACGCAGTACTCATGGGTGATTTTAATTGCAAAGAAATATGTTGGGAAGAGATGACAGTGAAAGGTGGAGAGGATCAATGGGGAAATGTATTACTCGACATGACTATAGAACATACAATGACACAATGGGTAAAGGAAAACACTAGATTTAGAAATAATGAAGAACCATCGAGACTAGATTTATTATTTACGTCAGAACCTGAAATAGTAGACAAAATTGAATACGATACATCAATTACGAGGAGTGACCACATACTACCCGAATTTGAACCAAAGGAGAAAATATATATAAAGAGAAATGAGAAACACAGAAATGGAAGATTGATGTTTAGTACAACGGACTTTGAGAAACTTAAGAATGTTTTTCTTAAAGCAAACTGGGGAAAAAATCTACAAGGAAGAAACACAAATGGAAGAGAAATGGACGTTTCTTATGAAAATCTTCAAAGAAGGATTGGATAGATATGTCCCAAAGGAAAAACAGGAAAAGGTGTATATTAAGTGCAGCGAAGCGAAAGACAGAAGAAATAAAGATTAGAAAAGATAAAGAAAAGAGAAAAACCTAGAAAGTGGCAAATAGATATTAATCAAAGGAACGAATACGTAAAAAATATGTAGGGAAGAAAAAAAATGAGAGACATAATAGAACAATGTAAGAATCAGACAAAAATATTTTATAGATATGTAAATGGTAAACTAAATCAGGAAATAGTGAAACTATACCCAAGGAATACGGAATACACAGAAGATACAGAAATGGCTGAAGTCATGAGCAAACACTTCGAGTCGGTTTTCACTGAGAAAAAATGCAACATCGGGATGAAGGGAGAGAAGTGACCCCCCCCCCCATGAGAGAAATAAGAGTAACACAGAAAGAAATAACGAACCTTGATGTCAGGAAATCGCACGGCCCAGATGGAATAGCAAATTGGATATTAAAAGAATGTAAAGAACTAACAGACAAAATATATAACATAATAAATTGCTCACTCAAAGAAGGAAAAATACCAGAAGACTGGAAAAATGCTGACATCGTACCAATTTAAAAAGAAAGAAATAAGGAAGGCACAACAAATTACAAACCAGTTTTCCTTACAAGGACGGTAGCTAAATTTTATGAAAAAGTTATAGAAAATAGATGGATTAAAACTCTGGAGGAGAAAATTTTCCTAAATCCAAGACAATTCGGATTTAGACAGAGAAGATCATGTACCACAAATCTGATCTGTTTTTACTCAAGACTACTAGGCATAACACAAGAAAGGGATGGATGGGTTGATTGTGCATTCCTAGATCTACAAAAAGTTTTTGAATAAAGTCCCTCACAATAAACTATTAAGAAAACTGGAAACCATAGGAGGGATACAAGGTAAACTACTGAAATGGGTGGACTTTCTGCATGGAAAAAAAAATCAGGGTAGTGCTCAGAGATAAGAGTTCTAACGGGGAAGAGGTAGTGGAGTTCCACAAGGATCAGTATTGGCTCCAATAATGTTTGCTATGTAAATTACATGAACGAGGGTGTGAAATGTTACATGAGCTTCTTTGCACATGACGCAAAAGTGTTAAAGAAAAAGAGTACTGAAACGGACTGTGACTCACTACAGAGAGATCAGAACAGGGTCTGGGAATGGAGTCAGAAGTGGTAAGTGGATTTTAACATCAAGAAATGTACCATAATGGAATTTGGAAAAAAAAAGGATATCAGGACAATATATAATTGGTGAAAAGGAAGTAGCGAAAGTGGGATCTGAAAAAGATCTGGGGGTGATCATTAAAAAAGATATGTCCCATGACAAACATATAAATAAAATTGTCGGCGAAACCTACAGCTTGCTAAGATAAATAAAAATGACTTTTACTTACTTGGATGAAGAAATGGTAAAGAAAATACTCACTGATAAAGCCTAAATTGGAGTACGCAGGGACACTAATGTCACCCAGTACCAAAAAGAATATAAGGAAAATTAAGAGAATCCAGAGAGCAACCAGGAAGATGGCCCAACTCTATCAAAAATGTCATATGAAGAAAGATTGTCAAAACTAGAACTAGCGACTCTGGAACAAAGAAGAGAAAGAGGTGACTTGTTGACCATCTACAGAATTATGAGAGGTGTCGAAGTCCTTGATAGAGATGACTTACTAAATTGGGATAAGAGAAACACAAGAGGACATGGAAAGAAACTCAAAAAGGACAGTTATAGAAGAGACATGAAAAAAAAGCTTTCCCCACAGAGTGGTGGATGTATGGAACATACTAGACGAAACAATAGTGTGGGCAAAAACAATACAAGAACTTAAGAGCAAATCAAATATAGCGAGATACAGCGACGGGACCCCACGAGCGTAGCTCCCCTTCCCGTAAAATATAACTAGGTAAACACACACACACACACACACACACACACACACACACACACACACACACACACACACACACACACACACACACACACACACACACACACGGGGCTGAAATAATATCAGTATCGCAGCGCTGAGGGGTGTTACTCCAACTCTCGTGGGCGGGGAGTTGGGGGTGTGTGTGTGTGCAAGGTCATAGCATTACCCATAGATCGGACCTACGAGCTCTGAGCTCTCTTCCAGGAGGGAAATAGCTGTCGATCACGAGTCCAACACGTGATCCAAAGACCAAGTGAATACACACACACTTCATAAGTTCATTTACCTAACTTCTATGAGAAGGATGACGTCAACTTCCTTATAGAAATCAATAACGTCATGGAAGCACAATAAGATTTAAACTTCCTGTGGATATCCAGGGCCAGGCAAAGAAACCAAAGCACAGAGTACACATTTGTTCAAAATGTCCTCCGAGTCGACATGACGTCATGCAGTTCTAGCACGTTTAATTATTTCGGACCCTAACAAGATAGTGTGACGTCACTCCTCTTTCCAGCCCTGGAACAGACTTTGTCTTTCCTGATTCTAGGCTTTGAGATCTACATTATATTTTATCAAAGTAAATGAAGGATTACATGTAAACTTTTGAGTCCCCAGATCGAAACGTTAGAGTACCTAATTCGACTGGAAACGTTTAGTCGCCAGGCGATACCATTCGTCTGGAAAGGAGAACTCGAGAAAGACAGGAGTTTTAAAACCCTCTCGATCAAGCCTCTGATCGGACAATTTTATTCATTTGAGGGTCATCCATGGAGGTGAGAGGCTCAAGTGATTTATCACGGTCACGAGTGACTGCCATTTGCCCTTCCTCACTGACCGCATTATGGAGGTGTTGTAACGATTTTTTTTTTCGAAAGGATTATGAAACTCATGGTGGAAAGGAGGGGCTTACGCCAGGAGGCACTCAACTGCGGCCGAAGACGTCACATAAGCGCTTGAACTGTCGGAGTAGGTGATAGTACCTGCCGGGAATCGGAGAGGAGTGCGGGATTCGAACCCACAACTAAGTGAATGCGAGACCAGCACGCTTTCGATGACGTCACCAGTGCACGTGGAAGTCTTCCCGCTATGCGAAAGCGGCCACAGACGATGGGCTACAATGGGAAACATGTCACGAGGCGACGCTTCGGTCTGTCACGGCAGCAAACGTAACAAAATGAATAAATAAATTAAATAAATCAAAACATGAATAAGCAAACAAATATACAAAAAAAAAGGTAAATCAGATGAATAAATAAACGAATAAATGTATATATAAAGTAATTAATAAATACAGAAAAGAACAGATACATGGACAAATAAAGTTAAATAAATAAATCAATCAACAAATAAAAATGAACTAGTAAATATACATATTATATATATATATATATATATATATATATATATATACACATATATATATATATATAGATATATATATATATATATATATATATATAAATATATATGTATACATATATACATATATACAAATATATATATATGTATACATATATATATATATATGTATACATATATATATATATATATATATATATATTCATATACTTATATGTTTATTCAATTATATATATATATATATATATATATGTATACATATATATATATATATATATATATATTCATATACTTATATGTTTATTCAATTATATATATATATATATATATATATATATATATATATATATATATATATTATATATATATATATATGTATAATTGAATAAACATATGAATAAATAGATCAATAGTTAAATTAAAGTAAATGTGTAAATGGATGTTGGTGCAATGAACAAGGACGACCTCAGTCAATCTAGGATCTCCGACTCTGAGTGCGACCAACAAGTTATCCTCAAAGACCCAAGACCCTTCGCAGAAAGCCTCAAGAACTTCGCCATGATCTGCTTCGGAGGTTCTTGCTTTAGCGGGGTTTTCTGCTGGTGGAGAAGGAGGAAGGACGACAATTCTCAACTGAAGGAAAAAGCTCCTGACAACGAGAGGGACAAGACCTACGAAGTCTTCGAAGTCTCCCCAGAAATCTACGAGCTTCGCAGGATGAAGACGGCCCGGGCAATCAAGAGACGAGACCTGAGAGTCTTCGTTCTCAACAAAGTCCTCATCAAGGAGGCAACAAAATAAAAATAAGAGGCCCGGAATCATGGCTGTTATCACGGTGGCGACAAAGAACAAAAGAGAAGCCCGTGTTAACGAAGAATAAAAGAAAGAAAGGGAAATCATTCATAACCAGATGCTGCACGTCGCCAGAGGAAACGTGAAAAAGAACATCTTCTGCCAATGGTTCACTAAATCATTTTATATTCCTCGCCTGGGAAATAGTTCCCCAAACTAATTCACTGCCCATCCGGCACACTGAAGACACAGAATGATGCACTCAATTGCTTTCTTTACATCCAGCGAAGAGAACGTCGTCATGGACATCATTCAGCTGAAGGAAGAGGTTCCTGACAACGCGAGGGACAGGACCTACGAAGTCTTCCAAGTCGTCCGAGAAGTCCAGGAGCTCCGCAGGATGAAGACCCTGACGATGAAGAGACGAGACTTGAATCTTCCCTCTCAACAAAGTCCTCATCAAGGAGGCAAAGAAATACAAATAAGAAGCCCGGAAACAAGGCTCTTTTCACTGTGGCGACAAAGAACAAACGAGAAGCCCGGGTTAAAAAGAAATAATAATAATAATAATAAAGAAATAAGACGAAAGGGAAATAATTCAGAACCGGTTGTTGCACGTCCCCGGAGGAAAGGGGGGAAAAGAAAATCTTCGGCCAAATGGTTCCCCGCGCCATTTCATATTCTTCGCTTGGGAAATAAATCCCCAAAACTACCTCACTACCCACCCTGCACACTGAAGACATATAATCACGTACTCTACTGCTTTCTCTACATCTTCGGTCAAATTGCTCGGCACCCGTTTCTGCCCAAATCCCATAACACCAAACTACAAAGTTGATTTCGATTCGTGATTTCTTATTTCCAGGCTGTCGACAGGCATTGGTTAGGGAAAATAGACTAGAAAGTATCTAACGCAGTCAAAAGTCCTGCAGATACAGTTTCTACTGCATACTCAACCCCTTGCCTTCCTTTGGGGTTTGAGAGTTCCCTCAACCAAATAAAATCACCTGGCGCCAGACAGAATAAAACATAAAAGTCAATCGTCGTCCACCATGTCGGCCAAGAACTTATTTGAGACAGGATTAACTGAGCTCCTTAAATATAAAATTTAAGCTTCAATCCCCAAGGGTTATAGCTATGAATCACAGTGCCAGCACGTGATCCAATACCGTAGTGATTCGTACACGCAGCAACAGTACCTCTACAGATAAATGAGGCTATTTCCCTTGATGTGGTCACGACCCCAACAATTATTCGAGCCAGTCCTGTTGTTTTGACGACATTCAAACTAGAAAGAGAGAGAGAGAGAAAGAGAGAGAGAGAGAGAGAGTAACATATTTGAATTAGTCATACTGACAAAATACTTCTCATTACCCCGAAAGCCGTCCTTCTGCTGAATAAAGTCGCCCGACACCACTACAGCCAGAATGACATGTCAACGGTGCCGTAAGACCCGCTGGTTGAGAGACCGTGGCATTCGAGCAGCAGGGCTCACGATGTCACTGATCCTTCGGTGTTGTACTTTGTGGAGAGGAATATAGTTGATAAAATCATCTCGACAGAAAAACGGAGGACACATTCTTAGATAACAAAGAGTTGACAACGCTTACTTATCTCGACAATAAACAACACAATCTTCCAGATTCAGCAAATTGAAGACTCGTGTGTCACTCAAATAATCTCGTTTATTCCCTCATGCAGGGAACTGTAGTAGTAGTAGTAGTAGTAGTAGTAGTAGTAGTAGTAGTAGTAGTAGTAGTAGTAGTAGTAGTGAAAAGCATCCAGATGCAAGACGAGCACGTCCGGAAACTAAATTCTGTGGTGACTACCTTCCACCCTACGAAGCGATTTTTGAGCGCATCACCAGAGCAAGCATCTGGAGCCATGCTCTGCACATCCAGGGAGTAGCAGGACTTAGGGCCATCGGGCTTAGATGTGTGTGGATGGAAATCTCTCCTCGGCACCAGCCGATCTGGAACGACAGCAGGGGGCTGCAGGATGCCGTCGCTGATCTGCACCTTGAGACATACACAGCGCGCTGACTTATCCCACTGGACGAGAATCCTGGTTGTCGTCCAGTCGGTGCAGGCGAGGTGCTCAGAAGAATAGTAGGGAAAGAGGTCATGGAGGTCGCGGAGGACGAGGTGCAATCTTCAGAATGCGAGGCGGCGATCCATGCCATGGGGAGCATATTTGATGCATCCAACGCCTTGAACAATATAAACAGAGGTCACCGTACACAACGTCGAAACCAAATGCCTAGTCTTGAAAGAGACGAGACTTGAGGCCATCCAATACAATCGGAAGGTACCACTCAAGTGTCATGGCTATGTACTCTCTTGGACTTATATTCTTACATCAGAGGGTACAATATGAAACCACCAGGGTTAAACAGGTAGCATATTATGCTACCTTATGGCTCTGTATTACTAATAGATGCAAGAGCAAGACCAGTTTATCATTTGGAGAACTTGCCACAATATTTTTTAGATGTTTGTTGTTACAGGCGTTTGTTGTTACCAAGGGCAGCAGTCGGATTGAATTTGTTGTTGATGCATACCCAGAAGTCACCATCTAAAATGTTGGGCGGGATAGAAGAGCCTCAGAAGGGGTTCAGATATATCAAGTCACAAGACCTGATCAAAAGGTGCCCAGACAATTTGATTTATTTTTTGTCAAGTGGAAAGAACAAGGAGATGCTGATTGAGTTTCTGTACACAATTCTGGACAAACTGATTCATTCCACTTTGATGGTCTCACCTTATTTGTCGCTGATGGTAATAAATGTCATAGACTGGATAAAGTGAAATTACCGACTTTTCGAACAAAGAGAAAGAGGCGACCTGTTGTCTATTTACAGAATCATGAAAGGCACAGAGGTGCTTCATAGAGAGGACTTACTAAATTGGGATAAGCGAAATACAAGGGGACGTAAGAAACTCAAAAAGGATAATAATAGAAGAGACCTGAAAAAAAGTTTTCCACACAAAGTGGTGGATATCTGGAAGAAACAGAATAAAACAATAGTGTGTTCAAAATCTATAAACAATTTTAGAGCAAACTAGACATTGCGAGATACAAAGACGGGACACAACGAGCATAGCTCCACTACCCGTAAGATTCATCTAGGTAAATGCAACTAGGTAAATACACACACACACCTTGAGGGCACTGGCGTCCTTCGACGGACTACGTCGTTGGTTCCCGAAGTGTCCTTTTATCTGAGAAGGGTGAAGTGGTTTTCCATGGGTACTTGTAATTCAGACGTTTTATTCTGTCTGGTCCCAACTCTGTTCCTTTGTTCCTCTGATTCTTTATAATCTTCTGTTTCTTCTCCTACCTGAATTATCTTTCTTGTTCTGCTTCACTACACGCACACACACACACACACACACACACACACACACACACACACACACACACACACACACACACACACACACACACACACACACACACACACACACACACACACACACATCCCAAGTTCATTTACGTAACTTCTATGTGAAGGGTGACGTCAATTTCCTTGTTGAAATCAATAACGTCACGGAAGCACAATAAGATATAAATTTCCTTTGGCTATCCAGGGCCAGACAAAGGACTTATGCACAGTGTAAACATATCTTTAAAATGACCTCCGAGTTGACATGATGTCATATAGCCCTCGGTCGTTTAGTGTCACGTCACTACTCTCCTACAAAGGGACAGACTTTATCTTTTTACATTCTAGCCTTTGAGATCTACATAATATTTCATCAAAGTAAATTGAGGATTACATGTAAACCTTTCAGTACTAAGCTCGAAACGTTTGAGTGACTAACTCGATTGGAAACGACAAGTCGCCAGGCGATATCATTCGTCTGGAAAGGAGAACCCGAGGAAAACAGGAGTTTTAGAACCCTCTCGATTAAGCCTTCGATCGAACAATTTTATTCATTTGAGGGTCATCCATGGAGGTTAGAGGCTCAAGTAATTTTCCACGGTTTCAACACCTTCCTCACTGAACATATTCTGGAGGTACTGTGGCGATTTTTTTTAAAAGGATTATGGAAGTCATGGTAGTGGTGGTGGTGAGGAGCTTACGCCAGGAGGCACTCAACTGCGGCCGAGGCCGTCACCTAGAAGAGGAGTGCGGGATTCGAACCCCCAGCTCAGCGAATGCGTGACAAGCACGCTTTCGATGACGCCACCAGCGCACGTTTGAAGTCTTTCCAATGTGCGAAAGTGGTCACAGGCGATGGTCTGCAATGGGAAACGAGTCACGAGGCGACGCTTCGGTCTGTCACGGCAGCTAACGTAACAAAATGAATAAAGTAATTAATACACGAATAAACAAATAAATGAATAAAAGTAAATGAAATGAAAAAAATAAACGAACAAGTACAGAGATAAGTATATGAATGGATAGGTAAACAAAGGAACAGAAATAAAGAAATAGATAATAAGATAAATAAACAAATAAAGATAAATTAATAAATACATATATAATTGAATAAACAAACATATTCATAAGTAGATAAACAAATAAAAGTGAATTAATGAATGATGTTGGTGCTATGAACATGGATAACCTCAGCCAATCTAGGATCTCCGACTCTCTGAGGCCGACCAACAGGTTATCCTCCAAGACCCAAGACCCTTCGCAGAAAGCCTCAAGAACTTCGATATGACCTCCTTCGGAGGTTCTTGCTTCAGCTGGGTTTTCTGCTGGTGGAGAAGGAGGAAGGAGGACAGTTCCAAGGAGAACGTCATCACGAACATCTCTACGCTGAAGGCAGAAGCTCCTGATACCGCGAGTGACAGACCCTACGAACTCTTTGAAGATGTCCCAGGATTCTACAAGCTTCGCAGGGTGAAGATGGCCAAGGCGATCAAGAGGCGAGACCTGAGAGTCTTCCTTCTCAACAAAGTCCTCATCAAGGAGGCAAGAACTTACAAATAAGAAGCCTGGCAACAAGGTTCTTACCAAGGTGGCGACAAAATACAATTGAAAAACCAGGGTTAAAGAGAAAGTAAAAGGAAGAAAGGGAAATGATTCATAACCGGATGCTGCACATCGCCAGAGGAAACAGGGAAAAGGAAGTCTTCCGTCAAATGGTTCACCACGCCATTTTATATTCCTCGCCTGGGAAATAAAGCCCCAAAACAATTTCACTGCCCGCCCTGCACACTGAAGACATAAATCATGTACTCTACTGCTCTCTTTACATCTTGGGTCAAATTCTTCAGCACCTGGTCTTGCCCAAAGTTCATATGACTAAACTACAAAGTATATTTCGAGTCGTGATTTCTCATTTGAAGGACGTCGACATGCACTCGGGCAAAAATAGACTGCAAAGTATCTAATGCAGTCAAAAGTCCTGCATACTCAACCCCTTGCCTTCCTTTGCGGTTTGGGAGTCCCCTCAGCTGAATAAAATCACCTGGCGGGAGCCAGAATAAAACATAAAAGACAATCATACTTGACCAAGGGCGTGAGACTCGGAAATTTGCCTTACGAAGAGAGGCTTAGGCACCTAAACTTACATTCTCTGGAAAGACGCAGAGTGCGGGGTGATCTAATAGAAGTGTTCAAGTGGATCAAAGGCTATAACAAGGGTGACGCAAACAAGGTCATCATAATAAAACAACAGGGCAGGACTCGCAGTAATAGGTATAAACTGGACAAATTTAGATTAAAAAAGGAAATAGGCAAGAATTGGTTTACTAATAGGGTGGTCGATGAATGGAATAAACTTAGTAACCATGTAGTAAGCGCTGAAACTATCAGTTGTTTTAAAAAACGATTAGACAACTTTATGGATGGGGATGACAGGTGGTGATGGATACGGAGCTGCATAGTGTAGGCCTTATGGTCTCTTGCAGTCTCCTTTATTCTTATGTTATGTTCTTATGTTCTTATGAGACCGTTATTATGTCGCAATCTCCCTTTCTGAGGTAGCGAGCCAAAGAGAGGTGCGAATTTAAATATATAGGGTTTGTGGGAGCATAAAGTACGATGTACTTTTCAACGTCTTTTATGTATTTATGATTTTGTACATGTACGTGTTTTGGAGTATGTAGGATAGCAGTTACTGACCTTTTAATAGTTCCTAGTTGCAGTGACTGCCTCCTAACCTTAAGGATACTTTGATAAGGCTATAGGCCCCGCCTTTAGGGATGAATTTATGATTCAAAGATGTTCCTTCTCTCTCTCTCTCTCTCTTTCTCTCCCTTTATAGTATGGCTGTCGTCAAAATAACAGGGTTGTCTCGAATAATCCTCGGGGTCGTGACCAGATCAAGAAAAATAGCCTCATTTATCCCTGAAGGTACTATTGCAGCGTGTGTGAATCACTACAGTATTGGATAACGTGTTGGTACTGTGATGCATAACTATAACCCTAGGGGATGAGAGCTCAAAGTTTATATTTAAAGAACTCAATTAAGGCTGTTCTTGCCTGACATGGTCGACGATCATTGAGTTTTATGTTTTATTCTGTCTGCTGCCAGGTGATTTTATTCTGCTGAGGGAACTCCCAAATCCCAAAGGAAGGCAAGGCGTTGAGTACGCAGTAGAAACTGTATCTGCAGGACTTCTGGCTACATTAGATACTTTATTGTCTATTTTTCTACAACGAGTGCCTGTCGACAGCCTGGAAATTAGAAATCACGACTCGATATATACTTTGTAGTTCAGCTTTATGGTATTTGTGCAGAGACAGGCGCTGAGGAATTTGACCGATGCAGTGGAGTACATGATTCTGTCTTCAGTGTGCAGTGGATTAGTTTTGGGGATTTGTTTGTTTCCCAGGCGAGGAATATAGAATGTCGTGGCGAACCATTTAGCAGAAGATTGTCTTTTCTTCCCCGTCTCCTCAGACGACGTGTAGCAGCAGGTTCTGATTTATTTTATCTTATTTTATTTTTTTTAACCCGGGTTTCCTATTTGTATTTTCTCTCCTCCTTGATGAGCCTTGTTGCTGGGCTTCTTATTTGTACTTCTTTGCCTCATTGATGAGGACTTTGTTGAGAGCGAAGACTCTCAGGTCTCGTCTCTTAATCGCCAGGGATATCTTCGCCCTGCAGAGATCGTGGAATCCTGGTACGACTTCGAAGACTTTGTAGGGTCTGTCCCTCGCGGTATCAGGAGCCTCTGACTTGAGCTGAGAGACATCCATATTGATGTTCTCTTCTCTGTCTTCCTTCCTCCTTCTCCACCAGCAGAAAACCCCGCTGAAGCAGGAACCTCGGAAGCAGATCATGGCGAAGTTCTTGAGGCTTTCTGCGAAGGGTCTTGGGTCCTGGAGGATAACCTGTTGGTCGGCCTCACAGAGTCGGAGATCCTAGATTGGCTGAGGTCATCCTTGTTCATAGCACCAACATTCATTTATTCACTTTTATTTGTTTATCTATTGATCTATATATTAATGTGTTTGTTTATTCAGTTATGTATGTATTTACTAGTTCTTTTTTATTTGTTTATTTATTTATTTATTTATTTAATTCTTTATTTGTTCATGTATCTGTTCATTTGTTTATTTATTAATAACTTTATTTATTTTTCTACAAACATATTCGTTTATTCTATTTATTTCATTTATCTATTTATTTGTATATTAATTTCCTTATTCGTGTATTAATTAATTTTATTTATTTATTCAATTTGTTACGTTTGCTGCCGTGACAGACCGAAGCGTCGCCTCCTGACTTGCTTTCCCGTTGTAGACCATCTTCTGTGGGCTGGTGGCGTCATCGAAAGCGTGCTGGTTTCGCATTCGCTTAGTTTTGGGTTCGAATCCTGCACTCTTCTCCTAAGTGACGGCCTCAGCCGTAGTTGAGTGCCTCCTGGCGTAGGCTCCTCACCACCACCACCATGACTTCCATAATCCTTTAAAAACACAAAAAAAAAGAATTGTCACAACACCTCCAGAAGGTGGTCAGTGAGGAGGGCAGTGCAACTGTGGAAAATCACTTGAGCCTCTAACCTTCATGAATGACCCTCAAATGAATAAAATTGTTCGACCAAAGTCTTGATCGAGGGGGTTTTAAAACTCCTGTCTTCCTC
Source organism: Oratosquilla oratoria (assembly GCF_046742065.1). Taxonomy (NCBI): domain Eukaryota; kingdom Metazoa; phylum Arthropoda; class Malacostraca; order Stomatopoda; family Squillidae; genus Oratosquilla; species Oratosquilla oratoria. The sequence continues at coordinate 18,007,381 of NC_134794.1, read as the reverse complement.
GGGTTCTCCTTTCCAGACGAATGGCATCGCCTGGCGGAAGACAGACTGAACGTTTCCAATCGAGTTAGGGACTCCAACGTTTCGAGTTAGGTACTCAGGGAATCCTTCATTTACTTTGATAGATCTCAAAGCCTACAATCTTGAAAGATGAAATGTGAACAGACTTTGTACGTGAGTTCCTTCGTCTGGTGCCTCAGTGCCTTAGTATGTTTCCGTGACGTCATTGTTTTCTATAGGAAAAATGGCGTCACCCTTCACATAAAAGTTATTTAAATGAACTTGGGTAATGTGTGTACAGTATGTACCCAATTGTAGTAGAAGGAAAAGAGCAACGCTCGTTGGGTCCCGTCTCCTATTCTCTAATTTTCTAACATGCTTAGACTCAAATTCATGTACTGTTCCAACTTAATCTATCTTTGATTTCTAATTACTATATTTAGATTTAAACCCATGTTCAAACTCGTGTGTATGTGTGTGTGTGTGTGTGTGTGTGTGTGTGTGTGTGTGTGTGTGTGTGTGTGTGTGTGTGTGTGTGTGTGTGTACGTGTGTGTGTGTGTGTGTGTGTGTGTGTGTGTGTGTGTGTGTGTTCGCAGTGCGTGCGTACGTGCTTGCAGTAAAGTAGGACAAGAAAGATAAACCAAGGAGAAGAAGAGACAGATGATTATGAAGAATCAGAGGAAGAATAAAACGCCTGAAATAAATGCACGTACCTATGGCAAACCATTTCCCCTTTTTCGGATAAGGGATGCTCTTTGCTATACCATCCCCTCCCTCAAAGAGACACTTCGAGGAAAAAAAAACAAACAAAAAAACGACAGAGTCCGTCGAAGGGCACCAGTGCCCTTAAGGTGTGTGTGTGTATTTACCTACTTGTATTTTACGGGAAGGGGAGCTGTGTGTGTGTGTGTGTGTGTGTGTGTGTGTGTGTGTGTGTGTGTGTGTGTGACTGTGTGTATGCATGTTTGTGTGTTTTTTTTTGTAAATTTACCTAGTTGTATTTACCTAGTTGTATCTTACGGGAAGGGGAGCTATGTTCGTGGTGTCCCGTCTTTGTATCTCACAGTGTCTCATTTGCTCTTAAATTCGTGTATGATTTTTGCACACACTATTGTTTTGTCCAGTCTATTCCAGATGTCTACCACTCTATGTGGAAAACAGTTTTTTTTTCAAGTCTCTTCTATAATCATCCTTTTTGAGTTTTTTTCATGTCCTCTCGTGTTACTCTTGTCCCAATTTAGTAAGTCCTCTCTATCAATGACTTCCGTGGCTTTCATGATACTGGGTGACCATAGTGTCGCAGCATACTCCAGTCTAGGTCTTATTAGTGTGACTAATATATTCTTAACTATTCCTTAGTCTAAATAGGTAAAAGCCACCTTTCTTGATCTTAGCAAGTTGTAGGATTCTCCGACAATTTTATTTGTTTATCAGCGGACAAGTCATTTAAGATAATTACTCCCAGGTCTTATTCAGATCCCACTTTCTTCACTTCTTTTGTTCCAATTGTATATTGTCCTGATATTCTTTATTTTTTTCCGAACGTGATCGCATACCGTAATGATTCAAACACGCTGCAATAGTACCTCTAGGGATAAATGAGACTATTTTTCTCGATCTGGTCACGACCCCGAGGAGTATTCGAACCAGCCATGTTCTTTTGACGACAGCCATACTATAAAGAGAGGAGAGAGAGAGAGAGAGAGAGAGAGAGAGAGAGAGAGAGAGAGAGAGAGAGAGAGAGAGAGAGAGAGAGAGAGAGAGAGAGAGAGAGAGAGAGAGAGAGAGAGAGAGAGAGAGAGAGAGAGAGAGAGAGAGAGAAGGAACACCTTTGAACTAGTTTCATTGACAGCATACTTTTCATTAACCCATGAACCGCCCTTCAGATGAATAAAATTGCCCGACACCGCTGTAGCCAGAATAAGATATGTCAACGGTGCCGCAGGACTCAAAGGTTGGGGGGATGCGAGGTCATTCAGCCCGGACGTACGTTGAGGTGATCCTTCGGTGTTGTACAAAGTGGAGAGGAAAATAATTGATGAAATCATGTCGACAAGAAAATGTAGGAAACAATCAAGGAAGGGCTCTTCGGAAATTCTTAGATAATTGTTGACGACGCTTACTTATCTCGACAATAAATAAGACAACCTTCCTGATTCAGCACATTATAGACTCGTGTGCCAATCGAGTAATCTCATTCATTCCCTCATAAAGGACACCCGAGGTGTTGTAGTAGTAATAGTAGTAGTAGTAGTAGTAGTAGTAGTAGTAATTTGCATGCGACACGATGAGGTAAGAGATCTCACTGCCCAAATGCTTCAGGAGGTGTGCAAGGATGTGACTATCGAACCAACATTACTCCCACTAGGAGGGGAGAACTTCAGATACCGCACGTCCAACACATCAGATGAAGCAAGAGTGGATGTCAGCGCAAGAGGTTTCTGGACACGGGGACAATTGGCTTTCTTTGACATGCGAATATTTGATCCGATGGCCCCCTGTTACAGCAACCTAACTATTGAGGCATCCCACTCTCGGAACGAGCATGAGAAGATCAGGATGTACGAGGAGCGCATACAGAATGTAGACCAGGGCTCATTCACTCCTATAACCTTTACGACTTCAGGTGGGATGGGTCCTAGAGCAAAGGCATTCTACGCTCGGCTGGCTGAGGTAATGGCTGAAAAGAAACAACAACCAAAAAGCAGCATTGTTTCATGGATGAGATGTAGACTATCATTCTCACTCCTAAGATCAGCCCTCTTGTGCCTGAGAGGTACCAGGTCCCCACCACCCAAATCAACACATATACAAAACCTGGATTTTGAGCAGACGGTGGTTGACAGTAGGATAAATGAACTTTTGTACTAGGCATTATTAAAAATAAATAAATAAATAAACAAATGAAAGGGTCGTCGACCACAGTCATTGGCGGGAGAGGGGCCAATGAACTGTGTCTGTGGAAGACAGACCCCGCTGCTTCCACCACACAGTTCCAATAGGATGGAGGTCGTATAAAAAAAAAAAAAAAAAAGTAGTAGTAGTAGTAGTAGTAGTAGTAGTAGTAGTAGTAGTTGTAGTAGTAGTAGTAGTAGTAGTAGTAGTAGTAGTAGTAGTTGTAGTAGTGGTGGTAGAAGTAGTAGTAGAAGAGGAGGAGGAGGAGGAGGGGGAGGAGGAAGAGGGAAAAGCATCCAGATGCAAGACGAGCACGTCCGGAAACTAAATTCTGTGGTGACTACCAAGATCTATATACACCAGGTCTAACTGTTTGAGCAGTTCTGCGCAGCTTCTGACGTCATTTGGATGGTTCCGTTTTCTCTTTGTGAAACACTGAAGAAAACTGAAACGCCAGGGAAGACTGGAACTATTATATTTCCCCCCCGTTATCTCTCTCTCTCTCTAGCTCATTGCTATTATCAGTGTGTGTGTGTGTGTGTGTGTGTGTGTGTGTGTGTGTGTGTGTGTGTGTGTGTGTGTGTGTGTGTGTATTTATATACTTGTATTTTACAGGAAGGGGACATATTGTCGTGTGTGCTTATATGTGTACACGTTCACATGTGTGTGTGTGTGTGCGTATGTATGTGTGTGTGTATTTATATACTTGTATTTTACGGGAAGGGGAGATATCGTCGTGTGTACTTATATGTGTACACGTTCACATGTGTGTGTGTATGTGTGTGCGTGTGTGTGTATTTATATACTTGTATTTTACGGGAAGGGGAGATATCGTCGTGTGTGCTTATATGTATATACGTTCACATATTGTGTGTGTGTGTGTGTGTGTTTATATACTTGTATTTTACGGGAAGGGGAGATATCGTCGTGTGTGCTTATATGTGTACACGTTCACATGTGTGTGTGTGTGATTCACCTTGGTCTTTTGGATCACGTGTTGGACTCGTGATCGACAGCTATTTCCCTCCCGGAAGAGAGCTCAGAGCTCGTATGTCCGATCTATAAACTTACACGCACACACATCCCAAACTCCCCGCCCACGAGAGTTGGAGTAATGATTTGAAGCGCAGCAATACTGAAAAAAAATTCAAGCTTTAGCAGGATTCGAACCAGTCTCTACCAACCGCTCCACCGAGTTTCTTACCCTATCAAACGTGTGTGTATATTTATATACTTGTATTTTACGGGAAGGGGAGATATCGTCGTGTGTGCTTATGCAGTATGTGTACACGTGTGTGTGTGTGTGCTTATACAGTATGTGTACACTTGTGTGTGTGTGTGTGTTTATTTGCAGGGAAACGATGAAAAAATTCATATTTGGGCGGAATACGAACTAGGTAATGCTGTTCTTGTTGTCCCAGAAATCCGAGTCCCTACCAACCGTACCACCGAGTCACTTATACTATATATATGTGCGTGTGTGTGTATTTATATACTTGTATTTTACGGGAAGGGGAGATATTGTCGTGTATGCTTATACAGTATGTGTACACGTTCACGTGTGTGTGTGTGTGTGTGTGTGTGTGTGTGTGTGTGTGTGTGTGTGTGTGTGTGTGTGTGTGTGTGTGCGTTTATATACTTGTATTTTACGGGAAGGGGAGATATCGTCGTGTGTGCTTATATGTGTACACGTTCACATTTGTGTGTGTGTATTTGCAGGGAAACAATGAAAATTAACATTTGGCTTACTTCCTCTTTGGTTTGAGCCACAATCCTTAATGCCACAATAAGCCATATTGTCAAGATCTATATATACCGGTATATACAGATCTTCATTGTCAGAATATAACTGCGTGGAGCGGTGCGAGCGGAGGCAGCAACATACCCGAACGACGCACCAGCCTCAACTGACAGCTATAGGACGCGTGAACCCCACTTTGAACAGCCAGGTGACGTTCACGGACCCGCTGCGCCAACACCCTCGAAATTCGGTCGGAAGTGGTTAGACCTGGTATGTGACTACCTTCCACACTACGAGGTGATTTTTGGCGCATCACCAGAGAAAGCATCTGGAGCCATGCTCTGCACATCCAGGGAGTAGCAGGACTTAGGGCCATCGGGCTTAGATGTGTCTGGATGGAAATCTGTCCTCGGCACCAGTCAGTTTGGGACGACGGCAGGGTGACTGCAGGATGCCGTCGCTGATCTGGCGAGGAAAATAGCTACTGAGGACTGTCAGCAACTTGAGGCATACACAGCGTGCTAATTTATCCCACTGTGCAAGAAGCCTGGCTGTCCTCCAGCCGGTATAGGAGAGGTGTAGAGAAGAATAGTAGGGAAAGCGATCATGGAGGTCGAGAAGGACGAGGTGCGGGAAGCAGCAGACAATCTTCCGGTGCGTGGGGCAACAGGCAGGAGGCGAGGCCATGAGGAGGACATACGAGTATGAGCGTTTGAGCTCTCTTCCGAATCCCGCCCAGGGCTTGAAAGAATTTCAGTATCGCTGCGCTGCGAGTCGTTACTCCAACTCTCCTGGGCGGGGAGTTGGGTGTCCGTGTGAGGTCACAGCATTACCCATAGATCGATCATATATGAGCCCTGAGCTCTCTTGCGGGAGTGAAATAGCTGTCGATCACGAGTCCAACACGCGATCCATGACCACGGTGAATCACACACACATACGACTCGACGGCACAGTTTGAGCGTTCGCGGCCGCCACCAAGGCGGTCCGAGTTCGAATCCCGCCCAGGATTTGAAATGATTTCAGTATCGCTGCGCTGCGAGTCGTCACTCCAACTCTCCTGGGCGGGGATTTGGGTGTCCGTGTGAGTGTGAGGTCACAGCATTACCCATAGATCGGTCATATATGAGCCCTGAGCTTTCTTGCGGGAGGGAAATGGCTGTCGATTACGAGACCAACACGCGATCCAAGACCACGGTGAATCACACACACATACGACTCGACGGAACAGTTGTAGCGTTCGCGGCCGCCACTAAGGCGGTCCGGGTTCGAATCCCGCCCAGGGCTGAAATAATTTCAGTATCGCTGCGCTGCGGGTCGTTACTCCAACTCTCCAGGGCGGGGAGTTGAGTGTGAGTGCGAGGTCACAGCATTACCCATAGATGGTCATATATGAGCTCTGAGCTCTCTTGCGGGAGGGAAATAGCTTTCGATCACAAGTCCAACACGTGATCCAAGACCATGGTGAATCACACACACATACGACTCGACGGAACAGTTGTAGCGTTCGCGGCCGCCACTAAGGCGGTCCGAGTTCGAATCTCGCCCAGGGCTAAAATAATTTCAGTATCGCTGCGCTGCGAGTCGTTACTCCAGCTCTCCTGGGCGGGGAGTTGAGTGTGAGTGTGAGGTCACAGCATTATCCATAGATGGTCGTATATGAGCTCTGAGCTCTCTTGCAGGAGGGAAATAGCTGTCGATCACGAGTCCAACACGTGATCCAAGACAGTGGTGAATCACATACACGCACACACTTCCTAAATTCATTGGCGTAACTTCTGTGAGAAGGATGACGTCAATTTCCTTCAATAACATCATGGAAGCACAATAAGATACAAATTTCCTTTGGCTATTCAGAGTCAGACAAAGGAACTAATGCACAAAGTACACATTTCTTCAAAATGTCCTCCGAGTCGACATGACGTCATATGGTCCTCGGACGCTTAGTTATTTCGGACCCTAACAAGATAGTGTGACGTCATTCCTCTCCCAGCCCTGGGACAGACTTTGTCTTTCTACATTCTAGGCTTTGAGATGTACACTATATTTTTCAAAGTAAATGAAGGATTACATGTAAACCTTTGAGTACCCACCTCGAGTACCTACTTCGATTGGAAACGTTTAGTCGCCAGGCGATATCATTCGTCTGGAAAGGAGAACCCGAGGGAGACAGGAGTTTGAAAACTCTCTCGATCAAGCCTTCGAACGAACAATTTTATTCATTTGAGGGTCATCCATGGAGGTAAGAGGCTCAGGTGATTTTAACACGGTCACGAGTGACTGCCATTTGCCCTTCCTCACTGACCGCATTCTAGGGGTGTTTTGACGACTTTTTCGAATGGATTATGGAAGTCATGGTGATGCTGGTGAGGAGCTTACGCCTAGAGGCACTCAACTGCGGCCGAGGACGTCACATAAGCGATTGGACTGTTGGAGTAGGTGACAGTCCCTCCAGGGAATTGGAGAGGAGTGCCGGATTCGAACCCACAGCTAAGCTAATGCGAGACCAGCACGCTTTCGATGACGCCACTATGTGAAAGTGGTCACAGACGATGGCCTACAACGACAAAGCAAGTCACAAGACGACACTTCCGTCTGTCACGGCAGCAAAGGTAACAAAATAAATAAATAAATAAAATAAATTAATACATGAATAAGCAAATAAATAGATGTACAAACAAATAAATAAACAAATAAAAGTAAAATAAATAAACGAATAAGTATATAGACAAATGAATTAATTAATAAATAAGCAAATGAATAGATAGCTAAATAAACAGTTAAATAACTAAAAAATAAATCAACAAATAAAGATGAACTAGTAAATATATGTGTAATTGAATAAAAAACACATTAATATATAGATCAATAGATAAACAAATAAAAGCGAATAATTCAATGAATGTTGGTGCTATGAACAAGTATGACCTCAGCCAATCTAGGATCCCCGATTCTGTGAGGCCGGCCAACAGGTTATCCTCCAAGACCCAAGACCCTTCGCAGAAAGCCTCAAGAACTTCGCCATGATCTGCTTCCGAGGTTCTTGCTTCAGCCGGCTTTTCTGCTGGTGGAGAAGGAGGAAGGAGGGTAGTTCCAGTAAAGAGAACGCGAGGGACAGGGCCTACGATGTCTTCGAAGTCGCCCCAGCAGTCCACGAGCTTCGCACGATGAAGATGGCCCAGGCAATGAAGAGACGAGACCTAAGAGTCTTCGTTCTCAACAAAGTCCTCATCAAGGAGGCATGAAAACACAAATAAGAATCCCGTCAACAACGCTCTTACCAAGGTGGCGACAAACAACAAACGAGAAGCCCGGGTTAACAAAGAATAAAAGGAAGAAAGGGAAATAATTCATAACCGGATGCTGCTCGTCGCCAGAGGAAGCGTGGAAAAGAAAATCTACTGCTCATGGTTCACCAAACCATTTTATATTCGTCGCCTAAGAAACAAATCCCCAAAACTAATTCACTGCCCATCCGGCCCACTGAAGACACATAATCATGTACTCAACTGCTTTCTTTACATCCAGCGAAGAGAACGTCGTCATGGACGTCTCTCAGTTGAAGGCCGAGGTTCCTGATAACGCGAGGGACAGGACCTACGAACTCTTCCACGTCGTCCGAAGAGTCCAGGAGCTCCGCAGGGTGAAGATGGCCCTGGCGGTCAAGAGAGGAGACCTGAGTCTTCGCTCTCAACAAAGTCCTCATCAAGGAGGCAAGAAAATATAAATAAGAAGCCCGGAAACAAAGCTCTTATCTAGGAGGCGAAAAGGAACAAACGAGAGGCCCGGGTTAAAAAGAAGAAGAAAAAAAAAGGACGAAAGGGAAATAATTGAGAACCAGTTGTTGCACGTCCCCAGAGGAAACGGGGAAAAAGAAAATCTTCCGCCAAATGGTTCCCCACGCCATTTCATATTTTTCGCTTGGGAAATAAATCCCCAAAACTACCTCACTACCCACCCTGCACACTGAAGACATATAATCACGTACTCTATTGCTTTCTCTACATCTTCGGTCAAATTCCTCGGCACCCGTTTCTGCCCAAAGCCCATAAAACTAAACTACAAATTCAATTTGGAGTCAAGATTTCTTGTTTCCATGTTGTCGATAGGCACTCGTTGGAAAAAATTAATTAGAAAGCATGTAATATAGTCAAAGTCATGCAGATACAATTTCTACTGTATACTCAACACCTTGCCTTCCTTTGGGGTTTCGGAGTTCCCTCAGCTGAATAAAATCACCTGGCGGCAGACGGAATAAAACATAAAAGTCAGTCATAGTCGACCATGTCGGCCAAGAACTTAATTGAGACAGGCTTAATTGAGTTCCTTAAATATAAACTATGAACTCTCATCCAGGAGGATAATAGCTATGGATCACAGTACCAGCACGTGATCCAATACCGTATATATTCACACACGCAGCAATAGTACCTCTAGGGATAAATGAGGCCATTTTTCTTTAACTGGTCACGACCCCGAGGAATATTCGAGCCAGCCCTGTCGTTTTGACGACAGCCATACGATAAGTAAACGTTGTCAATACTTTGTTATCTAAGAATTTCCCTACAGCACTTCCTTGATTGTCTCCATTTCTTTTCGAGATAAGTCCATCCATTATTTTCCTCTCCACTTTGTACAACACCGAAGGATCTCCTCAACGTACGTCCGGGCTGAATGACTTCCCACCCAGTCTCAACCGCTGCTCCTTTGAGTCCTGCGACAACTCTGACATGTTCTATTCTGGCTGCAGTGGTGTCGGGAAATTTTATTCAGCTGAAGGACGGTCTGTGGGTCAATGAAAAGTATGCTGTCAATAAAAATAATTCAAAGATGTTCCTACTCTCTCTCTCTCTCTCTCTCTCTCTCTCTCTCTCTCTCTCTCTCTCTCTCTCTCTCTCTCTCTCTCTCTCTCTCTCTCTCTCTCTCTCTCTCTCTCTCTCTCTCTCTCTCTCTCTCTCTCTCGAAACAACAAGGCTGACCTCAAATACTCTTCGGGGTCGCCACCAGATCAAGAAAAATGGACTCATTTACCCGTAGAGGTACTATTGCTGCGTGTGTGAATCACTACGGTATTGGATCACGTGTTGGTACTGTGATCCATAACTATTAACAACCCGGATGAGAGTTCAAAATTTATATATATAAGGAGCTCAATTAAGCCTCTCTCAATTAAGCTCTTGGCCGCCTTGGTCAACAATGGTTGACTTTTGTATTTGATTCTGTTTGCCGCCAGGTGATTTTATTCAGCTCAGGGAACTCCCAAACCTCAAAGGAAGGCAAGGGGTTGAATACGCAGTAGAAATTGTATCTGCAGGACTTTTGACTGCATTAGATACTTTTTAGCCTATTTTTTCCCAACGAGTGCCTATCGATAGCCTGGAAAGAAGAAATCATGACTTGAATTAACTTTGTAGTTCAGTTTTATGGACTTTGGGAAGAAACGTGTGCCGAGCAATTTGACTGAAGACGTAAAGAAGGCAGTAGAGTAAACGATTCTGTCTTCAGTGTGCAGGGTGGGCAGTGGATTAGTTTTGGAGAACTGTTTCCCAGTCGAGGAATATAAAATGGCGTGGCGAACCATCTGGCACAAGAATTTGTTTTTCCGTTTCCTCAGGCGACGTGCAGCAGCCGGGTCTCAATTATTTAGTTTCCTTCCTTTTATTTATTTTTTATTTTTTTCCGTTAACCAGGGCTTTTCATTTGTTCTTTGTCGCCTCTCTGAGAAGAACCTTGTTTCCGGGCTCCTTATTTGTATTTGTTCGCCTCTTTGATGAGGACTTTGTTGAGAACGAAGACTCTTAAGTCACGTCTCTTCATCGCCAGGGCCATCTTCATCCTGCGAAGCTCGTAGACTCCTGAGACGACTTCGAAGACTTCATAGGTCGTGTCCCTCGCGTTGTCAGAAACTTTTTCCTTCAGCTGAGAGATCTCCATAATGACGTTCTCTTGCCTGTCGTCCTTCCTCCTTCTCCACCAGCAGAAAACCTCGCTGAAGCAAGAACCTCGGAAGCAGGTCATGGCGAAGTTCTTGAGGCTTTCTGCGAAGGGTCTTGGGTCTTGGAGGATAACTTGTTGGTCGGTCTCAGAGTCGGAGATCCTAGATTGGCTGAGGTCATCCTTGTTCACTGCACCAATTTTTATTCATTTATTTACTTTTATTTATCTATTGATCTATTTGTTAATGTATTTATTTATTCAATTATACATGTATTTACTAGATAATTTTTATTTGTTGATTGATTTTCTATTTATTTGTCCATGTATCTGTTCATTTGTTTATTTATTAATTTATTTATCTATATACTTATTCGTTTATTTATTTGATTTACTTTTATTTGTTTATTTATTTGTTTGAATATTTATCTGTTTATTCATGCATTAATTTGCTTTATTTACTTATTCATTTTGTTACGTTTGCTGCCGTGACAGACCGAAGCGTCGCCACCTGATTTATTTCCCGTTGTAGACCATTGTCTGTGGTCACTTTCGCACAATGGGAAGACTTCCACGTGGGCTGGTGGCGTCATCGGAAGCGTGCGTGCTGGTCTCGCATTTGCTTAATTGTGGGTTCGAATTCCACACTCCTCTCCGATTCCCGGCAGGGACTATCACCTACTCCAATAGTCAAAGCGCCTAGGTGACGCCCTCGGCCGCAGTTGAGTGTCTCCTGGCGTAGGCTCTTCACCACCACTACCATGACTTCCATAATCCTTTTGGGAAAAAAAATTGTCACAACACCTCCAGAAGGTGGTCAGTGAGGAAGGCGTTGAAAGCGTGGAAAATCACTATCTAACATCCATGGATGACCCTATAATGAAAAAAAAAAAATCGATCTAAGGCTTCATCGAGAGGATTTTTAAAACACCTGTCTTCTTCGAGTTCTCCTTTCCAGACAAAGTTTCCAATCGAAGTAGGTACTCAAACGTTTCGAGCTGGCTACTCAAAGGTTGTGACCTGTGGTCCCCTTTCACCTCTCTGTTGTCGTCTCTATAGGCCGTCTTTCTTTTGTGCTTTTGCTTTATATTTTCCTTTCACCATTGTCTTTGTTAAGTACGATTAGTCACTCACTATTTCTATCTGTAGGAAGCCTCTTTGCTTCCAATCATCCGACTTAGTCAAGTTCTACTTAGTATTCACCTGTATAAGAGAGGTGAATTTAACGGCGCTTAATTTTTTTTCTTCATTTGGTTCTTTAAATTACACCAAGGGACTTCCGTCTTGAATCTTCAATTTTGGTACTAGGTCAGTTCCACAAAGACGTCATGATTTTTTTTTATTTCAATGATCTTTATTGTTATGTATAAGTATCTCCCCTAAGGGCGGGATCTTACAATCGTGAATAAATTGAATTTTCTTCTCCACCCTATCTCCAATCAGAAAAGCTGTTATAATCTCGTATACAGTACTGCTTACACAAGCAATCTCGAAATCAATGCATACACTGACTTAGTTTACATATTGTTACCTCAGCATAAAGATGAACATTATACAGCAATGAAATCGGGTCCCCGGCGACTCTTTGTAAACATTAGGCGGGGAGCGAGCTTGTTAAACTCCTTTGCCTTTTCGCCTTCGGGTATTATGTAAATACATAAAGTATTAAAATGTAACACTCGTCATCTACCTCTCCTTCTACCCATTTGTCTACCAGCCTCTTACAGGGCCCGGCAGCTACCATTTGGTCGTCCCAACCAATTATTTTCTACTACTCTCTTACAGGGCCCTGCAATACAACAATATTCCGGAAATACACTCTTGAAAAATATCCTATACAAGGAGCTAACCATTAAAACTATTTCTGCATAAACTGGCTAAACAAGGTTAAAAGTATTATCTTTCAATGTATGTCACCAAAGAAAAAAGTAACCTCTCCTTTATGCACAAATGTCTGTAACACCAAATATATACTGACTTAAGATAAAAACAAAACATATATAAATTGGATGTAATAAACTGATTTGCAAAATTCATCACTACCAAGGTCGAAAGGAAGTCATAATTTACCAACAACAAAATCAGGAGAAATTTGTCAAATAGAAATCAATGTCTTTCTCCTTCTGACTGTGAAATTTGGTTAAGAACAGCAACAATTAAAATAAGACATTATTAGAACAGTCGTTTGTGTTAGATCTCAATGGAGAATATTTTCACATTTTCAAAGATGGTGAGTTGTGTATCAGCATTAAAAATTTTAGTAATAGTGGAGTGTCTTCATGCACAATTTCACATTTGTTTCACACTTATTTCGTTTTTTGTCTAAGACACATACTAGCCAAGCTACATAAGAATTTTCAATGCTCTACAGAACAAAATATCGTTCAGCACTTATATATTGGTAAGGTTCCAAGTCTTCATGACTGACCAAGGCTCCAGGTAGCACATCTGTCCGATACACAAAAGGTTCCAAGTATTTCCGTTCTCCCATCTCAGGCATGCACCATACATATCAACAATTATCATAAATCCAGGCCTATCTGTAAAAATTATTTGGATTAATACATAGTTCACAAATGATGCTACACACATATTCCTGATACTCCTCTGGAATTAAGGATCCATTTACACTAATAGACTGTGTTTTACAATCCTCAGTGTCACATTTATCATCATAATCATCATATTCTTTCCAAATTCTTTTTAAATCATCTGCATGTCTAATTGACACTTCTCTAGTTTCTAAGTGTATTTATTTCCACCTGCAAAATCAATGTATGTTGTCACCTGGGTACCTCGGTGAAAGTTTATTATGAGTTTTAGTGTAATTTGACCAGGACCAAATCTCCTATTTGTAATTCTGTTTCATGTGCTGCTATTTTGTGCTGTTGTTTTTTCATCACTTGTGTATACTCTTTCATGTGTTCCCTTACTCTTTAATGTACAGCTTGAAATGTATGTATCCTATCTGAGATGTAATCCCCTATATTGTACACAGGTCTTTGGTCTGTTATCAAGATTTCATATGGGAGAAGTTTGTCTTCCTTAAAAATAATAAAATGGGATGTTTCTCACGTAGCCGTATTAATTTGGTCGTTTAGGATACACTTAACACAATGAATCAAACTATCCCATGCTATACTATGTGGGCTTATCAAACCTCTAAGACATGTAATAATTTCCTAATTAAACCTCTCTACAAAATCCATTGCTCTGAGAACGATTCATTAGAATATTCACTTTATGAATCATAAATAACCTACATAATTATCTCATTATTTTGTCATTAAATTCAATATCATTGTCTGAGACTATGATATTAGGTGTAGTGAAATTACAGATTAATTATCTGATTATATATTACTGAAGCAATTGTTTCAGCTCTCTTATTTGGAATGGATTGTAAAATACAAAATCTTGAAAGATAATCAATAGGAACAAATACATTTCTATATCCATTTTCAGACATGGGTAACTCTAATGTATCTATGTGAACTCTTTCCAAAGGATTCTGTGGGAAGGAATGTGATAGTATAGGAACAGGTTTAGGTGTAATCTTAACACATTCCTAACAATTTTCTATATAATCATATATATTTTTCTTCATACCTGGCCTAAAATATTTTTGTGCTTGTCTATAAGTTTTATCCTTTCTTGGATGTGAACTACAATGACTATCATGAAGTAACTTTAATGCCTCTTGTACAAGAGTTTGTGGAATTACCAACTGATTTACTGGGCCCCTAGAAATATCTTTCCCACTTACAACTGTTTCTCTATACAAAAGTCCATTAGTCAAATGAGATTCCTCTATCTTATGCCCTTTTGGTAGTTTTTTGGAGGATTATCTCTTGGGTTCATCAAATACTGAGCTACTTTTTTCCAAGTCTTATCTTTTTTTTTTTTTTTTTATCCCTTATTATCATTTCCTCATCTAATGTTACTAGCTCATCTATACTACTGACGTAAGGGATCAACCCTGTCGTTGGTTGACAAATACTTCTAGAAAGTGCATCTGCTGCAACATTCTTTCTACCCGGAATATACTCAAATTTAACCTCATAGCACTGAAGTGTAGTAAACCACCTGGCAAGACTGTCTAAAGATTCTTATGCTTAAATAAGTTCTGAATAGCTGTATGATCAGTCCACACTTTGATTGAATATCCCAGTATCACATCTCTAAAACTTACTATTGAATATATCACTGCTAAGATTTCTCTTTCTGTTATAGAGTAGTTTCTCTCTGCACTATTACAAAGTATAGATGTATAAGCAATCGGTTTCAACGTTCCATTTCTCTCTTGCATCAGTATGACTCCTAACCTTATGTCAGACACATCAGTACAAAGAATGAACTCCTTATAATAATCTGGAAATATGAAAACTGGAGAACTAGTAAATTTATCTTTCAACTTGTCAAAAGCTTGCTGCTGTGCAGGCCCCCACATGAACTTTGAATCTTTCCTCAACAAAGAACTTAATGGATTAGCTCTGTCTGCATATCCCTGGATAAAATTCCTATAATATCCTGTCAATCCCAAGAAACTTTAATTTTTTCTACATCGTTCGGAACTGGACAATTCTTTACTACTTCTACTTTTGAATTTACTATACTAAGTCCATGCCTTTCTATTTTATGACCCAAATAAATGACACTGTCCTGCAGAAACTTACATTTTTCAAGTTTCACTTTCAATCCTACTTCAACTAGTCTTAAGAATACCAAATCTAATTTCTTAAAGTGCTGAACCGCTGTTTGGGAAACTATTAAAGTATCAATTAGAAATACAATTGGCAATGTTTCCTAACAGCCAATCTAGAACTGCATTCATTAATCTCATGTAAATTAATGGACTATTACATAACCCAAATGGCATTCGTTTGAACGCATAATGTCCAGTTGGTGTAGAGAAGGCTGTGAATTCTCGTGAGTCTTCATACAACTCGATCTGCCAGAACGCAGTCATGATATTTACAGTGCTAAAATACCTATTCTCGGTTCCCAAACTTCTAAGAATGTCTCTTATTACCGGTAAAAGTAATCTGTCGGGTACAGTCTGTTTAATCAATTCCCTATAATCAATAACTGGACGCATGGTACCACCTGTTCCTTTTCTGATTTTTCTCCTTCCTGAATTATCTTGTCCTACTTCACTGCAAACATGCATACACACACACACAAATACACACACACAAATACACACACACACACACACACCAGCAGCGGTTGGAGTAGGATGTCCGAAAAGAGCTCCGAAGCGCTAAGCAGCGCTTCGTTGACAGAGAAATTTGAAACCGGTGCTAGTTGTGTTTACGAAAGCGGGAAGGGAGAAGTGTACAACGAGTGACCAAAATGTACTAGTCGTTGTGTGTGTGTGTGTGTGTGTGTGTGTGTGTGTGTGTGTGTGTGTGTGTGTGTGTGTGTGTGTGTGTGTGTGTGTGTGTGTGTGCTTTATTTTTTCTTGTATTGATTACTCTAAAAATGGAAGAAAACAACAGTGATTTAAGGAAAAACGAACCAACGAAGAGATACCGGGACGTAAGTAGGGTGGAATCACCACTGGAGGTGATCCCCAAAAGGACATGCCTGAATGAAATCCCGAAGTCGTACCAAAGGTTTGAAAGAAATTTATTTTCGGGTTTAGAGAAGGTGGAATTATGAATAGAGGGATAGAAATAGATAGAGAGCCTAGGTAGAAAAATATAGTGAGAAATAGAGAGATCAACGATTTATTAGATGAAATAATTGAACTGAACTGAACGTATAGAGAGATAGCCCAACTAAAAAAGGCAGATGAAGAGACTAACAGGGAGCTAGATGATCTAAAAAAGAAACTAATTATGATCAAGGGAGAAAATGAAAGACTGAAAAATGAAGATGAAAATAAAAATGAGGCATTAAAAATATGAAGGACCAAATACAGGGAGTGGCCGAGAAAGTGGAAGAGAAGATAAAAGAAAATGACTTCCAAGAAATAAAGAAACAGTGGAAAATAGAACAGGAATATATCTATATATATATATATATATATATATATATATATATATATATATATATATGTATATATGTATTCTTTTTTTTTTTTTTTTTTTTTAATAGTAGAGCAACAAGTCAAGGAAAATGCTAAGGAAACGGTAATTAAAGTGATTAAGTAAAAAGGAGATTTGGACAGGGAGATGGTGGATAAAAAAGTGCTTTGTAATTCATGGTATCAATGAGAAATACGATGTACCTAGATATCAGAAAGAAAAAGAGAAAGATATCACTAAAGAAATTATGAAAGAGATTCAAGAGGAGGGATTGGATATCGATAAAGAAATTGAGGAAATACATAGAGTAGAAAATACTTAAAAGAAAAACAATATAGGCCACTAAAAGAAAAACTTAGGTCTCAAATGATAGCAGGAGTACTATCATGAACAACAAAACTAGCAGATAGTGAACATTACAAAAATGTATGGATAAGAAAATAAGCGATGAAGAAAAAGAGAAAGCAAAGGAACTTAGAAATGAACCAAATGAAAAAATGAAAAGAGAACAGAGACTGAACAGAATTATTTTTTTTAGAGTGCTGGACCTGAGGCTGAGAAAATGGTATATATCAAGAAAAGGATACGAAATAGACAGAAAAGGAAGAGAAAGGAAAAAATCAAAGATAGCTTATACCAACATAGACGGAAGGATTTCAGGTCTGAGCGAGTTAAATGATTATCTGGTATTAGAAAAACCAGACGTAATGGGAATTGTAGAAATGAAATTAAAAAGTCTACTACCACCAAATACTGTGGGATAAGGTCTATACAGCCACTGGATGAAAAACAGAAAGAAAAAACAGGGTGGGGGAGTATTATTTTTTACTAAGGCTTAAATGTGACCAAGATAGTAGAAGGTAAAAACAATGTGGAATCAATTATGATAAAAGTTGAAAACAGTGACATGAATAGTAGAACATTTGTGGTAATGCATGTCCCCTCCAGAACACATTCTTGGACAGAAAGTGATCATTCTAAACTATTTGGAGACACAAAATATGAACTAATTTACTGAAAGAGGAAATAGAGTAATTATGGGTGATTTTAACTCAAAAGAAATATATTGGGAAGAAACGACAGTGAAGGGCGGAAAAGACCTCTGGGGAAGCATACTACTTGATATAACCATTGAATACACAATGACTCAGTGGGTAAAGGAAAATACCAGATACAGAAACAATGAGGAACCATCGAGACTTGACTTAATGCTTGCGCCAGAGCCTGAAATTGTGGACAGAATTGATTACAAATTTCTAATTGGGAAGAGTGACCATGTAGTAATAGAATTCGAACTAAAAGAGCAAATGGACTTCAGAAGAAATGAGAAACATAGAAAAGGAAGATTAATGTACAACAAAACGGATTGTGAGAAACTCAGAAAATTCTTTCAAAACCCAAATTGGAATAACTTCCTAAATGAAGAAACAAAGATGGAAGAGGAATGGAATATACTAAATAAAATTTACAACGAAGGAGTGAACAAATATGTACCACAACAGGATCAAGAAAGGGTATACATAAAAAGCTGGTACTCATACAACAAAAAATGTAGTGAGGCTAAGGATAAAAGAGACAAAACTTGGAAAAGATGAAAAAAAACGAGTAAATGGCAAACATACATCAAACTAAGAAATGATTATGTAAAAATACGCAGAGATGAAATTAGAAACCATGAAAGAGATATAATAGAAAAATGCAGGGAACAACCTAAAATATTTTACAGGTATGCAAATGGTAAACTATAAAATAAACAAGAAATAGAAAGACTGCACCAAGGGAATTACGAATATAAAGAAGTAGAAATGGCTGAAATTATGAACAAACATTTCAAGTCAGTATTCACAATTGAAAGTTCACAGAACTGTGAGGAAATAGGGAGAGAGAGATACCCCCCAATGAAGGAAATAACTTTGACACAGAAGGAAATCAGAGACCAAATAAAAAACCTTATGTCAGAAAATCACACGGTCCGGATGGAATTTGCAAATTGGATATTAATAGAATGCATAGATGAGTTGGCGGACAAAATATACAAGATAATTACTCACTCAAAGAAGGAAAGGTACCACCGGACTGGAAAAATGCAAATATTGTACCAAAATATGAAGGAGAGAACAAAGAAAATCCAATCAACTACAGACCAATCTCCCTTACAAGCACAATAGCAAAAATATGTGAAAAGGTTATCAAAATTAGATGGGTTAAACATCTGGAAGAAAAAAATATCGTCCAAATTAATTTTTCATTGCTCCTTGCGGTACAATTCCCAATGTTTTCTTTAGTGTCTGAGTAGGTTAAAACTACGTTAGGAGGAACATTACGTACATTTATAAAATAGAAAAACTATTTTTTTTTCGATTTCCTGAAAAGTTGGACAAATGACTTAGGCACTTTCTTTATGAGGCTGGCGGTATATCAAATCCAAATAAATTTGGATTTAGACAAGGAAGATTATGTACAAGAAACTTGATCTGCTTATACTCGAGACTAATAAAAATAATACAAGAAAGAAATGTATGGTCGGACTGTGCTTTTCTAGATCTACAAAAAACATTTGATAAAGTACCACACAAAATACTAATAAGAAAAATAGAATCAATAGGTGGCATCAAAGGAAATTTATTGGAATGTATGGAAGACTTCTTGACTGGGATGAAAATGAGGGTAGTAATTAGAGACAAATACTCGAATTGGGAAGAAATGATAAGTGGTGTCCCACAAGGTTCGGTATTGGCTCCAATCATGTTTGCCATATATATAAATGACATGGATGAAGGAGTGGAATGTTATATGAACTTCTTCGCATATGACGCAAAAATACCAAAGAAAGTAAGCACAGAGGAAGATTGTGAATCATTACACATAGACCTAGACAAAATCTGGAAATGTAGTCAAAAGTGGGAAATGAACTTTAATATCAAGTAGTATAATGGAGTTTGGAAAAAGTAAAAATAGAATATCGAGAAATTATAAAATTGGTGAAGAAGTCAAAGAAGTGAGCTCTGAAAGAGACTTAGGAGTAATAATCAGCAAAGACATGTCACCGGACAAAAATATCAACAAAATAGTCGGAGAAACCTTCAACCTATTAAGGTCAATGAAAGTGGCATTTGACTATTTGGATGACGAAGTTATTAAGAAAATATTAGTTACACTAATAATACCAAAACTGGAGTACGCTACAACAATATAGACACCCAATATTAAAAAGAATATAAAGAAATTAGAAAGGATACAAAAAGCAACGACAAAGATTACATACGAACAAAGATTGTCCAAACTGGAACTACCAACTCTGGAACAAAGAAGAGAAAGAGATTTACTGATTATTTATAGAATCACGAAAGGAATGGAAATCCTAGATAGAAATGTCTTATCAGAATGGGACAACGAAAAAACAAGGGGACATGAAAAGAAACTCAAAAAGGATAACTATAGAAGAGATCTGAAAAAGAATAGCTTCCCAAACAGAGTGGTGGATACCTGGAATAAATTAGATAAGGCAACAGTGTGTGCAAACACTATTCAAGGAGTGCGGGATTCGAACCCACACCTAAGTGAATGCGAGACCAGCACGCTTCCGATGACGCCACCAGCGCACGTGGAAGTCTTCCCACTGTGCGAACGTGGCCACAGACGGTCTACAGTAGGAAACAAGTCACGAGGCGACATTTCGCTTTGTCACGGCAGCAAACGTAGCAAAAGTAATAAATAGATAAGTTAATACGTGGATAAGAAATATACAAACAAATAAATAAACATATACAAGTAAATAAAATAAACAAATAAACGAATAAGTATATAGATAGATAAATAAAGTAATTAATAGATAAAAAAAATAAACAGATACATGGACAGATAAACAGTTAAATAAATAAATCAATCAATCAACAAATAAAAAAGAATAGTAAATATATGTAACTGAATGAACAAAGAGATTAATAAATTGATCAATAGAAAATGAAAGTAAATAAATGAATGAATGTTGGTGCTATGAACAAGGATGACCTCAGCCAATCTAGGCTCTCCGACTCTGTGAGGCCGACCAACAGGTTCCTCCAAGGCCCAAGACCCTTCGCAGAAAGCCTCAGGAACTTCGCCATGATCGGCTTCGGAGGTTCTTGCTTCAGCTGGGTTTTCTGCTGGTGGAGAAGGAGGAAGGAGGACAGTTCCAAGGAGAACGTCATCATGGACATCTCTACGCTGAAGGCAGAAGCTCCTGATACCGCGAGTGACAGACCCTACGAACTCTTTGAAGATGTCCCAGGATTCTACAAGCTTCGCAGGGTGAAGATGGCCAAGGCGATCAAGAGGCGAGACCTGAGAGTCTTCCTTCTCAACAAAGTCCTCATAAAGGAAGCAAGAACTTACAAATAAAGCCTGGCAACAAGGTTCTTACCAAGGTGGAGACAAAATACAATTGAAAAACCAGGGTTAAAGAGAAAGTAAAAGGAAGAAAGGGAAATGATTCATAACCGGATGCTGCACATCGCCAGAGGAAACAGGGAAAAGGAAGTCTTCCGTCAAATGGTTCACCACGCCATTTTATATTCCTCGCCTGGGAAATAAATCCCCAAAACAATTTCACTGCCCGTCCTGCACACTGAAGACATAAATCATGTACTCTACTGCTTTCTTTACATCTTCGGTCAAACTCTTCAGGCAGCTGGTCTTGCCCAAAGTTCATATGACTAAACTACAAAGTATATTTCGAGTCGTGATTTCTCATTTGCAGGCTGTCGACATGCATTCAGGGAAAAATAGACTAGAAAGTATCTAATGCAGTCCAAAGTCCTGCATATTCAACCCCTTGCCTTCCTCTGGGACTTGGAAGTCCCCTCAGCTGAATAAAATCACCTAGCGGGAGCCAGAATAAACCATAAAAGGAAACCATAGTCGACCAAGGGCGTGAGACCGTCATTATGTCGCAATCTCCATTTTTGAGGTAGCGAGCCAAAGAGAATTGCAAATTTAAATCTATAGGGTTTGTCGGAGCATAAAATATGATATATTTTTCAATGTCCTATATAATTATGATTTTGTGCATGTACGCGTTTGGGAGTATGTAGGATAGGAGCTACCGAGCTTTTTAACAGTTGCTAGTTGCAGAGCCTCTGTCTCTCTCTCTCTCTCTCTCTCTCTCTCTCTCTCTCTCTCTCTCTCTCTCTCTCTCTCTCTCTCTCTCTCTCTCTCTCTCTCTCTCTCTCTCTCTCTCTCTCTTTCCTTCAGGATACTTTGATAAGGCTATAGGCCCCTGCTTTAGGGATGGGCTTATAATTCAAAGATGTTCTCTATCTCTCTCTTTCTCTCCCTCTCTTTCTCTCTCTTTATAGTATGGCTGTCGTCAAAATAAGAGGGTTGTCTCGAATACTCCTCGGGGTCGTGACGAGATCAAGAAAAATGGCCTCATTTTTCCCTAAAGGTACTATTGCTGCGTGTGTGAATCACTACTGTATTGGATCACGTGTTGGTAATGTGATCCATAACTATTACCCTAGGGGATGAGAGCTCAAAGTTTATATTTAATGAACTCAATTAAGCCTGTTCTTGGACGACATGGTCGACGATGATTGACTTTTATGTTTTAGTCTGGATGCCGCCAGGTGATCTTATTCAGCTGAGGGAACTCCCAAATCCCAAAGGAAGCCAAAGCGTTGTGTACGCAGTAGAAACTGTATCTGCAGGACTTATTAGATATTTTCTAGTCTATTTTCCCCCAACGAGAGCCTGTCGACAGCCTGTAAACAAGAAATCATGACTCGAAATAACATTTGTAGCTCAGTTTTATGGGATTTGTGCAAAAACGGGTGCCGAGGAATTTGACCGAAGCAGTAGAGTGCATGATTCCGAATTCAGTGTGCGGTGAATTAGTTTTGGGGAACCGTTTGTTTCCCAGGTGAGGAATTGAGAATGGCGTGG
The DNA here is from genome assembly GCF_046742065.1 of Oratosquilla oratoria. Lineage (NCBI taxonomy): Eukaryota > Metazoa > Arthropoda > Malacostraca > Stomatopoda > Squillidae > Oratosquilla > Oratosquilla oratoria. Next base: position 17,984,859 of record NC_134794.1, on the reverse strand, counting down.
CGAACCATTTGACAGATTTTATTTTGCCCGTTCCCTCTGCGACGTGCAGCATCCGGTTATGAATTATTTCTGTTTCTTCCTTTTATTCTTCGTTATCCCAGGCTTCTCGTTTGTTCTTTGTCGCCACCGTGATAACAACCTTGTTTCCGGTCTTCTTATTTGTATTTTCTTGCCTCCTTGATGAGGACTTTATTGAGAACGAAGACTCTCAGGTTTTGTCTCTTGATCGCCCGGGCCATCTTCGCCCTGCGAAGCTCGTAGACTCCTGGGACAACATCGAAAACATCGTAGGTCATGTCCCACGCGGTGTCAGGAACCTCGGCCTTCAGCTGAGAGACATCCACGACGACGTTCTCCTCGCTGGAACTGTCGTCCTTACTCCTTCTCCACCAGCAGAAAACCCGACTAAAACAAGAACCTGCGAAGTAGGTCATGGCGAAGTTCTTGAGGCTTTCTGCGAAGGGTCTTGGGTCTTGGAGGATAACCTGTTGGTCGGACTCACAAGTCGGAGATCCTAGATTGGCTGAGGTCAACCTTGTTCATAGCACCAACATTTATTCATTTATTTACTTTTATTCGTTTATTTATCTGTTTATTAATGTGTTTGTTCATTCAATTATATGTATATTTACTAGTTCGTTCTTATTTCTACGCTTTGAGATCTACACTACATTTTTCAAAGTGAAGGATTACATATAAACCTTTGAGTACCCACCTCGAAACGTTAGAGTGCCTACTTCGATAGGAAACGTTTAGTCGCCAGGCGATATCATTCGTCTGGAAAAGAGAACCCGAGAGAGACAGGAGTTATAAGACCCTCTCGATCAAGCCTTTCATCGAACAATTTTATTCATTTGAGGGTCATCCACGGAGTTTAGAGGATAAAGTGATTTTCCACGCTTTCAACACCTTCCTCACTGACCACCTGAAGGTGTTGTGACGATTTTTTTTCGAAAGGATCATGGAAGTCATGGTGGAGGTGGTGATGAGGAACTTACGCCAGGAGGCACTCAACTGCGGCCGAGGACGTCACCTAGGCGCTTGGACTGTTGGAGTAAGTGACAGTCCCTGCCGGGAATCGGAGAGGAGTGCGGGATTCGAACCCACAGCTAAGCGAATGCGAGACCAGCACGCTTTCGATGACGCCACCAGCGCAGGCGAAAGTCTTCCCTCTATACGAAAGTGGTCAAAAAACAAGTCACGAGGCGACACTTCAGTCTGTCACGGCAGCAAACGTCACAAAATGAATAAAGTAATTAATACACGAATAAACAAATAAATGAATAAAAGTAAATAAAATAAGCAAATAAACAAACAAGTATAGAGATAAATATATGACTGGTAAGTAAACAAAAACAGAAATAAGCAAATAGATAATAAAATAAATAAATAAAAGAATAAAGATAAATTAATAAATACATATATAATTGAACAAACATATTTATAAATAGATAAACAAATAAAAGTGAATAAATGAATGAATGTTGGTGCTATGAACAAGGATGACCTCAGCCAATCTAGGATCTCCGACTCTGTGAGGCCGACCAACAGATTATCCTCCAAGACCCAAGACCCTTCGCAGAAAGCCTCAAGAACTTCGCCATGATCTGCTTCGGAGGTCCTTGCTTCAGCGAGGTTTTCTGCCGGTGGAAGAGGAGGAAGCAGGGCACTTCCAAAAAGGAGAACATCATCATGGACAGGACCATCGATATTTTCGAAGTCGTTCCAGGGATCTACGAGCTTTACAGGATGAAGATGGCCCTGGCGAAGAAGAGACGAGACTTGAGAGTCTTCGTCCTCAACAAAGTCCTCATTAAGGAGGCAAGGATGTACAAATGAGAGGCCCGTGTTAAAAAAAAAAAAATAAGAAATCGAAATACATCAGAAGCGGTTGCTGCACGTCACCAGAGGAAACGGAAAAATAAATTCTCCTGCCAGATGGTTGGCCACACCATTTGATATTCCTCGCCTGGAAAACAAATCCCCCAAACCAATTCATTGCCCATCCTGCACGATCAAGAGACGAGACTTGAGAGTCTTCGTTCTCAACAAAAGTCCTCATCAAAGAGGCAAAGAAATACAAATAAGAAGCCTGTCAACAAGGTTCTCAGCAAGGAGGCGACAAAGTACAAATGAAAAGCTCTAGTTGACGAAAAAAGAAGAAAGCTAAACAATTCAGAACCGGCTGCCGTACATCGCCAGAGATAACGGGGAAAAAAATCTTCTGCCAAATGGCTCGCAAGCCATTCTATATTCCTCACCTGGGAAACAAATTCCCAAAACTAATTCACTACCCACCCTGCACACTGAAGACATAAAATCATACACTGTACTGCCTTCTTTACATCTTCGGTCAAATTGCTCGGCACCCGTTTCTGCCCAGATCCCACAGGCACTCGTTGGGGAAAATTAGACTAGAAAGTATCTAACGCAGTCAAAAGCCCTGCAGATACAATTTCTACTGCATACTCAACCCCTTGCCTTCTTTTGGGGTTTGAGAGTTCTCTCAACTCAATAAAATCACCTGGCGGCAAACAGAATAAAACATAAAAGTCAATGATCGTCGACCATGTCGGCCAAGAACTTAAGTGAGACAGGCTTAATTGAGCTCCTTGATTATAAACTTTGAGCACTTATCCCGAAGGGTAGTATATATGGATCACAGTACCAACACGTGATCCAATACCGTAGTGATTCACACACGCAGCAATAGTACCTGTACGGATAATTGAGGCTATTATTCAACCATACTATAAAGAGAGAGAGAAAGGAACATCTTTGAATTATTTTTACTGACAGCAAACTTTTCATGGACCCATAGACCGTCCCTCAGCTGAATGAAATTGCCCGACACCACTGTAGGCAGAATAGAACATGTCAACGGTGCCGCAGGACTCAAAGGGGCAGAGGTTGAGACTGGGTGGGAAGTCATTCAGCCCGGACGTACGTTGAGGTGATCCTTCGGTGTTGTACAAAGTGCAGAGGAAAATAAATGACGAAATCATCTCGACAACAAAATGGAGTAGACAATCAAGAAAGTGCTGTACGGAAATTCTTAGAAAACAAAATGCTGACAACGCTTACTTATAGTATGGCTGTCGTCAAAACAAAAGGCTGGCTTGAATATTCCTCGGGGTCATGACCATATAAAGAAAATTTGCCTCATTTATCCCTAGAGGTACTATTGCAGCTTGTGTGAATCAATACGGTCTTGGATCACGTGCTGATTTTTGTGATCCATAGCTATTATGCTTCTGGATGAGAGCTCAAAGTTTATATATAAGGAACTCAAGCCTGTCTCAATTAAGTTCTTGGCCGACATGGTCGACGACGATTGACTTTTATGTTTCATTCTGTCTGCCACCAGGTGATTCTATTCAGCTGAGGTAATTTCTAAACCCCAAAGGAAGGCAAGGGGTTGAGTACACAGTAGAAATTGTATCTGCAGGACTGTGTAGGATACTTTCTTGTCTATTTTCCACGAGTGCTTGTCGACAGCCTGGCAATAAGACATCATGACTACTCCAAATTCAATTTATAGTTTAGTTTTATGTGTTCTTGGACAGAAACGGCCTCCGAGGAATTTGACCGAAGCAGTAGAGTACATGATTCTGTATTCAGTGAATAATTTGGTGAACTGTTTGTTTCCCAGGCGAGGAATATAAAATGGCGTGGAGATCCATTTGGCGGAAGATTGTCGCTTTCCCCGTTTCCTCTGGGGACGTGCAGTATGCAACAGGTTCCGATCTTTTTCGGGGCTTATCACTTGTATTTTCTCGCCTCCTTGATGAGGACTTTGTTACGAACGAAGACTCACAAGTCTCGTCTCTTGGTCGTGTAGAGTGGGCAGTGAATTATTTTGGGGGATTTGTTTCCCAGGCAAGGAATATAAAATGACGTAGTGAAGCATCTGGCAGGAGAATTTGTTTATTTGTTTCCTCTGGCGACGTCCAGAAACCGGTTCTGAAGTATTTCCATTTCTTCTTTTTCTTCTTTCTTTTTTTAACACAAGCTTCTCATTTGTATTCCCTTGCCTCCTTGATGAGGACTTTGTTGAGAACAAAGACTCTCAAGTCTCGTCTCTTGATCGCCAGGGCCATCTTCGCCCTGCGAAGCTCGTAGACTCCTGGGACGACTTCGAAAACGTTCTCCTTGCTGGAAGTGTCCTCCTTCCTCCTTCTCCACCAGCAGAAAACCCGGCTAAAACAAGAACCTCCGAAACGGATCATGTCGAAGTTCTTGAGGCTTTCTGCGAAGGGTCTTGGGTCTTGGAGGATAACCTGTTGGTCGGCCTCACAGAGTCGGAGATCCTAGATTGGCTGAGGTCAACCTTGTTCATGGCACCAACATTCATTCATTTATTCACTTTTATTTGTTTATCTATTGATCTATTTATTAATGTGTTTGTTTATTCGATTATATTTATATTTACTAGTTCATTTCTATTTGTTGATTTATCTATTTATTTAATTATTCATTTGTTCATGTATCTGTTCATTTGTTTATTTATTACTTTATTTGTCTACATATTTATTTATTTTGGCAAAGTAGCATGCAGTCGATACTTTAGGGTCTATATGGGGCGCCCCTACGGACCAGAGCCACACATCATTTTGTCTATGATAGAAGAAATTCTGTTCATAGAGAAATGATGACACTTTTATACTACGACTGTCCCTCCGTTATGCTGTCCCCCAACCCCTTGTTGCTGTCCTGTACCATTTCTCTGAGTATTCTCTTTCTGTGATGGGGGAATTCCCTGTGGTGGGGGAAAAGAATACTGCCACCAAGTATTCCCACTTGGATCGTAAGAGGCGAGAAGAAAGGGACGGGGAGAGGGACTAGGGATCCTTCTCCCTGTAGCCCCACGGGGCATATATCCTAAAAAGAAAAGTGAAGGCATAAGGGATGCTGGAGGGCCTCGGGCCAGCACCCTAAGGTTTGGGTCTTTTAATGTGCGTGGATGTGGTACAGATGAGAGTAAAAGGGAAGAGATAGGTAGTATGTTTGTGAGAAGAAAGATGGATGTGTTGGCTTTGAGTGAAACTAAGTTGAAAGGGAAGAGTGAGTGTAAGTTTGGGAGTGTAAGTGGGAGGTTATCAGGAGTGAAGAGAGGGAGAGGGAGGGAAGGGGTGGCTATTCTAGTAAGTGAAGAGATAGGTAAACAGGTAGTGGAGTGGAAGGAGGTTTCCTCAAGGATAATGTGGATGAAGGTGAAACTGGGAAAGGAGATGTGGGTCTTTGTAAGTGCATATGGGCCTGGCAGTGAGAAGAGCGTGGAATAAAGGGAGGCCTTTTGGATAGATTTAAATGAGTGCATAGAGGGTTTAGGAAGAAATGTCAATGTAATAGTACTGGGAGACCTTAATGCAAGGGTGGGAAATGGTCCAATCGATGGAGTGGTTGGGAAGTGTGGAGTTCCAGGAAAGAATCGTAGTGGAGAGTTGATGGTGGAAATGTGTCTAGAAAGAGAGTTGATGATAGCAAATACAGTGTTTCGGAAGAAAGTCAAGCATAAGTACACATGGGAGAGGGTGGTGGAGGGAAGGGTGGTAGATAGAGCGCTGATGGATTATGTAGTGGTAAATAGGATTATGATAGGAAGAGTTAAGGATGTACATGTGCTAAGGGGAGAGGGTGGGGGAATATCAGATCATTTTTTGGTGGAAGGTAAGTTGAGAGTGGAGGATAGATGGAGAAAGAGGAAAGGGACAAAAGGTAGGGAGGTTCTTAGAGTGAACTCCTTGAATGAAAAGGAAAAGGAGAAGGAGTACGGAAAGAAGCTGAAGGAGGAGTGGGAGGGAGTAAAGGATGGAGCAGAGATGGGTGTGGAGGAGGAATGGGGATGGTTCAAGGAGGGAGTCTTAAAGTGTGCAAGGATGGTGTGTGGAACAAGAAGGACAGGGGGAAATAGAAGAAAGGGTAGTGAATGGTGGGATGAGGAAACAAAGAAGGTTGTAGAAGAGAAGAAGCGAGCATTCACAGATTGGTTACAAAAGAGGACGGGGGAGTCATATGAGACGTACAAAGAAAAGAAAAGAGAAGTAAAGCAAAAGGTAAAGGTTGCAAAGAGGAGAGCAGATGTGAAATGGGGTAGGAGTATGACAGAAAATTTTGAAAGTAATAAAAAGATGTTTTGGAAAGAAATTAAGAGAGGAAGAGGAGGCGAATCAAGTAGGAAAGAAAAGGTAAAAGGTACAGATGGAGAAATGATAATGGAAGAGATAGCAGTAAGGGGAAGATGGGCAGAATATTTTAGGGAGTTGCTAAATGTGAAGGAGGATAGGGAAGGAAAGATAGCTGCAGTGGGAAATGCGAAGAAAATGAGAGTGATGAGTGAGGAGAATGGAGGAGAAATAAGGAAGGATGAGGTGAAGGCAGTTGTAAAGATGATGAAAGCAGGTAAGGCACCTGGTCTGGATGGATGCCATGAAGAATGTCTGAAGAAGGGAGGTTCAGTGATGGTGGACTGGTTGGTTAGGTTATTTAATGTTTGCTGGAGAGAGGGTAGAGTACCGGAGGACTGGAGGAGTGCCTGTATAGTTCCTCTTTACAAGGGAAAAGGGGACAAGTGTGAATGTAGTAGTTTCAGAGGGATTAGCCTGTTAAGTGTAGTAGGGAAGGCTTATGGGAGGATCTTGATTGAGAGGATTAGGAGAGGAACAGAAGGAGTAATTGGTGAGGAACAGTGTGGATTTAGGACAGGTAGAGGTTGTGTAGATCAGATCTTTGTGGTAAGACAGATATGTGAGAAAGCTATAGGAAAGGGGAAGGATGTTTTTTGGGCTTTTATGGATCTGGAAAAGGCTTATGATAGGGTAGACAGAAAGGCACTGTGGGAGGTTATGCAGATTTATGGGATAGGAGGAAAGCTTTTGGGAGCTGTCAAGAGTTTCTATGAGAGTAGTAGAGCTTGTGTCAGGATTAGAAATGGAGAGAGTGAGTGGTTTGAAGTAAAGGTGGGACTTCGTCAAGGATGCGTTATGTCGCCCTGGCTGTTCAACTTATACATGGATGGGGTGGTGCGAGAGGTGAATGCTAGGGTAGTGGGTCAGGGATTGGAGATGGTTAAAGAAAATGGAGGAAAGTGGGAGGTGAGCCAGCTGTTATTTGTCCAAATGTGATTTCGGACATACACAGGTCCCCTATTTGGGATTTAAAGTTGGAAATTCCCAAGTGTTTCCAATAGACGCCAAGATAAAAGCCATCAATGATGTACCAACACCCACTAATCGTAGAGAGGTACGTCGATTCCTTGGAATGAGTGGCTATTATCGCCGTTTTTGTCCAAATTTTTCAGATGTAGCAGAACCATTGACTGACCTGTTGAGAAAAGACCACGACTTCGTGTGGACACCTACCTGTGAGACGGCCTTCAAAAACCTGAAGTCCCTTCTCACTAACGCACCAGTTCTAAGGGCACCCGATTTCCAACGACCCTTTCTTCTGCAAGTCGACGCCAGCGACACCGGTATCGGTGCCGCCCTCTTGCAAGAACACAATGAAGTTCTTCACGCTATCGCCTACTACAGCAAGAAGCTGTCCCCTGCGCAGAAGAACTACTCAACAATTGAGAAGGAGACTCTCGCTTTGGTCCAGGCCCTTATCCACTTCGAAGTCTACCTGGGTTCCTCAACTACCATTCAAGTATATTCGGATCACAACCCCTTAAAGATCCTACAGACTATGAAAAACAAGAATCCGAGACTTACACGTTGGAGTTTATTTCTCCAACCCTTTAATCTAACAATTCATCATATAAAAGGCGTCTTTAATGTTTTAGCCGACGTCCTTTCTAGAACATAGCTTTTCAACAGAAAGTGAAAAGCTTTCCCAAACGGTGGAGGTGTAACGTAATATTAGATATTACGTCATATGTGTAATTATGTTATAGAATTGTGTTCCTTTGTATTACATAACTATGTTCATATTTCTTGTCTATGTATGTATTGTAACAATGTTAAGCAGTAACGCCCGTCCACTATATGTAATCTTGCCTACGTGCGGAGAAAGGTGCGCACTCTTGTAGAACAAACAGACAAGCGAAATCCTGAATAGTTCGGAGCGCACAGATTTGACAGTTACTAAATAAGTAGATTGTTCAAGCGAGTCGAGGGTCCTAAAACTACCCATGTTGACGTGTGTTAACTTACCCTCCTCCCCCCCTTTCACTCACTCGCACACTCACCCGGAAGTATCCCGCTTCCGGTCCAATGGTATATAAGCGGTGGAAATCGCTGACTCCTTGTCATTTCTCGCATATCTTATCTCTTGATAAAAACTGGAAGTTTAGACTCATGAGACGATTGGTGTGAAGTGATCACCCTTTTTGCCTACATTACGTGTCTGATATACATTGCATTACTTATACTTATATTTGTACTTATTACTTATTTTGATGCATGTTCCTGATCTCTTTGTACTTAGATAGTACCATATTATATACGTATCTTGTGTTTCTTATTTGAACGATAATTTCCATATTCTCATAATCATGTAACGGTCCCATTGACCCTACTGCCCATTCTCTTTTGTGTTGATTGCCTGTAAATATATTCCATATTAACAATTTCGTTTACTAGTTTTATCGCTAGTTTAATATTCCTTTCCTGGAATCTTCTTTGTTACCTTTACTTCTAGTCTTACGAATTATCTAGGCCCTGACCAGATAGTTCAGTCCTACAGTGGCTTCTAGAAGTGAGCTGGTTCTTAAGCACTTAGACGTTATACGTAACGTCTCTTCACAAACCAGCCAGCCCGTAACAAAGTGGCGACCCTTGCCAAGGATATTGGATCAGGTATTTAACACATTCTTATAGAGATGGATGATATAGTTCAAGAATTCGTTCAAAATCCCAAGGTAAGTTTCTTAAAGAAACAAACTAAAGACACTTTGATAGAAATAGGCAAGCACTTTGGAGTAGACATTGATACAAGTTTGCGAAAGAAAAAAATACTTCAGGAACTCGTTGAAAATCTGATCGAAGATGAGATCTTATCTCCAGAAGAGATTACAGCTATACAAATTCCTTCAAATAGGTTAGAAATAGAGGCACGACTAACCGAACTTAAGATTAAGGAGATTGAATTAAAGGTCAGGAGAGTAGATTTTGAGGAGGAAGCTAAATTGAAACAAATGCAAATTGAGGCAGAATTTAAAGCTAAAGAGGAGGAAACTAAAATGAAACAAATGCAAATTGAGGCAGAATTTAAAGCTAAAGAGGAGGAAAATAAACTGAAACAAATGCAAATTGAGGCAGAATTTAGAGCTAGAGAAGAGGAAGCTAAAGTGAAACAAATAGAAAGAGAGAACGAAACTAAAGTCAAATTGGCAGAGTTAGAATTAAAGAAGGCAGAAGTAGAAGCTAGGATTGTTGATAGACAACCCGTAGTTCAGGAAGGTCATATAGATATTTCCAAGTATGTAAAACTTCTACCCCAATTTTCAGAAGGAGAGCCAGAAATTTTCTTTCTTCAGTGGGAAAAATTGGCGCAACAGTTACAAATCCCTAAAGAAAATTGGCCATTAATCATTCAAACACAATTTAAGGGTAAGGCTCAGCAAATTTATACTTCTCTTTCAGAAGCAGAAAGCGAGTATGATAATATGAAAGCTTGTATTTTAAAAGCTTATGAACTAATACCAGAGGCCTATAGACAGAAATTCCGTAATTATAGGAAGACACCTCAGTTAACATACGTAGAATATGCGGCTCAACAAGAGAGGTTATTCAATAGGTGGTGTTTGGCTAGTGAAACGGACACCTTAGATAGACTTAAACAGTTGATTTTATTGGAGCAGTTTAAGAATACCTTAGAGACAGATCTTAGGATTTTTATAGATGATCATGTTCCCGAAACTTTAACTAAAGCTGCTGTATTGGCTGATGAGTTCACACTAAATCATAAACCTAAGTCAAGACAAATGGAATCCCAAAAGTCAAAGTCATATATTCCAGATTCAACATAATACTCTGATCATTGGTCCCCAAAGAAACACTTTGAAAATCAGTCTAGCCCATCACATTTCAATTACAGGTCTGATTTCAATCAATATCCTCCAAACCAACCTTGGCAAAGAATGGAAAGGTTTAAGACTAATCCCCCTGTAACTTGTTCATATTGTAAACAGGTTGGCCATCACATTTCTAATTGCAGAAAGAGACTGACACCCTCATTCTCCAATAAGACACCAACTCTTGTAAGTAATATAAAATCAGATGATTCAAAATCCTCTATTCAGGATAAACTACCAAAGAAGCCGGTATTGTCAAGTAATGTAGAACCCCCCTCATCAGATCATGATCCTTGTTTCAAACCATTTGTATCTTCAGGAACTATATCTCATAGTAGTAGTTCACAACAATATCCTATTTCCATACTCCGAGACACAGGAGCAAAGCAAAGTCTGATTTTAAATTCTGTCTTGCAGAATCTGGGTGAGTCATATACAGGTTATGATATATTGATAGAAGGAGTTGGAGGAATTGTAAAATGTCCATTACATAATGTTTTCTTGCGGTCTGATTTAACAACCGGAATGGTTAAAGTAGCAGTAGTAGACTCTCTTCCCATAGTAGGAATATCCTTATTGTTGGCCAATGACATCGCTGGAAGCAAAGTCATTTCTCCCTTAATAACAAATAACCCTAAGACCTCAGTAGAACCTTCAGATAACTTACAGTTGTTTCCCGCTTGTGCTGTAACCAGATCTCAGTACAAGAAATCTGAAGAGGAGACCTATAATTTAGAATCCCTATTCTCCCAAACTGACCCATCTTCTTCTTCACCAGTTTCTCTATCTAGAGCAGAATTAATCAAAGAACAGAAGTCAGATCCTTCTCTTAAAAATTTGTACGAGATTGTTTCTTCTCCAGAAGAAGTTGAAAATATGTCACGAGGTTTCTATATAGAAAACGGAGTCCTAATGCGAAAATGGAGAGCATCCACCGCAACCTCTGACCAGCCATGGCAAGTAAGGAATCAAATAGTCCTCCCTCTTGGTTTCAGGAATAATGTTCTAAGATTGGCTCATGATACTCCCTTAGCAGGTCACTTAGGGGTAAGAAAGACCTTGTTCAACATAACCCAACATTTCCATTGGCCCACGGTTGTCAAAGATGTTGCCCAATATTGTAAAACATGTCATACATGTCAACTTGTAGGTAAGCCCAACCAGAAAATTGTAGAAGCTCCACTCCATCCCATTCCTGTAATGGAAGAGCCATTTAAAAAAGTTCTTATTGACTGTGTAGGACCTTTACCTCCTTCAAGTAAAGGAAATCAGTACATTCTCACAATCATGTGTATGAGCACTCGTTTTCCAGAAGCAATTCCTTTGAAAAATATTAAAGCTCAAAACATAATCAGAGAAATGTTGAAATATTTCACTATGGTAGGATTTCCTAAGAACATTCAAAGTGATCAAGGAAGTAATTTTCTTTCCAACAAGTTTAGAGAAACTCTTGTAACACTAGGTATAAATCATGTAACTTCCTCCGCCTATCATCCTCAATCACAAGGTGCTCTAGAGCGCTTTCACCAAACGCTCAAGACAATGTTAAGAATCTTCTGTGCTGAGAACACTCGAAATTGGGAAGACGGACTCCCCTTTTTGTTGTTCGCCACCCGAACAACAATTCAAGAAAGCCTTGGATTCAGCCCGTCAGAATTAGTCTTCGGTCATGAAGTCCGTGGTCCCCTAAAGATACTTCATGAACAATGGATGAAAGAAGAACCACCAGTTCCTTCTTTGAAATACGTGTCCCAGGTCACCGAGAAGTTGTTAGAAGCTTGGAAGTTGGCAAGAGAGAACTTGGCGAATGCTCAACGAGAAATGAAAGGTCGGTATGATAAAAATTCTAAACTTAGAACTTTCTCTCCAGGAGATCAAGTGTTACTTTATCTTCCCATACCAGGAGATCCATTGCAGGCTAAATACAAAGGACCCTATGAAGTTTTGTCCAGAGCCAGTGATCTCAACTACATAATCAAAACTCCAGACAGAAGAAAGAGTTCCCGTCTCTGTCACATAAATACCTTAAAACCTTATCATTCCAGAGATCCAATTCCAATTTACAGCTCTACCACAATAGAATCGGAGGAGCATCCTGATAACCTGCCTAATCCTCCTGAGATTCCCTTGGAAAACTCTCAGATACTACAAAATCTTCAGATAAAAGTAGGACACTTATCTGAGAAACAAGGTAAAGACATTCTTTCTCTCTTAAGAAGTTTTCCAAAATTATTTCTAGATTCCCCAAGATTCACTTCTTTGATAGAACATGAAATAATTCTAGACTCGCCAAGGGCTATCAAACAAGCCCCTTATAGAGTCAATCCAAAAAAGAAGGAGTTCATAAAAGCAGAAATAAACACTCTGCTTCAACAGGGAATAATTGAACCCTCCAGTAGTCCTTGGGCATCTCCTTGCATTCTTGTCCCTAAATCTGACAATTCTTATCGCCTGTGCATTGACTACAGGAAATCAATGCCCATACTAAGGCCGATGCTTTTCCTATCCCTAGGATAGATGATATCATAGACAGTCTAGGAACTGCCAAGTATGTATCCAAGTTGGATATGTTAAGGGGATACTATCAAATCCCTGTACACCCTCGCTCAAGAGAAGTTACCGCTTTCATTACGGAAGAGGGATTGTTCCACTTCAGAGCAATGCCATTTGGGCTTAAAAATGCCCCCTGCCACTTACCAAAGAATGATAAGTAATCTTGTTGCAGGATTGCCAGGAGTAAAAACTTATCTAGATGATGTGATAATATTTAGTCAGTCTTGGACAGAACACATTGAACACCTAAATAATTTCTTTTATAGAGCAGACCAAGCAAACCTTACCATCAATTTGTCCAAATGTGATTTCGGACATACACAGGTCCCCTATTTGGGATTTAAAGTTGGAAATTCCCAAGTGTTTCCAATAGACGCCAAGATAAAAGCCATCAATGATGTACCAACACCCACTAATCGTAGAGAGGTACGTCGATTCCTTGGAATGAGTGGCTATTATCGCCGTTTTTGTCCAAATTTTTCAGATGTAGCAGAACCATTGACTGACCTGTTGAGAAAAGACCACGACTTCGTGTGGACACCTACCTGTGAGACGGCCTTCAAAAACCTGAAGTCCCTTCTCACTAACGCACCAGTTCTAAGGGCACCCGATTTCCAACGACCCTTTCTTCTGCAAGTCGACGCCAGCGACACCGGTATCGGTGCCGCCCTCTTGCAAGAACACAATTAAGTTCTTCACGCTATCGCCTACTACAGCAAGAAGCTGTCCCCTGCGCAGAAGAACTACTCAACAATTGAGAAGGAGACGCTCGCTTTGGTCCAGGCCCTTATCCACTTCGAAGTCTACCTGGGTTCCTCAACTACCATTCAAGTATATTCGGATCACAACCCCTTAAAGATCCTACAGACTATGAAAAACAAGAATCCGAGACTTACACGTTGGAGTTTATTTCTCCAACCCTTTAATCTAACAATTCATCATATAAAAGGCGTCTTTAATGTTTTAGCCGACGTCCTTTCTAGAACATAGCTTTTCAACAGAAAGTGAAAAGCTTTCCCAAACGGTGGAGGTGTAACGTAATATTAGATATTACGTCATATGTGTAATTATGTTATAGAATTGTGTTCCTTTGTATTACATAACTATGTTCATATTTCTTGTCTATGTATGTATTGTAACAATGTTAAGCAGTAACGCCCGTCCACTATATGTAATCTTGCCTACGTGCGGAGAAAGGTGCGCACTCTTGTAGAACAAACAGACAAGCGAAATCCTGAATAGTTCGGAGCGCACAGATTTGACAGTTACTAAATAAGTAGATTGTTCAAGCGAGTCGAGGGTCCTAAAACTACCCATGTTGACGTGTGTTAACTTACCCTCCTCCCCCCCTTTCACTCACTCGCACACTCACCCGGAAGTATCCCGCTTCCGGTCCAATGGTATATAAGCGGTGGAAATCGCTGACTCCTTGTCATTTCTCGCATATCTTATCTCTTGATAAAAACTGGAAGTTTAGACTCATGAGACGATTGGTGTGAAGTGATCACCCTTTTTGCCTACATTACGTGTCTGATATACATTGCATTACTTATACTTATATTTGTACTTATTACTTATTTTGATGCATGTTCCTGATCTCTTTGTACTTAGATAGTACCATATTGTATACGTATCTTGTGTTTCTTATTTGAACGATAATTTCCATATTCTCATAATCATGTAACGGTCCCATTGACCCTACTGCCCATTCTCTTTTGTGTTGATTGCCTGTAAATATATTCCATATTAACAATTTCGTTTACTAGTTTTATCGCTAGTTTAATATTCCTTTCCTGGAATCTTCTTTGTTACCTTTACTTCTAGTCTTACGAATTATCTAGGCCCTGACCAGATAGTTCTACAGATAGTCCTACAGTGGCTTCTAGAAGTGAGCTGGTTCTTAAGCACATATCCGTTATACGTAACGTCTCTTCACAAACCAGCCAACCCGTAACAATATGTTGGGAAGAGATGACAGTGAAAGGTGGAGAGGAACAATGGGGGAATGTATTACTCGACATGACAATAGAACATACAATGACACATTGGGTAAAGGAAAACACTAGATTTAGAAATAATGAAGAACCATCTAGACTACATTTATTATTTACCATAGAACCTGAAATAGTAGACTAAATTGAATACAAGACACCATTTGCGAAGAGTGACCGCATACTACTCAAGTTAGAATTAAATGAGGAAATATATATAAAGAGAAATGAAAAGCACAGAAAAGAAAGGATGATGTATGGTAAAATGGAGTTAGAGAAACTTATGAAAATCTTTCTTAAAGCAAGCTGGGAAAGTTTTATAAAGAAGAAACACAAGTAGAAGAAAAATGGATGATTCTTATGAAAATCTATAAAGGAGTGGATAAATATGTCCCAAAGCAAAAAACAGGAAAATGAGTACATTAAGTGCTGGCTCGATAGAAGGTGCAGCGAAGCGAAAGATAGAAGAGACAAAGCTTGGAATAGATGGAGAAAAGACAGGAAATCTAGAAAGTGGCAATTATATGTTAATCAAAGGAACGATTATGTAAAAATACGACGCAGGGAAGAAAAATGTAACTATGAGAAAGACATAATAGGAAAATGTAAGGGTCAGCCAAAACTATTCTATAGATATGTAAATGGGAAATTAAAAAACAAACAGGAAATAGTGAAGCTACGCCAAGGGAATACAGAATACACAGAAGAGATCGAAATGGCTGAAGTCATGTTCAAATACTTCAGTCGGTTTTCACTAGAGAAAAAATACAACATTGGGATGATGGGAGAGAAGCAACCCCCCCCCCCCTTGAAAGAAATAATGAATCAAATAACGAATCTTGATGTCAAGAAATCGCACGGCACAAATTGGATATTAAAAGAATGTAAAGGACTAACAGACAAAATATACAACATAATAAGTTGCTCGATCAAGGAAAGAAAAATGCCAGATGATTGAAAAAATGCTGATACTGTACTAATTAATAAAGGAGGAAATAAGTAAGACCAAAAAATTACATACCGGATTCCCTCACAAGCACGGTAGCTAAAATCCGTGAAAAAGTTATAAAAAGTAGATGGATAAAACATCTGGAGGATAATGATATACTGAATCCGAGATAATTCAGATTTAGGCAGGAAAGATCATGTACCACTAATTTAATCTGTTTTTACTCAAGTGTACTAGATATAATACAAGAAAGGGACAGATGGACCTATTGCGCTTTCCTAGATCTACAAAAAGTTTTTGATAAAGTCCCTCACAAAAAAAAAGGAAACCATAAGAGGGATACAAGGTAAACTATTGAAATGGATGGAGGACTTTTTGCATGGAAGAAAAATGAGAGTAGTGCTCAGAGATAAGACTTCTACTTGGGAAGAGGTAATTAGTGGAGTTCCACAAGGATCAGTGTTGGCTCCAATAATGTGCCATTTATTTGAATGACATGAACGAGGGTATGGAATGTTACATGAGTTTCTTTGCAGATGATGCAAAATTGTTAAAGAAAGTGAGTACTGAAACGGACTGTGACTCACTACAGAGAGATCTGAGCAGGGTTTGGTAATGAAATCAGAAGTGGGAAGTGAAATTCAAAATTAAGAATGGTAGCATAATGGAATTTGGAAAAAATAAAAAAGGATATCAGGACAATATAAAATTGATGAAAAAGAAGTAAAGAAAGCGGTATCTGAAAAAAGACCTTGGAGTGATAACCACAGAAGATATGTCCCCTGACAAACAAATAAACAAAATTGTCGGCGAAACCTACAATTTGCTAAGATCAATAAAAGTGAATTTTACTTACTTGTATGAAGAAATTGTAAAGAAAATACTAGTCACATTGATAAGGCCTAAATTGGAGAACGCAGCGACACTATGGTCACCCACTAAAAAAAAAGAAAGAAAAACAATACAAAGAAGATTGAGAGAATCCAGAGAGCAACTACGAAGATGGCACCCAACACTATCAAAACTCTAATATGAAGAAAGGTTGTTAAAATTGGAGTTGCCGACTCTGGAACAAAGAAGAGAAAGAGGTGATTGACCATTTATATAATTATGAAAGGCATGGAAGTCCTTGATAGAGAAGACTTACTAAATTGGGATAAGAGAAACACAAGAGGACATAGAAGGAAGCTCAAAAAGGACAGTTATAGAAGAGAACTGAAAAAAAGAACAGCTTTCCACACAGAGTGGTGGATGTATGGAACATATTAGACGAAACAACAGTGTGTGCAAAAATAATACAAGAATTTAAGAGCAAACTAGATATGGAGAGATACAAAGACGGGACACCACGAGCATAGCTCCCCTTCCCGTAAGATATAACTAAATAAACACACACACACACACACACACACACACACACACACACACACACACACACACACACACACACACACACACACACACACACACACACACACACACACACACACACACACACACACACACACACACATACATACATACACTTCCCAAGTTTATTTACGTAACTTCTATGACAGGGATGACGTCAATTTCCTTATAGAAATCAATAACGTCAAGGAAGCACAATAAGATATAAATTTCCTTTGACTATCCAAGGCCAGCAAAGGAAATAATGTACAGAGTACACATTTCTTAAAAATGTCCTCCGAGTCGACATGACGTCATATAGTCTACGGTGGTTTGGTGCGATGTCACTCCGCTCCCAGCCCTGGGACAGACTTTGTCTTTCCTGATTCTACGCTTTGAGATCTACACTACATTTTTCAAAGTAAGTGAAGGATTACATATAAACCTTTGAGTACCCACCTCGAAACGTTAGAGTGCCTACTTCGATAGGAAACGTTTAGTCGCCAGGCGATATCATTCGTCTGGAAAAGAGAACCCGAGAGAGACAGGAGTTATAAGACCCTCTCGATCAAGCCTTTCATCAAACACCTGAAAGTGTTGTGACGTTTTTTTTTTCGAAAGGATCATGGAAGTCATGGTGGAGGTGGTGATGAGGAACTTACGCCAGGAGGCACTCAACTGCGGCCGAGGACGTCACCTAGGCGCTTGGACTGTTGGAGTAAGTGACAGTCCCTGCCGGGAATCGGAGAGGAGTGCGGGATTCGAACCCACAGCTAAGCGAATGCGAGACCAGCACGCTTTCGATGACGCCACCAGCGCACGCGAAAGCCTTCCCTCTATACGAAATTGGCCACAAGTCACGAGGTGACGCTTCAGTCTGTCACGGCAGCAAGCGTAACAAAATGAATTAAGTAATTAATACACGAATAAACAAATAAATGAATTAAAGTAAATATAAATAAAAAACAAACAAGTATAGAGATAAATATATGACTGGTAAGTAAACAGAAAAACAGAAATAAGTAAATAGATAATAAAATAAATAAAAAATAAAGATGAATTAATAAATGCATATATAATTGAACAAACAAACATATTTATAAATAGATAAACAAATAAAAGTGAATAAATGAATGAATGTTGGTGCTATGAACAAGGATGACCTCAGCCAATCTAGGATCTCCGACTCTTTGAGGCCGACCAACAGGTTATCCTCCAAGACCCAAGACCCTTCGCAGAAAGCCTCAAGAACTTCGCCATGATCTGCTTCCGAGGTTCTTGCTTCAGCGGGGTTTTCTGCCGGTGGAAGAAGAGGAAGCAGGGCACTTCCAAAAAGGAGAACGTCATCACGGACATCTCTCAGCTAAAGGAAGAAGTTCCTGACAACGCGAGGGACAGGACCAACGAAGTTTTCGAAGTCGTCCCAGGAATCTACGAGCTTTGCAGGATGAAGATGGCACTGGCGATGAAGAGACGAGACTTGAGAGTCTTCGTCCTCAACAAAGCCCTCATTAAGGAGGCAAGGATGTACAAATGAGAGGCCCGTGTTAAAAGAAAAATAAGAAATCGAAATACTTCAGAACCGGGTTGCTGCATGTCGCCAGAGGAAACGGAAAAATAAATTCTCCTTCCAGATGGTTGGCCACACCATTTGATATTCCTGGCCTGGAAAACAAATCCCCCAAACCAATTCATTGCCCATCCTGCACGATCAAGAGACGAGACTTGAGAGTCTTCGTTCTCAACAAAAGTCCTCATCAAAGAGGCAAAGAAATACAAATAAGAAGCCTGTCAACAAGGTTCTCAGCAAGGAGGCGACAAAGTACAAATGAAAAGCTCTAGTTAACGAAAAAAGAAGAAAGCTAAACAATTCAGAACCGGCTGCCGTACATCGCCAGAGATAACGGGGAAAAAAATCTTCTGCCAAATGGCTCGCAAGCCATTCTATATTCCTCACCTGGGAAACAAATTCCCAAAACTAATTCACTACCCACCCTGCACACTGAAGACATAAAATCATATACTCTACTGCCTTCTTTACATCTTCGGTCAAATTGCTCGGCACCCGTTTCTGCCCAGATCCCACGGGCACTCGTTGGGGAAAATTAGACTAGAAAGTATCTAACGCAGTCAAAAGCCCTGCAGATACAATTTCTACTGCATACTCAACCCCTTGCCTTCTTTGGGGGTTTGAGAGTTCTCTCAACTCAATAAAATCACCTGGCAGCAAACAGAATGAAACATAAAAGTCAATTATCTTCGACCATGTCGGGCAAGAACTTAAGTGAGACAGGCTTAATTGAGCTCCTTGATTATAAACTTTGAGCACTTATCCCGAAGGGATCCAGTACCGTATTGATTCACACACGCAGCAATAGTACCTTCAGGGATAAATGAGGCTATTTTTCTTGATCTGGTCACGACCCCAAGGATTATTCGAGTTAGCCCTGATGTTTTGACGACAGCTATACTATAAAGAGAGAGAGAGAGAGAGAAGGAACATCTTTGAATTTAGTTTTACTGACACCATAAATTTCGTGGAACAATAGACCGTCCTTCAGCTGAATAAAATTGCCCGACACCACTGTAGCCAGAATAGAATATGTCAGCGGTGCCGCAGGACTCGAAGGGGCAGAGGATGGAGGATGGGAAGTCATTCAGCCCGGACGTACGTTGTACAAAGTGGAGAAAAAAATAAATGACGAAATCATCTCGACATGAAAATGGAGTAGACAATCAAGAAAGTGCTGTGCGGAAATTCTTAGAAAACAAAATGTTGACAACGCTTACTTATAGTATGGCTGCCGTCAAAACAAAAGGCTGGCTCGAATATTCCTCGGGGTCATGACCATAACAAGAAAATTTACCTCATTTATCCCTAGAGGTACTACGGTCTTGGATCACGTGCTGATTTTGTGATCCATAGCTATTATGCTTCTGGATGAGAGCTCAAAGTTTATATATAAGGAACTCAAGCCTGTCTCAATTAAGTTCTTGGCCGACATGGTCGACGACGATTGACTTTTAAGTTTTATTCTGTCTGCCGCCAGTTGATTTGATTCGGTTGAAGTAATTTCTAAACCCCAAAGGAAGGCAAGGGTTGAGTACACAGTAGGAATTGTATCTGCAGGACTGTGTGAGACACTTTCTAGTCTATTTTCCCCAACTAGTGCCTGTCGACAGCTTGGAAATAAGACATCATGACTCCAAATTCAATTTATAGTTAGTTTTATGTGTTTTTGGGCAGAAACGGCCGCCGAGGAATTTGACCGAAGCAGTAGAGCACATGATTCTGTATTCAGTGTATAATTTTGGTGAACTGTTTGTTTCCCAGGCGAGGAATATAAAATGGCGTGGAGAGCCATTTAGCGGAAGATTGTCTCTTTCCCCGTTTCCTCAGGGGACGTGCAGCATGCAACAGGTTCCGATTTTTTTTCGGGGCTTATCACTTGTATTTTCTCGCCTCCTTGATGAGGACTTTGTTACAAACGAAGACTCACAAGTCTCGTCTCTTGGTCGTGTAGAGTGGGCAGTGAATTATTTTGGGGGATTTGTTTCCCAGGCAAGGAATATAAAATGACGTAGTGAAGCATCTGGCAGGAGAATTTGTTTATCTGTTTCCTCTGGCGACGTCCAGAAACCGGTTCTGAAGTATTTCCATTTCTTCTTTTTCTTCTTTCTTTTTTTAACACAAGCTTCTCATTTGTATTCCCTTGCCTCCTTGATGAGGACTTTGTTGAGAACGAAGACTCTCAAGTCTCGTCTCTTGATCGCCAGGGCCATCTTCGCCCTGCGAAGCTCGTAGACTCCTAGGACAACTTCGAAAACGTTCTCCTTGCTGGAAGTGTCCTCCTTCCTCCTTCTCCACCAGCAGAAAACCCGGCTAAAACAAGAACCTCCAAAACAGATCATGTAGAAGATCTTGAGGTTTTCTGCGAAGGGTCTTGGGTCTTGGAGGATAACTTGTTGGTCGGCCTCACAGAGTCGGAGATCCTAGATTGGCTGAGGTCAGCCTTGTTCATAGCACCAACATTCATTCATTTGTTCAATTTTATTTGTTTATCTATTAATCTATTTATTAATGTGTTTGTTTATTCGATTATATTTATATTTACTAGTTCATTTTTATTTGTTGATTTATCTATTTATTTAATTATTTATTTGTTCATGTATCTGTTCATTTGTTTATTTATTACTTTGTCTATATACTTACTAGTTTATTTATTTATTTGATTTTTACAAAGTATTACAAATGGGAACGGTGCCGACAGGAGACCTTTTGGTCCATGACTAGGTCGGATGTGAAAAAAAACACAATGATAAATAAATAAATCAATGAAAATTATAATAATATAAATAATGATAAAATAAATAGATGCGTAGGTATAGTTAGATAATAAACAAACAGGTAAATAGTATATAATAATAACTTGACAAATAAATAAAAATAAATGAAAATCAAGCAAATAATAATAAACAAATAATAATAAAGAAATAATAGAAAATAAATGGCAGGCATTACAGCATCTTGCTTAGGCGTTACGAATCTTAAAGCTTCGAACTCAACTACATTGCACTGCCGGTTGGCGAAGTTGTTTCTACCCACTTCCAAATTAAATATATTTCCTGGCAGTTTGAGACCTTTATTTCTTGTCGGATTCTCATTCAATGTGAAAATTTTGTCACTTTTGATGTTGTCAATTCCTTTTAGAATCTTAAAGACACCTTTGAGTCTACGTTTATTTAGAGAAAACAGATTCATATATCTTAGTCGATTTTCGTAGGATTTATTTTTGATATTTGGAATCAGTTTTGTGGCTCGCCGTTGTACTTTTTCCAATCTGTCAATGTCTTTAATGAGATTCGGTGACCATACGGAAACAGCATATTCCAAATGTCGACGAACTAACGATTTATATAGCTTGTTAATGAGAAATGGACTTTTGAAATCAAAAGATCGCGCAATCAGTCCTAGAATCTTATTTGCTTTCTCAGAGGCTGAAATACACTGCTTAGATGATTTGAGATCTTTACTGATAATTACGCCGAGATCCTTTTCAATATCCACTTTTGTTAACGAATTTCCAAATAACTTGTAATCGTACTTACTGTTATTTTTACCTATACAGATAACATTGCATTTACTTGTGTCGGACTCGTGATCGACAGCAATTTCCCTATCGGAAGAGAGCTCAGAGCTCATATATGACCGATCTATGGGTAATGCTGTGACCTTACACGCACACACACTCCCAACTCCCCACCCTCGAGTTGGAGTAACGGATAGCAGCGCAGCGATACTGAAATTATTTCAGCTCTGGGCGGGATTCGAACCCGGACCGCCGTAGTGACAGCGGGGAACTCTAACCACTGCGCCACGAGGTGTGTGTGTGTGTGTGTGTGTGTGTGTGTGTGTGTGTGTGTGTGTGTGTGTGTGTGTGTGTGTGTGTGTGTGTGTGTGTGTGTGTGTGTGTGTGTGTGTGTGTGTGTGTGTGTGTGTGTGTGTGTGTGTGTGTGTGTGTGTGTGTGTGTGTGTGTGTGTGTGTGTGTGTGTGTGTGTGTGTGTGTTTTGAAACCTGATGTTCAATCCTTAAGCTGCGCACACACGCAGAGGACTGGCATCACGATTTTTTGAGGGTTGGCGTCAAGAGGCCAGCAGTCCTCGCAACATCTTCACCGTTTGTGGTCTCTTGATTCCAATCATCTGATTAATTATAAATCCACGTAATTCCATGTGGCGACTGGAATCAAGAGGCCACAAGCAGTGAGGATGTTGTGAGGACTGGTCTCTTGACACCAATTCTCAAAAAATCTTAATGCCAGTCCTCTGCGTGTGTGGGCAGCTTAAGGATTCAACGTCAAGATTCAAAATACACACACACACACACACACACATGCACACGCCTTGAGGGCACTGGTGAAGTAGTTTTCCATAGGTTCATGTAATTGAGGCGTTTTATTCTTCCTTGTCCTAATTCTATTCCTCTGATTATCTATAATCTTCTGGTTCTCCTTCCTGAATTATCTTTCTTGTCCTAGTTCACTACAAGCACACGCGCGCGCACGCACACACACACACACACACACACACACACACACACACACACACACACACACACACACACACACACACACACACACACACACACACACACACACACACACACACGTCATTCGTCATAGTGACACACATAAATTGGTGTTCCTGAGAAATACGTTAATAACGGAACGTCTTAACAGTGCTACAACTATAGAATACCTAAGGTTTAATATATGGATAGGGGGAGTGCTCGTGGATACCCGAAATTATTAAATCATAACGTAAAAAGTGTGAAATTGAAGCAAAATGGAAGAAAATGTTGACGGGTCAGAGAAACCCCAAGATGGCCGTACGTTCCGTTCAGAGTTGGCTACCGGTGCAAGAGCGAAACAAAATATAAATCTAGGTTTTAGATCAAGAAGAGGTACCAAAAGGTGTCTATTTGACAATGGCGATGAAAACAGTTTTTTTGGATTCAGTGGGTACGAAAGAAGACTCTTTAGTAGAATTATGGACATAGAGAGGGACATGAGAAATATGAACGATTCATGGAAGCAAGAAACAATCGATCTATGGAAGACAAATAAAGACTTAAACAAGAAAGTGACTGACATAAAAAAGTAAACATTGAAATACAAGAAGAGATAAGTGCTCAGAAAAAAGAAGTGGGCGAGCTGAAAGATGAAAACAAGAGGTTGAAAAATAATGAAAACACAAATAACGAGACGATAAGGAAAGAGATAGACGAACGATTTAAAGCAATGACCGTGGAAGCGAGAAAAAGCATAGGTGAAAATGAATTACAGCAACTCAGGAAAAAATGCTATGAAGAAGATAACGTAATTTTCAAAGATAGTAGGAGATACAGTAGACAAAAAAGATTTAAAGTAATTGATAATCTAATGGAAAAACATAACCGGAATTGGTTCCTGAGAGAAAAAGCGGACAAAGAATTGGCTTTTTTTTCTTCTAAAAGTAGTACATGATGATGAGTATGAAATATAGATAAGGAGATAGAGGAAGTGCAAAGTATGGGTAAGTATGTAGAAGGAAAAAGTCGACTACTAAAGATCAAATTAAGGTCACAAATGGCAGTGGATGAAATCTTAGCAAAAACAAGAAAATTAGCAAGAAGCAAACGCTATAAAATTATATGGATAAAACTGAATGACGAAGAGGAAGAATTAGGACATTAAGAAACAAAGCTAAAGAAAAAAGAAAAAGAAGAAAAAAAAAACGAGAAGAGAACAGAGACCGAGATAACGCAGTTCTATTGGAGTTTTAGATACAAGACTGAATATATATACATACATATATATATATATATATATATATATATATTTATATATATATATATATATATATATATATATATATATATATTTATATATATATATATATATATATATATATATATATATATATATAATCAGAGAACGAGATTTATCTCAGGATTGAACGACCTTAACGATTACCTGTCAGATGCAAATCCAGACGTAATGGGAATTGTGGAGACAAAATCAAGGGGTCCATTGTTACCAAACAGTGTTGGGCATGGATTATATAATCACTGGCTTAGAAATAGGGAGGGAAAACAAGGTGGAGGAATGATGTTCCTGGTTAAGAAAAACTTGAATGTGGCTAAATTATATATGAGAGAACAGGGTGGAAATGATCACAAAAAGAGTTGAAGAGAATGATATGAAAAAAAAAAATTCAGTTATCTATGTGCCTCCAAAAACGGGGTCTTGGAGAAAGATTAATTCAAAATATTAGATGATACGCAGTACTCATGGATGATTTTAATTGCAAAGAAATATGTAGGATAAGAGATGACAAAGGTGGAGAAGATCAATGGGGAATGTATTACTCGATATGACTATAGAACATAAAATGAGAAAATGGGTAAAGGAAAACACTATATTTAGAAATTAGGAAGAACCATCTAATTTATTGTTTACGTCAGAACCTGAAATAGTAGACAAAATTGAATACAAGACACCAATTGTGAAGTGACCACATACTACTTGAGTTAGTATTAAATGAGGAAATATATATAAAGAGAAATGAGAAACACAGAAAGGAAAGACTGATTTATAGTAAAACGGTCTTTGAGATACATATTTCATTTTTCTTAAAGTTAACTGGGAAAATTCTACAAGTAAGAAACACAAGTGAAAGAAAAATGGATGATTCTTATGAAAATCTACAAAGAAGGAATGGATAAATATGTCTCCAAGCAAAAACAGGAAAAGGTGTATACTAAGTGTTGGTTTGATAGAAGGTGCACCGAAGCGAAAGTCAGAAGAGATACCTTACCTTACCGTCGTGCCATATCCTCTTGGACTTCGGCAACCATGGAGCGCCACCGCTCACGGTCCCTAGTTACTTGTAACATCTGTGCTGGTTTGAGTTGTTTTCCCGTCGCCCTCATCAGCCCGTCCATATACTTCTCCCTCTGCTTTCCTCTTGCTCTCCTTCCCTCCACCATTCCCGTCATCACCACCTCTTCCAACCCTTCCCTCCGCATTATATGTCCTAAGAATCGCAACTGTCTTTTCCTTATTGTTGTCATCAATTCCCTGTCTCCATTTCTCTCAATACTTCTTCATTTGTTTTCTTCGCTGTCCATGGTACTCTTAATACTCGTCTCCATATCCACATTTCTGCTGCTTCTAAATTTTCCTGCAATTTTTTGCTGATTGTCCACGCTTCTGAACCATATAATAGTAAGAGATAAAGGTTGGAAAAGATGAAGAAAAGAAAAAAAAAAATGAAAGTGTAAAATACATATTAATCAAAAGAACGAATATGTAAAAACACGCAGGTAAGAAAAAATATACTATGAAAAAGACATAATAGAAAAATGTAAGAATCAGCCAAAACTATTCTATAGATATGTAAATGGAAAACTAAAAAATAAACACGAAATAGTGAAACTACGCCAAGGGAATACGGAGTACACATAAGATAGAGAAATGGCCTAAGTCATGAGCAAACACTTCAAGAACGGTTTTCACTGGAGAAAACATCGGGATGAGAGGAGAGAAGTGGTGACCCCACCCCCCGGGAAATGATAGTAACATGGAAAGGAATAATGAATCAGATGAGGAACCTTGATGTCAGGAAATCCCACGGCCCGGATGGAATAGAAAATTAAATATTAAAAGAATGTAAAAATCCAACAGACAAAATATATAACAAAGAAGGAAAAATACCAGAAGACTGGAAAAATGCTGAGGAAATAAGGAAGACACAACAAATTACAGACCGGTTTCCTTTACAAGCACGGTAGCTAAAGTTTGTGAAAAAGTTATAAAAATTAGATGGATAAAAACTCTGGAGAACAATTTCCTAAATTCGAGACAATTCAGATTTAGACAGGGAAGATCATGTACCACAAATCTGATCTGTTTTTACTTTAGACTACTAGACATAATACAAGGGGCGGATGGGCTGATTTTGCGTTCCTAGATCTAAAAAAAAAAAAATTTTAAAGTCCCTCACGAAAAACTACTAAGAAAATGGAAACCATAAAAGGGGTACAAAGTAAACAACTGAAATGTATGGTGGACTTTTTGCATGGAAGAAAAATGAGAGCAGTGCTCAGAGATAAGAGTTCTACTTGGGAAGAAGTAATTAATGGAGTTCCACAAGAATCAGTATTTGCTCCAATAATGTTTGCTATGTAAATGACATGGACGAAGGTGTGGAATGTTACATGAGCTTCTTTGCAGATGATGCAAAATTGTTAAAGAAAGTGAGTACTGAAACGGACTGTGGCTCATTACAGAGATATCTGAACAGGGTCTGGGAATGGAGTCAGAAGTGGGAAGTGGACTTCAACATCAAGAAATGTACCATAATGGAATTTGGAAAAAAAATAGATCAGGATA
Source organism: Oratosquilla oratoria (assembly GCF_046742065.1). Classification (NCBI taxonomy): domain Eukaryota; kingdom Metazoa; phylum Arthropoda; class Malacostraca; order Stomatopoda; family Squillidae; genus Oratosquilla; species Oratosquilla oratoria. Next base: position 17,958,026 of record NC_134794.1, on the reverse strand, counting down.
GTATAGAGTTGGTGAAAAGGAAGTAACAAAAGTGTAATCTGAAAATACCTGGGGCTGATCATCACGAAAGAAATGTCCTCTGACAAACATAAAAACAAAATTGTCGGCGAAACCTACAGCTTGCTAAGATCAATGAAAATTACTTTTACTTACTAAGAAATGGTAAAAGAAATGCACACTGATAAAGCCTAAATTCGAGTACGCACCGACACTATGGTCACCCAGTATTAAAAAGAATATAAGGAAAATTGAGAGAATCCAGAAAGTAATTACGAAGATGGCCCCAACTCTATCAAAAATGTCATATGAAGAAAGATTGTCAAAACTAGAACTACCGACTCTGGAACAAAGAAGAGAAAGAGGTGACTTGTTGACCATCTACAGAATTATGAGAGGTGTGGAAGTCCTTGATAGAGATGACTTACTAAATTGGGATAAGAGAAACACAAGAGGACATGGAAGGAAACTCAAAAAGGACAATTATAGAAGATACCTAAAAAACAGTTAACCCCACAGAGTGGTGGATGTATGGAACATACTAGACGAAACAATAGTGTGTGTGCAAAAACAATACAAGAACTTAAGAGCAAATTA
>NC_134794.1:17897432-17952432 GCF_046742065.1 Oratosquilla oratoria | reverse complement strand
GAGAGAGAGAGAGAGAGAGAAGGTAACATATTTGAATTAGTCATACTGACAAAATACTTTTCATTAAGCCGAAGGCAGTTCTTCTGCAGAATAAAGTCGCCCGACACCACTACATGTAGCCAGAATGGCATGTCATCGGTGCCGTAAGACCCACTGGTTGAGAGACCGCGGCATTCGAGCAGGCCTCACGATGTAACTGATCCTTCGGTGTTGTACAATGTGGAGAGGAATATAGTTGATAAAATCATCTCGACAGAAAAACGGAGGACACATTCTTAGATAACAAAGAGTTGACAACGCTTACTTATCTCGACAATAAACAACACAATCTTCCAGATTCAGCAAATTGAAGACTCGTGTGTCAATCGAATAATCTCATTTATTCCCTCATGTAGGAAACTTGTGGAGTAGTAGTAGTAGTAGTAGTAGTAGTAGTAGTAGTAGTAGTAGTAGTAGTAGTAGTAGTAGTAGTAGTAGTAGTAGTAGTAGTAGTGAAAAGCATCCAGATGCAAGACGAACACGTCCGGAAACTAGATTCTGTGGTGACTACCCACCTTCCACACTACGAAGTGATTTTTGAGCGCATCACCAGAGCAAGCATCTGGAGCCATGCTCTGCACACCTAGGGAGTAGCAGGAAGGGCCATCGGGCTTAGATGCGTCTGGATGGAAATCTGTCCTTAGCACCAGCCGATCTGGGACGACAGCAGGTGGCTGCAGGATGCCGTCGCTGATTTAGCGAGGAAAATGACTACTGAGGACTGTCAGCAACTTGAGGCATACACAGCGTGCTGACTTATCCCACTGGACAAGAATCCTGGTTGTCGTCCAGTCGGTACAGGCGAGATGCTCAGAGGAATAGTAGGGAAAGAGATCATGGAGGTCGCGGAGGGCGAGGTGCAATCTTCAGAATGCTAGGCGGCGATTCACGCCATGGGGAGCATATTTGATGCATCCAACGCCTTGAACAACATAAACAGAGGCCACCGTGTACAACGGTCGAAACCAAATGCCTAGCTTTGAAAGAGACGAGAATGGAGGCCATCTAATACAATCGGAAGGTACCACTCAAGGGTCCTGGCTATGTACTCTCTTGGACTTATGCACCTGCAGCAGAGGGTACAATATGAAACCACCAGGGTTAAACAGGTAGCATAATGTACTACCTTATAGCTCTGTATTACTAATAGATGCAATAGCAAGACCAGTTTATCATTTGGAGAGCTTGCCACAATTATTCTAAGATGTTTGTTGTTACAGGCGTTTGTTGTTAACAATGGCAGCAGTCGTATTGATTTTGTTGTTGATGCATATCCAGATGTCACCATCAAAAATGTTGGGCGGAATAGAAGAGCCCCATAAAGCGGTTCAAATATATTAAGTCACAAGACCTGATCAAAAAGTGCCCAGACTATTTAACTTTTTTCTCAAGTACAAAGAAAAAGCAGATGCTGATTGAGTTTCTGTACACAAGTCTGGATAACTTGTGATTCATCCCTCTTTGATGGCGTTACTTTATTTGTCGCTGATGGTAACAAACGCCATAGACTGGCTAAAGTGAAATTACCGACTTTAGAACGAAGAGAAAGAGGGACCTGCTGGCTATTTATAATATCATGAAAGGCACAGAAGTCCTTGATAGAGATGACTTATTAAATTGGGATAAGAGAAATACAAGGGGACATGATGAGAAACTAAAAAAAAATAAAGAAGAGACCTGAAAAAAAAACAGTTTTCCACACAGAATGGTGGATATCTAGGCAAACTTGATAAAACAATAGTGTGTGCAAAAACTATACATGAATTTAAGAGCAAACTAGACACTGAGAGATACAAAGACGGGACACCATGAGCATAGCTCCACTACCCATAAGATTCATCTAGGTAAATGCAACTAGGTAAATACACACACACACATCTTGAGGGCACTGGCGTCCTTCGACGGACTACGTCGTTGGTTCCCGAAGTGTCCTTTTATCCGAGAAGGGTGAAGTGGTTTTCCATGGGTACTTGTAATTCAGACGTTTTATTCTGCCTCGTCCAAACTCTGTTCCTTTGTTCCTCTGATTCTTTATAACCTGTTTCTTCTCCTTCCTGAATTATCTTTCTTGTTCTGCTTCACTGCAAGCACGCACGCGAACGTACGCACACACACACACACACACACACACACACACACACACACACACACACACACACACACACACACACACACACACACACACACACACACACACACACACACACGCACACACACATACACACATCTCAAGTTCATTTACGTAACTTCTATGAGAAGGGTGACGTCAATTTCCTTGTTGAAATCAATAACGTCACGGAAGCACATTAAGATGTAAATTTCTTTTGGCTATTCATGGCCAGACAAAGGACGTATGCACAGATTAAACATTTCTCTAAAATGTCCTCCGAGTCGACATGACGTCATATAGTCCTCGGTCGTTTAGTGTGACGTCACTACTCTCCCAACAAAGGGACATATTTTGTCTTTTCACATTCTAGCCTTTGAGATCTACACTATATCTCATCAAATTAAATGGAGGATTACTTATAAACCTTTGAGTACCCAGCTCGAAACGTTTGAGTGCCTAACTCGATTGGAAACGTTCAGTTGCCAGGCGATATCATTCGTCTGGAAAGGCGAACCCGAGGAAGACAGAAGTTTTAGAACCCTCTCGATCAAGCCTTCGATCGAACAATTTTATTCATTTGTGGGTCATCCATGGAGGTTAGAGGCTTAAGTGATTTTCCACGGTTTCAACACCTTTCTCACTGACCATCTTCTGGAGGTGCTGTGGCGATTTTTTTCAAAAGGATTATGGAAGTCATGGTGGTGGTGGTGAGGAGCTTACGCCAGGAGGCACTCAACTGCGGCCGAAGCCGTCCCCTAGAGGAGTAGTGCGAGATTCGAACCTACAACCACGCGAATGCGAGCCCAGCACGCTTTCGATGACGCCACCAGCGCACGTTTGAAGTCTTCCCACTGTGCGAAAGTGGTCACAGACGATCGTCTGCAATGGGAAACGAGTCACGAGGCGACGCTTCGGTCTGTCACGGCAGCAAACGTAACAAAATGAATAAAGTAATTAGTACAAGGGGTGAAAGTGGCAGTAGACTGGAAGTGAACATTAAGGGAGAGCGACTGGAGGAAGTGGATAGTTTTAGATACTTGGGTGCAAGTGTAGCAGGAAAAGGTGGAGTGAAGGTGGAGGTAGAATGTAGATTGAGAGAAGCGAGTAAATGCCTTGGTGGATTAAAGAGTGTAATGAGGAATAGACATTTGGGAATGGATGCGAAGAGGAGACTGTATGAAGGAGTGATTGTGCCAACAGCACTGTATGGGGCAGAAACGTGGAACATAAGAGAAGAAGAGAGAAGGAGTTTGAATGTGTTTGAGATGAGGTGTCTGAGAAGTATGATGGGGGTTACTAGGATGGATAGAGTGAGAAATGAGGAGGTGAGGAGGAGAACAGGGGTGAAAAAGGAGCTGGGAGATAGGGTTGATGAAAGAATATTAGGATGGTTTGGGCACATGAAAAGAATGAGTGAAGAAAGACTAGTAAAAGAGGTATGGAAGGCAGATGTGGAGGGAGTGAACATGAGGGGACGTCCTAGGATGAGGTGGATGGATGGGGTGAAGGGGGCTTTGGGGAAGAGGGGAATGTCTGTTGAGGAAGGAAGGGAGAGGACGGAAGACAGAGGTGAGTGGAGAATGGTTGTATATGGATGATGTTGTGATTGCATGAGGAGGAATGGGCGGGGGGGGTGGGGGGGGGGGTATTATGTGTGAGTAAATTTTTGACGCAGCCCGAAGGGATTTCTCCCCGTCCTCTCCTTATATGCAAAGGGGGACGGAGATTAAATGAAGCGGCCTTGCTGTGGATGTGCTGTGTCTTGCGACACTGCTTCTGACCCAGGGCGGTGGGCAAGGTGCAGGGATGACCCGTCATCCAGGAGGTGCTCAGATGAGAGGGAGGGTGGGAGGGGTGTGGAGTGTATTTAGGGATGAAATGGGTGGGAGTGTTTTTATGCCTTTCCCTTTTTGGCTACCTCCCTTGCAAGGGGGAAAAAGCCTTGGTATATGTATGTATGTATGTAATACACGAATAAACAAATATATGAATAAAAGTAAATAAAACGAATAAATAAACGAACAGATAAAATAAATGAATAAACAAATAAAGATAATTTAATAAATACATATATAATTGAATAAACAAACATGTATATAAATAGATAAACAAATAAAAGTGAATAAATGAATGAACGTTGGTGCCATGAACAAGGGTGACCTCAGCCAATCTAGGATCTCCGACTCTCGAGGCCGACCATCAGGTTATCCTCCAAGACCCAAGACCCTTCGCAGAAAGCCTCAAGAACTTCGCCATGGCCTGCTTCCGAGGTTCTTGCTTTAGTCGGGTTTTCTGCTGGTGGAGAAGGAGGAAGGACGACAGTTCCAGCAAAAAGAACGTTATTATGGACGTCTCTCAGCTGAAGTCAGAGGTTCCTGATACCGAGAGGGACAGACCCAATGAACTCTTGGAAGTCGTCCCAGGATTCCACGAGCTCCGCAGGGCAAAGATGGCCCTTGCGATCAAGAGACGAGACTTGCGACTCTTCGTTCTCAACAAAGTCCTCATCAAAGAGGCAAAGAAACACAAATAAAAAGCTCGAAAACTACCTTCTTATCAAGGAGACAACGAACAAATAAGAAGCCAGGGTTAAAAAATTAAATAAATAAACAAAAAGGAAGAAAACGAAATGATTGAGAACCTGCTGCTCCACGTCGCCTGAGGAAATGAGGAAAGAGACAATCTTCCGCCAAATGGTTCGCCACGCCATTTTATATTCCTCGCCTGGGAAACAAATCCCCAAAACTAATTCACTGCCCATCCTGCACTCTGAAGACATAGAATCATGTACTCGGCGCCCGGTCTTGCCCTAAGTTCATATGACTGAACTATAAAGTATATTTCGAGTCGTGACTTTTCATTTTCAGGCTGTCGACAGGAACTCGTTGGGGAAAATAGACTAGAAAGTATCTACTGCAGTCAAAAGTCCTATATATACAATTTCTACTGCATACTCAACACTTTGCCTTCCTTTGGGGTTTGGGAGTTCCCTCAGCTGAATAGAATCACCTGGCGAAAGCAAGAATAAGTCAAGAGGAAACCATAGTCGACCAAGGGCGTAAGACAGTTATTATGTCGCAATCTCCCTTTAGTTTGTGGGAGCATAAAATATTATGTATTTATTTTTCAACGTCTTTTATTTGTATAATCACGATTTTGTACATGTACATGTTTGGGAGTATGTAGGATAGGAGCTACCAACCGTTTTATTAGTTGCTTGTTGCATAGCCCCCCCCTCCCTCTCTCTCTCTCTCTCTCTCCCTCTCTCTCTCTCTCTCTCTCTCTCTCTCTCTCTCTCTCTCTCTCTCTCTCTCTCTCTCTCTCTCTCTCTCTCTCTCTCTCTCTCTCTCTCTCTCTCTCTCTTTATAGTATGGCTGTCGTCAAAATAACAGGGTTGTCTCGAATACTTCTCGGGGTTGTGACCAGATCAAGAAAAATGGCCTCATTTTTCCCTAAAGGTACTATTGCTGCGTGTGTGAATCACTATAGTATTGGATCAAGTATTGGTACTGTTACCCTAGAGGATGAGAGCTCAAAATTTATATTTAAGGAACTCAAGCCTGCTCTTGGCCGACATGATCGACGATGATTGACTTTTATGTTTTAGTCTGGATGCCGCCAGGTGATTTTTATTCAGCTGAGGGGACTCCCAAATCCCAAAGGAAGGCAAGGGGTTCAGTACGCTGTAGAAACTGTATCTGCAGGACTTTTGACTGCATCAGATACTTTCTAGTCTATTTTCCCCCAACGAGTGCCTGTCGACAGCCTGTAAACAAGAAATCATGACTCGAAATAAAATTTGTAGCTCAGTTTTATGGGATTTGTGCAAAAACGGGTGCCGAGGAATTTGACCGAAGCAGTAGAGTGCATGATTCCGTATTCAGTGTGCAGTGAAAGATTTTCGGGGAACTGTTTGTTTCCCAGGCGAGGAATTGAGAATGGCGTGGCGAACCATTTGGCAGGAGATTTTCTTTTCCCCGTTCCCTCTGCGACGTGCAGCATCCGGTTATGAATTATTTCCGTTTCTTCCTTTTATTCTTCGTTATCCCAGGCTTCTCGTTTGTTCTTTGTCGCCACCGTGATAACAACCTTGTTTCCGGTCTTCTTATTTGTATTTTCTTGCCTCCTTGATGAGGACTTTATTGAGAACGAAGACTCTCAGGTCTTGTCTCTTGATCGCCTGGGCCATCTTCGCCCTGCGAACCTCGTAGACTCCTGGGACGACATCGAAAACATCGTAGGTCATGTCCCACGCGGTGTCAGGAACCTCGGCCTTCAGCTGAGAGACATCCATGACGACGTTCTCCTCGCTGGAACTGTCGTCCTTACTCCTTCTCCACCAGCAGAAAACCCGACTAAAACAAGAACCTGCGAAGTAGGTCATGGCGAAGTTCTTGAGGCTTTCTGCGAAGGGTCTTGGGTCTTGGAGGATAACCTGTTGGTCGGACTCACAAGTCGGAGATCCTAGATTGGCTGAGGTCAACCTTGTTCATAGCACCAACATTTATTCATTTATTTACTTTTATTCGTTTATTTATCTGTTTATTAATGTGTTTGTTCATTCAATTATATGTATATTTACTAGTTCGTTCTTATTTCTTGAATTATCTATTTCAAATTTAATCATTTATTTGTTCATGTATCTGTTCATTTGTTTATTACTTTCTTTATTTGTTTATTACTTTCTTTATTTGTTTATATACTTATTAGTTTATCTATTGATTTGATTTACTTTTATTTGTTGATTTATTTGTTTGTATACTGTATTTATTTATTTGGTTATTCATGTATTAATTTATTTCATTTCTTTATTTTGTTACGTTTGCTGCCCTTACGTACCTAAGCGTCGCCTCCTGACTTGCTTTACCACTGAGGACCATCGCCTGTGGCCAATTTCGCACAGTGGGAAGACTTCCACGTGCGCTGGTGGCGTCATCGAAAGCGTGCTGGTATCGCATTCGCTTAGCTGTGGGTTCGAATCCCGCACTCCTCTCCGATTCCCGGCAGGGACTGTCACCTACTCCAACAGTCCAAGCGCTTCGGCTGCAGTTGAGTGCCTCTTGGCGTAAATTACTCGCCACCACCACCATGACTTCCATAATCCTTTCGAAAAAAAAAAAATCGTCACAACACCTCCAGAAGGTGGTCAGTGAGGAGGGGCAAATGGCAGTCACTCATAACAGTGGAAAATCACTTGAGCCTCTTACCTACATGGATCTCAAATGAATAAAATTGTTCGACCGAAGTCTTGATTGAGAGGGTTCTGAAACTCTTGTCTCCTTCTGGTTCTCCTTTACAGACGAATGACATCGCCTGGCGATTAAACGTTTCGAATCGAAGTAGGTGCTCAAATGTTTCGAAATCGGTATTCAAAGGTTTACATGCAATCCTTCATTTACTTTGAAAAATATAGTGTAGATCTCAAAGCCTAAAATGAGGAAAGAAAGTTTGTCCCCGGGCTGGGAGAGGAGTGACGTCATACTATCTTGTTAGACGAAATAACTAAACGCCCTAGGACTACATGACGTCATGTCGACTCAGAGGACATTTTGAACAAATGTGAACAGACTCTGTACTTTAGTTCCTTTGCCTGACCCTGAATAGCCAAAGGAAATTTATATCGTATTGTGCTTCCTTGACGTTATTGATTTCTATAAGGAAACTGACGTCATCCTTCCCATAGAAGTTACGTAAATGAACTTAGAAAGTGTGTGTGTGCGCGTGCGTGTGTGTGTGTGTGTATGTGTGTGTGTGTGTGTGTGTGTGTGTGTGTGTGTGTGTGTGTGTGTGTGTGTGTGTGTGTGTGTGTGTGTGTGTGTGTGTGTGTGTGTGTGTGTGTGTGTGTGTGTGGGCGTGGGCGTGTGCGCGTGAACGCGTGCGTGCTTGCAGTGAAGTAGGACAAGAATGATAATTTAGGTGGTAGGGCAAGAAACAGAAGATTATAAAGAATCAGAGGAATAGAATTGGGACGAGGAAGAATAAAACTCCTCAATTACATGTACCCATGGAAAACCATTTTCCCTTTCTCGGATGAGGTACACTTCGGGAACCAACGACCGAGTCCGTCGAAGGACGACACTCCAGTTCCCTCAAGGTGTGTGCGTGTGTGCATTTGTGTATGTGTATGTGTGTGTGTGTGTGTGTGTGTGTGTGTGTGTGTGTGTGTGTGTGTGTGTGTGTGTGTGTGTGTGTGTGTGTGTGTGTGTGTGTGCTTGTATGTGTGTGTATTTTAAAGCCTGACGAATCCTTAAAGATCAACTGAGAACGTTTTCAAAGAGGTGGTGAATATTTGTTAGATGTATGGGTTAGTCCCTTTTTGATAAAAATAATGCAAAAATAAATCCTAATTATTGCGCAATGTGATAGAAAGTCCTATCAAAATATCTGTAGGAGACGAAATTTTCCTCGGCTGTTAGACCAGTCAAAGTAGGGCTGGACCTAGAACAAATTGCAATAGAAGGTTTTTTGGCTATATCTTGTTTATTAGGTCCCTCTGATGAACATATAAAAAGTCTCCAACTTTTGGACACCGGGAAAGTGGTTAATTTGCATAAATTCAAGATGGCCGCCGTTCAAAGCTTCAATTTACAGATAACTTTTTTCTGGCTGCTCCCAGACCCTATAAATGTATTACAAACAACGGTTTTTGGCTTTAACTTGTTTATTAGGTCCCTCTGATGAACATATGAAACATAAATTCAAGATAAATTCAAGAAATACAGAATGAGGCATTGCAAATGTGATATGACGTCACCATGACGCAGTATGACGTCATTCAGAGGCATGATAGGAGTTCGTATTCACTTGGATCATCGGTGCTTGCATCAAAGTTGCTATTTTGACAGAGTCCTTTACATTCACCACATGCACTGGAACATTCAAGCTCATTCCGTTTGCAACTACAGCGTTGAGTGTCACAGTTGCCCTTACACTGACATCTGACCAATTTCAGTAGTGAATCAGGAGCCACTGGCGAATCCATCGTCTTCGGTTCAAGCTGTCCCTTCCGCAGACACCAGCCCCATTTCTCGGGGTCCACACAGTTCCCCATCCATTCCTGGACCTGACAATAAACACGGAACGAGTGGTATTTGGCTGCATCAGTTGTTGGGGGAAGGCTGTGAACTTCAACAGTAGTTGAACTTTTTCCCACCCTGTTGCAAAACTTTGTCTCTCGTAGTCCGTCAAGGGTGTCATTTCCTTTCCCCCCCCGTACAAATAAACCAAGGACTTTTCACCAGCTGATGATATCGCGTCTTTACTTCCACTTTGGCAACAGAATGCTTCTAAACATTTCAAGAAACCGTTGTCTTCCCTTACTTTCCTCAAGGCAGCCCCTTTACCAATACCATATAGTCGTGAGGTTGTGTCACATCCACAGAGTGCATGGACAACTGGCAGGACACTACAGATGCTTTCACCGAGAGCTTCTGCTACTGAGTTAATATGCCAACATTTCCCACCTTCCTTGCTCGACTTGAAGTACAAATCATTCATCCCTCGTTCCGCATAATGACACAACAGCACCAACAAGTCTGTGTCCTCACCTATCACATATGTCACGGTTTCCCTTGCATACTCAATTCCCTTCTTCGCAATCATGACATCTGCATCTGCTGGCGCATTGACACAGTCAATTCCATTTGTCTTGAATGTTTCACACAATAAGTCAATGAAGTTTTGCTTATTGTCCGAGTTCGACAAGAATTTTTCCTTTTTTGACCGAAGGGGCATGGTTGGAGTGTACATCACCTTTTGACCAAAGACTCCTTTTGATCGTCGATTGTGTGTCATGCCTTGGTAGTAGGTCCTGATTTATAACCGTCGAATACAACCACCGGGCTGAGAAAGTTTTTGGAAATATGCTTCATGTACATGCTTGCAATGTCCTCAAATGTGTCACACTTCTTCCATGGAATCCTTTGCAATAAGGAACCACCATCCAGAACATGGGTCACAGTCCTTTCTTCCTCAAATGATTCCAATGCAGACAACACGTAGTCCAATAGCGTAGTGATTCACATAAGCAGCAATAGTACCTTTAGGGATAAATGAGGCCCTTTTTCTTGATATGGTCACGACCCCAAGGAGTGTTCAGACAACCCTCTTATTTTGACGACAGCCATACTGTAAAGGAGAGAGAGAGAGAGAAAGAGAGAGAGAGAGAGAGAGAGAGAGAGAGAGAGAGAGAGATTGGGAGAGAGAGACAGGAACTTCTTTGAAGTAGTTTTACTGACAGTATACATTTCATTTCCACATAGACCGTCTTTGAGGTGAAAAAAATTGCCGGAAACCACTGTAGCCAGAATAAAACATGTCACCGGTGCCGCAGAACTCAAAGGGGCAATGGTTGGGAGATGTGAGGTCATTTAGCCCGAACGTACGTTGAGGAGATCCTTCGGTGTTGTATAAAGTGGAGAGGAAAATAATTGATGAAATCATGTCAAGAAAATGGAGGAGACAATCAAGGAAGTGCTGTACGGAAATTCTTAGATAACAAAGTGTTGACAACGCTTACTTATAATATGGCTGTCTTCAAATCAACAGGGCTGGCTCGAATACTCCTCGGGGTCGCGACCAAATCAAGAAAAATGGCCCTAGAGGTACTATTGCAGCTTGTGTGAATCACTGCGCTATTGGATCACGTGTTGGTGCTGCGATGCATAGTTATTGCCCTTGGCTATGAGAGCTCAAAGTTTATATTTTAGGAACTCAATTAAGCTCTTGGCCGACATGGTCGACGACGATTGGCTTTTATGTTTTATTCTTGCTGCCGCCAGGTGATTTTATCCAGTTGAGTGAACTCCTAAATCCCTAAGGAAGGCAAGGGGTTGAGTACGCAGTAGAAATTGTATCTGCAGGATTGTGTAAGATACTTTCAAGTATATTTTTCCCAACGAGTGCCTGTCGACAGCCTGCAAATAAGAAATCATGACTCCAAATTCAATTTATTGTTTAGTTTTATGGTGTTTGGGCAGAAACGGTCGCTGAGGAATTTGACCGAAGCAGTGGAGTACGTGGCGAACCATTTGGCGGAAGATTTTCTCTTTCCCGTCTCCCCAGGCGACATGTAGCATGCAACCGATTCTGATTTTCTTTTTTTTTTAACCCTGGTTTCTCATTTGTATTTTCTCGCCTCCTTGAATGACCCTTCTTGCCGGGCTTTTTATTTGTCCCTCCTTGCCTCCTTGATGAGGACTTTGTTGAGAACGAAGACTCGCCTCTTGATCGCTAGGGCCATCTTCGCCCTGCGGAGTTCGTGGACTCCTGGGACGACTTAGAAAATTTCGTAGGTCCTGTTCTTCGCGTTGTCGGGAACTTCTGCCTTCAGCTGAGAGACATCCATGATTACATTCTCTTTGTTGGACCTGTCCTCCTTCCTCCTCCTCCACCAGCAGAAAACCACGACGAAGTAAGAACATCGGAAGCAGCACATGGCGAAGTTCTTGAGGCTTTCTGCGAAGGGTCTTAGGTCTTGGAGGATAAGCTGTTGGTCGGCCTCACAGACTCGGAGATCCTAGATTGGCTGAGGTCATCCTTGTTCATAGCACCAACATTCATTCATTCATTTGCTTTTATTTATCTATTGATGTATTTATTAATGTCATTGTTTATTCAATTATATTTATATTTACTAGTTCATTTTTATTTGTTGGTTTATTTATCTATTTAATTGTTTATTTGTTCACGTATCTGTTCATTTGTTTCATATAACTTTATTTATTTGTCTATATACTTATTAGTTTATTTATTCATTTGATTTTTACAAAAGATTGCAAAGGGGAGCATGCCGACAGGAGACCTTTTGGTCCACAACTAGGTCCAAGCGCCTAGGACGTAAATACACAAAAGAACAGAAACATAAATAAATAATTAAATTAATAGGTAAATAAACAACGATTAATTAATAAATACATATAACACTGAATAAACACATCAATAAACAGATAAATGGATAAACAAATAAAATTGAATAGATGAATGAACAGATACACGAACAAATAAATTAGATAAATAAATAACCCAACATATAAAAATGATCTAGTAAAAATATATATAATTGAATAAGCAGACACAGTAATAGATAGACCAATACATAAACAAATAAAAATGAATAAATGAATGAATGTTGGTGCTATGAACAAGGTTGACCTCAGCCAATCGAGGATCTCCGACTCTCTGAGGCCGACCAACAGGTTATCCTCCAAGACCCAAGACCCTTCGCAGAAAGCCTCGGCTTCGGAGGTTCTTGCTTCAGCGGAGCTTTCTGCCGATGGAGAAGGAGGAAAGAGGACACTTCAACCAAAGAGAACACCATTATAGACGCCTCTCAGCTGAAGGCCGAGGTTCCTGACAACGCGAGGGACAGGACCTACGAAGTCTTCCAAGTCGTCCCAGGAGTTCAGGAGCTCCGCAGGGCGAAGATAGCCCTGGCAATCAAGAGACGAGACTTGAAAGTCTTCGTTCTCAATAAAGTCCTCGTCAAGGAGGCAAGGAAGCACAAATGAGAGGTTCGTGTAAAAAAAAAAGATTGAAATACTTCAGAACCGGTTGCTGCACGGCGCCAGATAAATCAGAAAACAAATTCTCCTGCCAGATGGTTCGCTACACCATTTGATATTCCTGGCCTGGAAAACAAATCCCCCAAACCAATTCACTGCCCATCCTGCACGATCAAGAGACGAGACTTGAGAGTCATTGTTCTCAACAAAGTCCTCATCAAGGAGGCAACAAGGTTCTCATCAAGGAGACGACAAAGTACAAAGGAGAAGCTCTTGTTAACGAAATAAGAAGAAGAAAGCTAAACAATTTAGAATTGGTTGCTGTACATTGCCAGAGGAAACGAGGAAAAATCTTCTGCCAAATGGTTTGCAAGCCATTCTATATTCCTCACCTGGGAAACAAATTCCCAAAAACAAATTCACTGCCCACCCTGCACACTGAAGACATAGAACCATGTACTCTACTGCTTTCTTTACGTCTTCGGTCAAATTCCTCGGCACACGTTTCTGGCCAAATCCAATGAAACTGAATTACAAAGTTTATTTCGAGTCATGCTTTCTTATTTCCAGGCTGTCGACAGGCACTCGTTGGAAAAAATAGACTAGAAAGTAACTAACGCAGTCAAAAGTCTTGCAGATACTCTTTCTACTGTATACTCAACCCCTTGCCTTCCTTTGGGGTTTAAGAGTTCCCTCAGCGGAATGAAATCACCTGGCGGCAGACAGAATAAAACATAAAAGTCAATCGTCGTCTACCATGTCGGCCAAGAACTTAATTGAGCTCCTTGATTATAAATTTTGAGCACTTATCCCGAAGGGTGATATCTATGGATCACGGTACCTACACGTGATCCAATAGCGTAGTGATTCACACACGCAGCAATAGTACCTCTACGGATAAATGAGTCAATTTTTCTTGATCTGGTCACGACCCAAAGGATTATTCGAGCCAGCCCAGTTGTTTTGACGACAGCTATACTATAAAGAGAAGGAGAGAGAAGGAACATCTCTGAATTTAGTTTTACTGACAGCATACATTTCGTGGACCAATAGACCGTCCTTCAGCTGAATAAAATTGCCCGACACCACTGCAGCCAGAATAAAACATGTCAGCGGTGCCGCAGGAGTCAAAGGGAAAGACCGTTGGGTGGGGGGGGAGGATGAGTGGGAGGTCATTCAGCCCGGACGTACGTTGAGGAGATCCTTCGGTGTTGTACAAAGTGGGGAGGAAAATAAATGACGAAATCATCTCGACAAGAAAATGGAGGTGACAATCAAGGAAGTGCTCTTCGGAAATTCTTAGATAACAAAGTGTTGATAACGCTTAATTATGGTACGGCTGTCGTCAAAACAACAGGGCTGGTTCCAATATTCTTCCGGGTCGCGACCAGATAAAGAAAAATGGCCTCACTTATCCGTAGAGGTACTATATGTGAATCACTACTGTATTGGATCACGTGCTGGTACTATGATCCATATCTATTACCCTCCCGGATGAGACCTTAGAGTTTATATTTAAGGAGTTGATTGTCGGGAAGACCTCCCACGAAGTAACCAGCAACCACACATGTTGTTTTGGACGGTGAACTCAGAGATGTAAACATCACTAAAAATCGCCAACCTCAACGTTTTTCACTAACGTTCAAAGACTCTTGCGATCCGTCAAGAACATAATTAGGAGTTCACCAAGGACCAATCATTGACCTCAAATACTATAAGCCTAGCCCTAAAGGAGGGACCTATAGCCTTATCAAAGTATCCTTAAACTTAGGAGAAAGAGAGAGACAGAGGCTCTGCAACTAGCAACTATTAGAAAGGTCGGTAGCTCCTATCCTACATACTCCCAAATACGTACATGTACAAAATCATATTTACACAAATGTTGAAAAGTACATCATATTTTATGCTCCCACCAACCCAATAGGTTTAAATTCGCACCTCTCTTTGGCTCGCTACCTCAAAAAGGGAGATTGACACATAATAACGGTCTCACGCCCTTGGTCAACTATGATTGCCTTTTATGCTTTATTCTGGCTCCCGCCAGGTGATTATATTCAGCTGAGGGGACTTCCAAACCCCAGAAGAAGGCAAGGGGTTGAGTATGCAGTAGAAATTGTATCTGCAGGACTTTTGACTCCATTAGATACTAATTTATTTTACCCAACGAGTGCCTGTCGACAGCCTGCAAATAAGAAATCATGACTCGATATTAACTTTGTAGTTCAGTTTTATGGAACTTGACCGAAGATGTAAAGAAAGCAGTAGAGTACATAAATCTGTCTTCAGTGAGCAGTGAATTAGTTTTCGGGATTTGTTTCCCAGGCGAGGAATATAAAAAGGTGTGGCGAACCATTTGGTGGAAGAATTTCTTTTCCCCGTTTCCTCTGGCGACGTACAGAAACCGGTTCTAAATTGTTTAGCTTTCTTCTTCTTTTTTAGTTAACTAGAGCTTCTCATTAGTACTTTGTCGCCTCCTTGATGAGAACCTTGTTTCCAGGCTTCTTATTTGTATCTCCATGACTCCTGGATGAGGACTTTGTTACGAACGAAGACTCGCAAGTCTCGTCTCTTGGTCGTGTAGAGTGGGCAGTGAATTATTTTGGGGGATTTGTTTCCCAGGCAAGGAATACAGAATGACGTAGTGAAGCATCTGGCAGGAGAATTTGTTTATTTGTTTCCTCTGGCGACGTCCAGAAACCGGTTCTGAAGTATTTCGATTTCTTCTTTTTTTTTCTTCTTTTTAACACAAGCCTCTCATTTGTATTCCCTTGCCTCCTTGATGAGGACTTTATTGAGAACAAAGACTCTCAAGTCTCGTCTCTTGATCGCCAGGGCCATCTTTGCCCTGCGAAGCTCGTAGACTCCTGGGATGACTTCGAAAACGTTCTCCTTGCTGGAAGTGTCCTCCTTCCTCCTTGTGTGTGTGTGTGTGTGTGTGTGTGTGTGTATTTACTTAGTTTTATCTTATGGGAAAGGGAGCTACGCTCGTGGTGTCCCATCTCTAGTTTGTGCACACACTATCGTTTCGTACAGTTTGTTCCATACATCCACCACTCTGGGTAAAGCTGTTTTTTTCAGGTCTCTTCTATAACTGTCCTTTTTGAGTTTCTTTCCATGTCCTCTTGTATTTCTCTTATCCCAATTTAGTAAGTCATCTCTATCAAGGACTTCCACACCTCTCATAATTCTGTAGATGGTCAACAAGTCACCTCTTTCTCTTCTTTGTTCCAGAGTCGGTAGTTTAGTTTTGGCAATCTTTCTTCATATGACATTTTTGATAGAGTTGGGGTCATCTTCGTAATTACTCTCTGGATTCTCTCAATTTTCCTTATATTCTTTGTAATACTGGGTGACCATATTGTCGGTGCGTACTCGAATTTAGGCTTTATCAGTGTGTATTTCTTTTACCATTTCTTCATCCAAGTAAGTAAAAGTAATTTTTATTGATCTTAGCAAGCTGTAGGTTTCGCCGACAACTTTGTTTTTATGTTTGTCAGAGGACATTTCTTTCGTGATGATCAGCCTGATCTATTTTTTTTTCTTTTTCCAAATTCCATTATGGTACATTTCTTGATGTTAAAGTCCACTTCCCACTTCTGACTCCATTCCCAGACCCTGTTCTGATCTCTCTGTAATGAGCCACAGTCCGTTTCAGTACTCACTTTCTTTAACAATTTTGCATCATCTGCAAAGAAGCTCATGTAACATTCCACACCTTCGTCCATGTCATTTACATAGCTAACATTATTGGAGCAAATACTGATTCTTGTGGAACTCCATTAATTACTTCTTCCCAAGTAGAACTCATATCTCTGAGCACTGCTCTCATTTTTCTTCCATGCAAAAAGTCCTCCATACATTTCAGTTGTCTATCTTGTACCACCTTTTATGGTTTCCATTTTCTTAGTAGTTTTTCGTGAGGGACTTTATCAAAAACTTTGTTTTAGATCTAGGAACGCAAAATCAGCCCATCCGCCCCTTTCTTGTGTTATGTCTAGTAGTCTAGAGGAAAAACCGATCAGATTTGTGGTACATGATCTTCCCTGTCTAAATCCGAACTGTCTTTTCTTCATCTTTTCCAACCTTTATCTCTTACTATTATATGGTTCAAAAGCGTGGACAATCAGCAAAAAATTGCAGGAAAATTTAGAAGCAGCAGAAATGTGGATATGGAGACGAATATTAAGAGTACCATGGACAGCGAAGAAAACAAATGAAGAAGTATTGAGAGAAATGGAGACAGGGAATTGATGACAACAATAAGGAAAAGACAGTTGCGATTTTTAGGACATATAATGGGGAGGGAAGGGTTGGAAGAGGTGGTGATGACGGGAATGGTGGAGGGAAGGAGAGCAAGAGGAAAGCAGAGGGAGAAGTATATGGACGGGCTGATGAGGGCGACGGGAAAACAACTCAAACCAGCACAGATGTTACAAGTAACTAGGGACCGTGAGCGGTGGCGCTCCATGGTTGCCGAAGTCCAAGAGGATATGGCACGACGGTAAGGTAAGGTATCTCTTCTGACTTTCGCTTCGGTGCACCTTCTATCAAACCAACACTTAGTATACACCTTTTCCTGTTTTTGCTTGGAGACATATTTATCCATTCCTTCTTTGTAGATTTTCATAAGAATCATCCATTTTTCTTTCACTTGTGTTTCTTACTTGTAGAATTTTCCCAGTTAACTTTAAGAAAAATGAAATATGTATCTCAAAGACCGTTTTACTATAAATCAGTCTTTCCTTTCTGTGTTTCTCATTTCTCTTTATATATATTTCCTCCTTTAGTTCTAACTCAAGTAGTATGTGGTCACTCTTCGCAATTGGTGTCTTGTATTCAATTTTGTCTACTATTTCAGGTTCTGACGTAAATAATAAATCTAGTCTCGATGGTTCTTCATTATTTCTAAATCTAGTGTTTTCCTTTACCCATTGTGTCATTGTATGTTCTATAGTCATGTCGAGTAATACATTTCCCCATTGATCTTCTCCACCTTTCACTGTCATCTCTTATCTTACATATTTCTTTGCAATTAAAATCATCCATGAGTACTGCGTATCATCTAATATTTTGAATTAATCTTTCTCCAAGACCCCGTTTTTGGAGGCACATAAATAACTGCAAAATTTCTGTTTTTCATGTCATCATCTTGAACTATTATTGTGATCATTTCTACCCTGTTCTCTCCATATGTATTTTATGTCACATCTAAGTTTTTCTTAACCAGGAACATGACTCATCCACCATGTTTCTCCTCCCTATTTCTAAGCCAGTGATTATATAATCCATGCCCAACACTGGTACTAGTGGACCCCTTAATTTTGTCTTCACAATTTCCATTACGTCTGGTTTTGCTTCTGACAGGTAATCGTTAAGTTCGTTTAATCCTGAGATAAATCTCGTTCTCTGATTATATATATATATATATGTATATATATATATATATATATATATAAATAAATATATATATATATATATATATATATGTATATATATTCAGTCTTGTATCTAAAACTCCAATAGAACTGCGTTATCTCGTTCTCTGTTCTCTTCTCGTTTTTTTTTTCCTTTGTCTTTAGCTTTGTTTCTTAATGTCTTAATTCTTCCTCTTTCTCCGTAATTCATTTTTATCCATATATTTATATAGTGTTCGCTTCTTGCTAATTTTCCTGTTCTTGCTAAGATTTCTTCCACTGCCATTTGTGACCTTAATTTGATGTTTAGTAGTCGACTTTTTCCTTCTACATACCCATTCTTTGCACTTCCTCTATTTCCTTATCTATATTTCATGCTCATCATCATGTACTACTTTTAGAAAAAAATGCCAATTCTTTATCCGCTTTTTCTCTAAGGAACCAATTCCGGTTATGTTTTTCTATTACACCATCAATTACTTTAAATCTTTTTTGTCTACTGTATCTCCTACTATCTTCGGCCTTCTCTTGCATCTATTGATGAACTATTTCTTTGAAAATTACCTTATCTTCTTCATAGTCTTTTTTCCAATCATTCCTGAGTTGCTGTAATTCATTTTCCCCTATGCTTTTTCCCGCTTCCACGGTCATTGCTTTAAATCGTTCGTCTATCTCTTTCCTTATCGTCTCGTTATTTGTGTTTTCATTATTTTTCAACCTCTCGTTTTCATCTTTCAGCTCGCCCACTTCTTTTTTCAGAGCACTTATCTCTTCTTGTATTTCAATGTTTACTTTTTTTTATGTCAGTCACTTTCTTGTTTAAGTCTTTATTTGTCTTCCATAGATCGATTGTTTCTTGCTTCCATGAATCGTTCATATTTCTCATATCCCTCTCTATGTCTATAATTCTACTAAAGAGTCTTCTTTCGTACCCACTGAATCCAGAAAAACTACTTTCATCACCATTGTCAAATAGAAACCTTTTGGTAACTTTTCTTGATCTGAAACCTAGATTTATATTTTGTTTCGCTCTTGCACCGGTAGCTAACTCTGGGCGGAACGAACGGCCATCTTTGGATTTCTCTAACCTGTCAACATTTTCTTCCATTTTGCTTCAATTTCACACTTTTTACGTTATGATTTAATGATTTCGGGTATCCACGAGCACTCCCCCTTCCCATATATTACACCCTAGGTATTCTATAGTTGTAGCACTGTCAAGACGTTCCGTTATTAACGTATTTCTCAGGAACACCAATTTATGTGTGTTGTCACTATGACGAATGACGTGTGTGTATGTGTGTGCGCGCGCGCGCGCGTGTGTGTGTGTGCTTGTAGTGAACTAGGACAAGAAAGATAATTCAGGAAGGAGAAGAAGCAGAAGATTATAAATAATCAGAGGAATAGAATTGGGACGAGGAAGAATAAAACGCCTCAATTACATGAACCCATGGTAAACTTCTTCACCAGTGCTCCCAAGGTTTGTGCGTTCGCGTGTGTGTTTGTGTGTGTGTGTGTGTGTGTGTGTGTGTGTGTGTGTGTGTGTGTGTGTGTGTGTGTGTGTGTGTGTGTGTGTGTGTGTGTGTGTGTGCGTGTGTGTGTATTTTGAATCCTTATGTTGAATCCTTAAGCTGCCCACACACGCAGAGGACTGGCATCACGATTTTTTGAGGATTGGCGTCAAGAGGCCAGTCCTCACAACATTTTCACAGTGTGTTGTCTCTTGATTCCAGTCGTCAGATGGAATCACGTGGATTTATAATTAATCAGACGTAATTCCATCTGACGATTGGAATCAAGAGACCATAAACGGTGAAGATGTTTCGAGGACTGCTGGCCTCTTGACGCCAAACCTCAAAAATTCGTGATCCCAGTCCTCTGCGTGTGTGCGCTCCTTAAGGATTGCACATCAGGTTTCAAAAACGCACACACACACACACACACACACACACACACACACACACACACACACACACACACACACACACACACACACACACACACACACACACACACTTCATAAGTTCATTTACGTAACTTCTATGAGAAGGATGACGTCAACTTCCTTATAGAAATCAATAACGTCATGGAAGCACAATAAGATTTAAACTTCCTTTGGCTATCCAGGGCCAGGCAAAGAAACCAAAGCACAGAGTACACATTTGTTCAAAATGTCCTCCGAGTCGACATGACGTCATGCAGTTCTAGCACGTTTAATTATTTCGGACCCTAACAAGATAGTGTGACGTCACTCCTCTTCCAGCCCTGGAACAGACTTTGTCTTTCCTGATTCTACGCTTTGAGATCTACATTATATTTTATCAAAGTAAATGAAGTATTACATGTAAACTTTTGAGTACCCAGATCGAAACGTTCGAATACCTTTTTCGATTGGAAACGTTTAGTCGCCAGGCGATACCATTCGTCTGGAAAGGAGAACTCGAGAAAGACAGGAGTTTTAGAACCCTCTCGATCAAGCCTTTGATCGAACAATTTTATTCATTTGAGGGTCATCCATGGAGGTGAAAGGCTCAAGTGATTGATCACGGTCACGAGTGACTGCCATTTGCCCTTCCTCGCTGACCGCATTATGGAGGTGTTGTAACGACTTTTTTTTTTTTTCGAAAGGATTCTGGAAGTCATGGTGGAGAGGAGGAGCTTACGCCAGGAGGCACTCAACTGCGGCCGAAGACGTCACCTAGGCGCTTGGACTGTTGGAGTAGGTGACAGTACCTGCCGGGAATCGGAGAGGAGTGCGGGATTCGAACCCACAACTAAGCGAATGCGAGACCAGCACCCTTGCGATGACGTCACCAGCGCACATAGAAGTCTTTCCACTATGCGAAAGCGGCCACAGACGATGGTCTACAATGGGAAACAGGTCACGAGGCGACGCTTCGGTCTGTCACGGCAGCAAACGTAACAAAATGAATAAATAAATGAAATAAATCAAAACATGAATAAGCAAACATATATACAAAAAAAAATGTAAATCAGATGAATAAATAAACGAATATATGTATATATAAAGTAATTAATAAATACAGAAAAGAACAGATACATGGACAAATAAAGTTAAACAAATCAATCAGCAAATAAAAATGAACTAGTAAATATACATATTATATATATATATATGTATATATATACACACACACATATATATATATATATATATATATTTAAGATTATTTCAGACAAATGAGAGAGAATGCGGGTGGGGAAGGGCAAACGAAGATGTGTTAGGAATAGAGTTTATTGCCCTAACGTTGCGACCAACTTGGTCTTCTTCAGAGGACTACAGCATTACAGACGGATCACAATTCTTATATTCGTAGTGAGAGGGAACCCGCCAAGGTATGAGCGTCATGTTTTCCCTTTGGCTAACGATTTAATTATTAGGACACTTGCTGCTTTCGAGAGGCATTTAAATCCGTCTCTGTCGTTGTTGTTCTTGTTGGCGGCGATATGTGCAGCTTCCACAGTTTTTCTCATTTTCTTCTCAAATCCCTCGTGTAGAATTTCTGCGTTGTTCCAATCAGGTAGATGTCCACATTTGTCCAGGTGACGAACCAGGGAGTTAGATGTTCTATGAGCCCTGAGATCGTTTTTGTGCTCATTCAAGCGTTTATTGAACCCTCGACCTGACTCACCGAAATAAGATGATGGACAACTGTTGCATGGAATACGGTAAATGACACTGAGATTATTACGCATATTATTATGTTTCTTAAATATTTTTCCTATTTTATTGGAAGATATTTTTGCTATATTTATTCCACCTTTTAACAAATAATCATCAATAGCTATGGTGTTTGTAGAATTAGGGACAGAAATAAAATGAGACTTATCCTTTCCCGGGGTTTGGACGTTTGAGCCATCGTAGATCTTCTTGGCTTTCCTCGTTGTCCTGGTGATCAAACCTCCGGGGTATTTCAGCTTCCTAAAGGTATTCTTGATGTAAGTAAGTTCATCCTCTAGGAATTCTTCACTGCAGATACGAAAAGCTCTGAGAAAGAAACCTATTAGAACACCCGTTTTAACACGTCTGCTGTGTGCTGAAAAATAATGGACAAAGTCGTCCCTATTGGTGGGTTTCCAAGGATCTGAATGTAAGTGATAAAAAGTTGGCAAGCTTCGATATAACAGCGTTATTCACAAATGTTTCTATTTTTGATGCCCTAGAAGCAGTGAAGAAAGTAACAACAGATATCGATGATGATATCCTTCCAGTCCCAAGATCTGATTATATAAAACTTATTTCCATGTGTGTCAAATTTGGATATTTTATGTTTAACAACATTGAATTTAAACAGATTAGAGGTCTCGCAATGGGGAGTCCATTATCTGCTGTCATGGCATGTTTATTCATGGAAGTATTAGAAATGGACAAATACATCAACATCATGGGAAGAGGTACCACTTGGTTAAGGTACGTGGATGACATAATCGTGGTGATGCCAAAAAGAACTAATATAGAAAATAAGTTGAGAAGACTCAACGCTGTGAATAAAGACATTCAATTCACAGTTGAACTAGAAAAAGAGTGTAATTTACCATTTTTAGACACGTTGATACACAGAGGTTCTCAACAGGTAAGTTTCTCGGTGTACAGGAAACCCACCAATAGGGACGACTTTGTCCATTATTTTTCAGCACACAGCAGACGTGTTAAAACGGGTGTTCTAATAGGTTTCTTTCTCAGAGCTTTTCGTATCTGCAGTGAAGAATTCCTAGAGGATGAACTTACTTACATCAAGAATACCTTTAGGAAGCTGAAATACCCCGGAGGTTTGATCACCAGGACAACGAGGAAAGCCAAGAAGATCTACGATGGCTCAAACGTCCGGACCCCGGGAAAGGATAAGTCTCATTTTATTTCTGTCCCTAATTCTACAAACACCATAGCTATTGATGATTATTTGTTAAAAGGTGGAATAAATATAGCAAAAATATCTTCCAATAAAATAGGAAAAATATTTAAGAAACATAATAATATGCGTAATAATCTCAGTGTCATTTACCGTATTCCATGCAACAGTTGTCCATCATCTTATTTCGGTGAGTCAGGTCGAGGGTTCAATAAACGCTTGAATGAGCACAAAAACGATCTCAGGGCTCATAGAACATCTAACTCCCTGGTTCGTCACCTGGACAAATGTGGACATCTACCTGATTGGAACAACGCAGAAATTCTACACGAGGGATTTGAGAAGAAAATGAGAAAAACTGTGGAAGCTGCACATATCGCCGCCAACAAGAACAACAACGACAGAGACGGATTTAAATGCCTCTCGAAAGCAGCAAGTGTCCTAATAATTAAATCGTTAGCCAAAGGGAAAACATGACGCTCATACCTTGGCGGGTTCCCTCTCACTACGAATATAAGAATTGTGATCCGTCTGTAATGCTGTAGTCCTCTGAAGAAGACCAAGTTGGTCGCAACGTTAGGGCAATAAACTCTATTCCTAACACATCTTCGTTTGCCCTTCCCCACCCGCATTCTCTCTCATATATATATATGTATATATATATATATATATATATATATGTATATATATATATATATATACATATATATACACACATATATATACATACATATATATATATATATATATTATATATATATATACATATATACAAATATATATATATGTACATATATATATATATATATATACATATATATATAATATATATTCATATACTTATATGTTTATTCAATTATATATATACATATATATACATATATATATATATATACATATATTTCTAAATAGAAATGTATTAGCACATTTGTAAATAACACACAGGAACCCACAGTCGGAGAAAGAATAAACTTCGAAAAAAGACATTCCCCTCAGGCCCATCATATCCAACCGCGGCTCCTGCACTAGCAAACTTGCTAAATGGCTGGCGGATCTTTTATCCCCGTACGTAGGGAATTTCTCTAATTCTCATATCACAAATTCATGTGATTTTATTTCTAAGATCAAAAATATGAAAGTTCAGGGTTTAAGGCTCCTCAGCCTGGATGTGTCCTCGTTATTTACGAATATTAATGTTGATGATGTACTTACTTTTTTGGAATCCAAACTGCAACCGTTTCAAGACTTTTTCCCCCTCCCTGTCAACAAAATTCTTGCATTAGTTCGGCTGTGTTTCTTCAAACGTTTTTTCTTTTCAAGACCAATTTTTCCGTCAAAAATTCGGTTGCAGTATGGGTTCCAATTTGTCTCCTGTTTTGGCCAATTTGTACATGGGGTATTTTGAGTGTACCCTTTTGCCCAGCATCAAACCGCCCGAAATTATTTGGCTCAGGTACGTAGACGATATCTTTTCGGCGTGGGATGACAGTTGGGGCCCATTTGAAGTGTTCCATGATCAATTGAACCAATTGACCCCGAATCTTAAATTTAAAGTTGAATTGGAAGAAGGACACCAAATCCCTTTCTTGGATATTTTGTTAAGAAGAACTGATGATAATTTATTCTTTACAGTGTACCGTAAGCCCACCCATTCAGGCAGTTATCTCCATTTTTTTTAGCAATCACCCTGACAATGTTAAGAAAAGTGTTGCCTCTGGCCTTTTCTTGAGGGCTTTCAGGATTTGCAGTCCTCAATTTCTGGACCATGAGATTGAGGTGATCAAATGTCAACTTGAGAAGTTGGCTTATCCACCTTGGTTTCTGGATCAAGCCCTCAGTAAGGCTAGGGCCAACCATTTTAAAACTTCCGTCCCCTCAAGTTTTCACCGCTCCTTTAAGGACATTTTAAAAATACCATTTAATAATACCATCAGTTCTTCTACTAAATTGTTTCCTCATGAACGTCTCACTATTGCCTATCACTATCCTAACACCGTGCGTAAGCAAATTGTGAACGTTCAACAAAAACCGAAGGAAGTTGAGTCACCTGGTGTTTATTGTTTGCCCTGCAAAGATTGTGATTTGGTTTACTTGGGTCAAACCGGGAGAGACCTGAACACTAGATTGGCAGAACATAAAAGGTCAATTAGGTATGGGCAAGAAAATTCGGCTGTATTTCTTCATGTCAAAAATAAGAATCATTCTTTCGACTGGGGTAAGGCCAGATTAGTGTTCAAGTCCCACTGCGGTTTCAGGAGGAAAATAGTCGAATCAGCATTAATTGAGGAATGCCCTAATATTAATATTTCTAAAGGGCAGTGGACACATGACATAATCTCACGCGCAGCAGTAGCCAAGTTGGTGCGGACGCTACATCCTCCCCTCTCCTCACCTCCTCCCTCCTCCGCCACCCCAGTTTGCCCCGCGCCTGAGTGAGGTCAACTGTCCACATCTCTTCTTACTGTAGTTTATAAGTCCCCTCTGTTCTCTATCTTATGTACTTTCCTGAAGAGGGCTACAGTTGATAGCCGAAATATAGAATTTTTCTTTATTCGAAGTTTATTCTTTCTCCGACTGTGGGTTCCTGTGTGTAATATATATATATGAATATACAGTATATATATATATACATATATATATATAAATGTATATATATATATATATATATACAGTATATATATATATATATATAATTGAATCAACATATTAATAAATAGATCAATAGATAAATTAAAGTAAATGTGTAAATGGATGTTGGTGCAATGAACAAGGACGACCTCAGTCAATCTAGGATCTCCGACTCTGAGTGCGACCAACAAGTTATCCTCCAAGACCCAAGACCCTTCGCAGAAAGCCTCAAGAACTTCGCCATGATCTGCTTCGGAGGTTCTTGCTTTAGCGGGGTTTTCTGCTGGTGGAGAAGGAGGAAGGACGACAATTCTCAGCTGAAGGAAGAAGCTCCTGACAACGAGAGGGACAAGACCTACGAAGTCTTCGAAGTCTCCCCAGAAATCTTCGAGCTTCGCAGGATGAAGACGGCCCGGGCAATCAAGAGACGAGACCTGAGAGTCTTCGTTCTCAATAAAGTCCTCATCAAGGAGGCAACAAAATACAAATAAGAAGCCCGGAATCATGGCTGTTATCACGGTGGCGACAATAACAAAAGAGAAGCCCGTGTTAACGAAGAATAAAAGGAAGAAAAGGAAATCATTCATAACCGGATGCTGCACGTCGCCAGAGGAAACGTGAAAAAGAAAATATTCTGCCAATGGTTCACTAAATAATTTTATATTCCTCGCCTGGGAAATAGTTCCCCAAACTAATTCGCTGCCCATCCGGCACACTGAAGACACAGAATGATGCACTCAATTGCTTTCTTTACATCCAGCGAAGAGAACGTCGTCATGGACATCATTCAGCTGAAGGAAGAGGTTCCTGACAACGCGAGGGACAGGACCTACGAAGTTTTCCAAGTCGTCCGAGAAGTCCACGAGCTCCGCAGGATGAAGATGGCCCTAGCGATGAAGAGACGAGACTTGAATCTTCCCTCTCAACAAAGTCCTCATCAAGGAGGCAAAGAAATACAAATAAGAAGCCCGGAAACAAGGCTCTTTTCACTGTGGCGACAAAGAACAAACGAGAAGCCCGGGTTAAAAAGAAATAATGATAATAATAATACTAAAATAAGACGAAAGGGAAATAATTCAGAACCGGTTGTTGCACGTCCCCGGAGGAAAGGGGGGGAAAAGAAAATCTTCGGCCAAATGGTTCCCCGCGCCATTTCATATTCTTCGATTGGGAAATAAATCCCCAAAACTACCTCACTACCCACCCTGCACACTGAAGACATATAATCATGTACTCTACTGATTTCTCTACATCCTCGGTCAAATTGCTCGGCACCCGTTTCTGCCCAAATCCCATAACACCAAACTACAAAGTTGATTTCGATTCGTGATTTCTTATTTCCAGGCTGTCGACAAACATTGGTTAGGGAAAATTAACTAGAAAGTATCTAACGCAGTCAAAAGTCCTGGAGATACAGTTTCTACTGCGTACTCAACCCCTTGCCTTCCTTTGGGGTTTGAGAGTTCCCTCAACCAAATAAAATCACCTGGCGCCAGTCAGAATAAAACATAAAAGTCAATCGTCGTCGAGCATGTCGGCCAAGAACTTATTTGAGACAGGATTTACTGAGCTCCTTAAATATAAAATTTAAGCTTTAATCCCCAAGGGTTATAGCTATGAATCACAGTGCCAGTACGTGATCCAATACCGTAGTGATTCGTAGACGCAGCAACAGTACCTCTACAGATAAATGAGGCTATTTCCCTTGATGTGGTCACGACCCCAACAATTATTCGAGCCAGTCCTGTTGTTTTGACGACAGCCAAACTAGAAAGAGAGAGAGAGAGAGAGAGAGAGAGAGAAAGTGACATATTTGAATTAGTCATACTGACAAAATACTTTTCATTAAGCCGAAGGCAGTTCTTCTGCAGAATAAAGTCGCCCGACACCACTACATGTAGCCAGAATGGCATGTCATCGGTGCCGTAAGACCCACTGGTTGAGAGACCGCGGCATTCGAGCAGGCCTCACGATGTAACTGATCCTTCGGTGTTGTACAATGTGGAGAGGAATATAGTTGATAAAATCATCTCGACAGAAAAACGGAGGACACATTCTTAGATAACAAAGAGTTGACAACGCTTACTTATCTCGACAATAAACAACACAATCTTCCAGATTCAGCAAATTGAAGACTCGTGTGTCAATCGAATAATCTCGTTTATTCCCTCATGCAGGGAACTGTAGTAGTAGTAGTAGTAGTAGTAGTAGTAGTAGTAGAGGAGGAGGAGGAGGAGGGAAAAACATCCAGAGGCAAGACGAGCACGTCCGGAAACGAAATTTTGTGGTGACTACCTTCCACCCTACGAAGTGATTTTTGAGCGCATCACCAGAGCAAGCACCTGGAGCCATGCTCTGCACATCCAGGGAGTAGCAGGACTTAGGGCCATCGGGCTTAGATGTGTCTGGATGGAAATCTGTCCTCAGCACCAGTCAGTTTGGGACGACGGCAGGGTGACTGCAGGATGCTGTCGCTGATCTGGCGAGAAAAATGGTTACTGAGGACTGTCAGCAACTTTAGCCAGCCATACACGGCGTGGAGACTTATCCCACTGTGCAAGAAGCCTGGCTGTCCTCCAGCCGTATAGGAGAGGTGTAGAGAAGAATAGTAGGGAAAGCGATCATGGAGGTCGAGAAAGACGAGGTGCGAGAAGCAACAGGCAGGATGCGAGGCCATGAGGACATATGAGCTCTGAACTCTCTTCCGAATCCCGCCCAGGGCTTGAAATAACTTCAGTATTACTGCGCTGTGAGTCGTTACTCCAACTCTCCAGGGCGTGTGGTGTGAGGTCACAGCATTATCCATAGATGGTCATATATGAGCTCTGAACTCTCTTGTGGAAGGGAAATAGCTGTCGATCACGAGTCCAACACGTGCTCCAAGACAATGGCGAATCACACACACGCACACACTTCCTAAATTCATTTGCGTGGCTTCTGTGAGAAGGATGACGTCAATTTCCTTCAATAACATCATGAAAGCACAATAAGATACAAATTTCCTTTGGCTATTCAGAGTCAGACAAAGGAACTAATGCACAAAGTACACATTTCTTCAAAATGTCCTCCGAGTCGACATGACGTCATATGGTCCTCGAACGCTTAGTTATTTCGGACCCTAACAAGATAGTGTGACGTCATTCCTCTCCCAGCCCTGGGACAGACTTTGTCTTTCTACATTCTAGGCTTTGAGATGTACACTATATTTTTCAAAGTAAATGAAGGATTACATGTAAGCCTTTGAGTACCCACCTCGAGTACCTACTTCGATTGGAAACGTTTAGTCGCCAGGCGATATCATTCGTCTGGAAAGGAGAACCCGAGGGAGACAGGAGTTTGAAAACTCTCTCGATCAAGCCTTCGAACGAACAATTTTATTCATTTGAGGGTCATCCATGGAGGTAAGAGGCTCAGGTGATTTTAACACGGTCACGAGTGACTGCCATTTGCCCTTCCTCACTGACCGCATTCTAGGGGTGTTTTGACGACTTTTTCGAATGGATTATGGAAGTCATGGTGATGCTGGTGAGGAGCTTACGCCTAGAGGCACTCAACTGCGGCCGAGGACGTCACATAAGCGATTGGACTGTTGGAGTAGGTGACAGTCCCTCCAGGGAATTGGAGAGGAGTGCCGGATTCGAACCCACAGCTAAGCAATTGCGAGACCAGCACGCTTTCGATGACGCCACTATGTGAAAGTGGTCACAGACGATGGCCTACAACGACAAAGCAAGTCACAAGACGACACTTCCGTCTGTCACGGCAGCAAAGGTAACAAAATAAATAAATAAATAAAATAAATTAATACTTGAATAAGCAAATAAATAGATGTACAAACAAATAAATAAACAAATAAAAGTAAAATAAATAAACGAATAAGTATATAGACAAATGAATTAATCAATAAATAAGCAAATGAATAGATAGCTAAATAAACAGTTAAATAACTAAAAAATAAATCAACAAATAAAGATGAACTAGTAAATATATGTGTAATTGAATAAAAAACACATTAATATATAGATCAATAGATAAACAAATAAAAGCGAATAATTCAATGAATGTTGGTGCTATGAACAAGTATGACCTCAGCCAATCTAGGATCCCCGATTCTGTGAGGCCGGCCAACAGGTTATCCTCCGAGACCCAAGACCCTTCGCAGAAAGCCTCAAGAACTTCGCCATGATCTGCTTCCGAGGTTCTTGCTTCAGCCGGCTTTTCTGCTGGTGGAGAAGGAGGAAGGAGGGTAGTTCCAGTAAAGAGAACGCGAGGGACAGGGCCTACGATGTCTTCGAAGTCGCCCCAGCAGTCCACGAGCTTCGCACGATGAAGATGGCCCAGGCAATGAAGAGACGAGACCTAAGAGTCTTCGTTCTCAACAAAGTCCTCATCAAGGAGGCATGAAAACACAAATAAGAATCCCGTCAACAAGGTTCTTACCAAGGTGGCGACAAACAACAAACGAGAAGCCCGGGTTAACAAAGAATAAAAGGAAGAAAGGGAAATAATTCATAACCGGATGCTGCTCGTCGCCAGAGGAAGCGTGGAAAAGAAAATCTAGTGCTCATGGTTCACCAAACCATTTTATATTCGTCGCCTAAGAAACAAATCCCCAAAACTAATTCACTGCCCATCCGGCCCACTGAAGACACATAATCATGTACTCAAGTGCTTTCTTTACATCCAACGAAGAGAACGTCGTCATGGACGTCTCTCAGTTGAAGGCCGAGGTTCCTGATAACGCGAGGGACAGGACCTACGAACTCTTCCACGTCGTCCGAAGAGTCCAGGAGCTCCGCAGGGTGAAGATGGCCCTGGCGGTCAAGAGAGGAGACCTGAGTCTTCGCTCTCAACAAAGTCCTCATCAAGGAGGCAAGAAAATATAAATAAGAAGCCCGGAAACAAAGCTCTTATCTAGGAGGCGAAAAGGAACAAACGAGAGGCCCGGGTTAAAAAGAAGAAGAAAAAAAAAGGACGAAAGGGAAATAATTGAGAACCGGTTGTTGCACGTCCCCAGAGGAGACGGGGAAAAAGAAAATCTTCGGCCAAATGGTTCCCCACGCCATTTCATATTTTTCGCTTGGGAAATAAATCCCCAAAACTACCTCACTACCCACCCTGCACACTGAAGACATATAATCACGTACTCTACTGCTTTCTCTACATCTTCGGTCAAATTCCTCGGCACCCGTTTCTGCCCAAAGCCCATAAAACTAAACTACAAATTCAATTTGGAGTCAAGATTTCTTGTTTCCATGTTGTCGATAGGCACTCGTTGGAAAAAATTAATTACAAAGCATGTAATATAGTCAAAGTCATGCAGATACAATTTCTACTGTATACTCAACACCTTGCCTTCCTTTGGGGTTTCGGAGTTCCCTCAGCTGAATAAAATCACCTGGCGGCAGACGGAATAAAACATAAAAGTCAGTCATAGTCGACCATGTCGGCCAAGAGCTTAATTGAGACAGGCTTAATTGAGTTCCTTAAATATAAACTATGAGCTCTCATCCAGGAGGATAATAGCTATGGAACACAGTACCAACACGTGATCCAGTACCGTATTGATTCACACACGCAGCAATAGCACCTCTAGGGATAAATGAGGCCATTTTTCTTTAACTGGTCACGACCCCAAGGAATATTCGAGCCAGCCCTGTTGTTTTGACGACAGCCATACGATAAGTAAGCGTTGTCAATACTTTGTTATCTAAGAATTTCCCTACAGCACTTCCTTGATTGTCTCCATTTTCTTGTCGAGATAAGTCCATCCATTAATTTCCTCTCCACTTTGTACAACACCGAAGGATCTCCTCAACGTACGTCCGGGCTGAATGACTTCCCACCCAGTCTCAACCTCTGCCCCTTTGAGTCCTGCGACACCGCTGACATGTTCTATTCTGGCTGCAGTGGTGTCGGGAAATTTTATTCAGATGAAGGACGGTCTGTGGGTCAATGAAAAGTATGCTGTCAATAAAAATAATTCAAAGATGTTCCTTCTCTCTCTCTCTCTCTCTCTCTCTCTCTCTCTCTCTCTCTCTCTCTCTCTCTCTCTCTCTCTCTCTCTATCTCTCTCTCTCAAAACAACAAGGCTGGCTCAAATATCCCTCGGGGTCGCCACCAGATCAAGAAAAATGGCCTCAGTTATCCGTAGAGGTACAGTACTATTGCTGCGTGTGTGAATCACTACGGTATTGGATCACGTGTTGGTTCTGTGATCCATAACTATTAACAACCCGGATGAGAGTTCAAAATTTATATATAAGGAGCTCAATTAAGCCTCTCTCAATTAACCTCTTGGCCGCCTTGGTCAACAATGGTTGACTTTTATGTCTTATTTTGTCTGCCGCCAGGTGATTTTATTCAGCTCAGGGAACTCCCAACCCCCAAAGGAAGGCAAGGGGTTGAATACGCAGTAGAAATTGTATCTGCAGGACTTTTGACTGCATTAGATACTTTTTAGCCTATTTTTCCCAACGAGTGCCTATCGATAGCCTGGAAAGAAGAAATCATGACTCGAATTAACTTTGTAGTTCAGTTTTATGGACTTTGGGAAGAAACGTGTGCCGAGCAATTTGACTGAAGACGTAAAGAAGGCAGTAGAGTAAACGATTCTGTCTTCAGTGTGCATGGCGGGTAGTGGATTTGTTTTGGGGAACTGTTTCTCAGTCGAGGAATATAAAATGGCGTGGCGAACCATCTGGCACAAGAATTTGTTTTTCCGTTTCCTCAGGCGACGTGCAGCAGCCGGTTCTCAGAAATTTAGTTTCCTTCCTTTTATTTATTTTTTCATTTTTTCGTTAACCAGGGCTTTTCATTTGTTCTTTGTCACCTCTCTGAGAAGAACCTTGTTTCCGGGCTCCTTATTTGTATTTCTTCGCGTCTTTGATGAGGACTTTGTTGAGAACGAAGACTCTTAAGTCACGTCTCTTCATCGCCAGGACCATCTTCATCCTGCGAAGCTCGTAGACTCCTGAGACGACTTCGAAGACTTCATAGGTCGTGTCCCTCGCGTTGTCAGAAACTTTTTCCTTCAGCTGAGAGATCTCCATAATGACGTTCTCTTGCCTGTCGTCCTTCCTCCTTCTCCACCAGCAGAAAACCTCGCTGAAGCAAGAACCTCGGAAGCAGGTCATGGCGAAGTTCTTGAGGCTTTCTGCGAAGGGTCTTGGGTCTTGGAGGATAACTTGTTGGTCGGTCTCAGAGTCGGAGATCCTAGATTGGCTGAGGTCATCCTTGTTCACTGCACCAATTTTTATTCATTTATTTACTTTTATTTATCTATTGATCTATTTGTTAATGTATTTATTTATTCAATTATACATGTATTTACTAGATAATTTTTATTTGTTGATTGATTTTCTATTTATTTGTCCATGTATCTGTTCATTTGTTTATTTATTAATTTATTTATCTATATACTTATTCGTTTATTTATTTGATTTACTTTTATTTGTTTATTTATTTGTTTGAATATTTATCTGTTTATTCATGCATTAATTTGTTTTATTTACTTATTCATTTTGTTACGTTTGCTGCCGTGACAGACCGAAGCGTCGCCACCTGATTTATTTCCCGTTGTAGACCATTGTCTGTGGTCACTTTCGCACAATGGGAAGACTTCCACGTGGGCTGGTGGCGTCATCGAAAACGTGATGATCTCGTATTCGCTTAGTTGTGGGTTCGAATTCCCCACTCCTCTCCGATTCCCGGCAGGGACTGTCACCTACTCCAACAGTCCAAGCGCTTAGGTGACGCCCTCAGCCGCAGTTGAGTGTCTCCTGGCGTAGGCTCCTCACCACCACTACCATGACTTCCATAATCTTTTTGGATTTTTTTTTTTGTCACAACACCTCTAGAAGGTGGTCAGTGAGGAAGGCGTTGAAAGTGTGGAACATCACCCGAGACTAACATCCATGGATGACCCTAAAATGAATAAAATTATTCGATCTAAGGCTTCATCGAGAGGATTTTAAAACTCCTGTCTTCTTCGGGTTCTCCTTTCCATACGAAGTTTCCAGTCGAAGTAGGTACTCAAACGTTTCGAGCTTGGTACTCAAAGGTTGTGACCTTCTGTGGTCCCCTCTGTTGTCGTCTCTGTGGGCCGAGTTTCTTTTGTGCTTTTACTTTATAGTTTCCTTTCACCATTGTCTTTCTTACGTATGATTAGTCACTCTCTAATTTCATCTTCAGGAAGCTCCTTTGCCTCCGATCATCCGACTTAGTCAAGTTCCACTTAGCATTATCCTGTATAAGAGAGAGGAATTAAACGGAGCTTAATTTTTCTTTCTTTTCCCGAATATTAATATACTTGGTTCTTTAAATTACATCAAGGGACTCCCGTCTGGAATCCTCAATTTTGGTTCTAGGTCAGTTTTGCAATGATGTCATGATTTCTTTAGTCCAATGAGTTTTAAGTTAGATATAAGATCCTCCCCTAAGGGCGTGATGTTACAGTCGTGAACCAATTGAATTTTCTCATCCTCCACCCTTTCTCCAATCAAAATAGCTGTTACAATCTCGTATGCAATACTGCTTACTCAAGCAATCTCGAAACTAATGCACACACTGATTTAGCTTACATATTTTTACTTCAGCATAAGAATGAACACTATACAGCAATGAAATTGGGTTTCTGGCGACTGTTTGTAAACATTAGGCGGGGAGCGAGCTTGTTGAACTCCTTTGCCATTTCGCCTTTGGGTATTATGTAAATGCATAAACTATTAAAATGTAACACTCGTCATCTACCTCTCCTTTTACCCACTTGTCTACCAGCCTCTTACAGGGCCCGGCAGCTACCATTTTGTCATCCCGACCAATTATTTTATACTACCCTCTTACAGGGCTGTGCAATACAACAATATTCCGGAAATACACTCTTGAAAAATATCCTATACAAGGGGTTAACCATTAAAACTACTTCTGCATAAACTGCCTAAACAAGGTTAAAAGTATTATCTTTCAATGTATGTTGTCACCAAAGAAATAAGTAACCCCTCCTTTATGCACCAATGTCTGTAACACCAAATATATACTGACCTTTAAAAAAAAACAAGATATAAATTGGATGTAATAAATCGATTTGCAAAACTCATCACTACAAAGGTCCAAAGGAAGTCATAATTTACCAACAACAAAATCAGGAAAAAATTGTCAAATAGAAATCAATGTCTTTCTCCTTCTGACTGTGAAATTTAGTTAAGATCAGCAACAATTAAAATAAGACATTATTAGAACAGTCGTTTGTGTTAGATCTCAATGGAGAATATTTTCACATTTTCACAGATGGTGAGTTGTGTATCAGTATTAAAGATGTTAGTAATAGTGGAGTGTCTTCATGTACAATTTCACATTTGTTTCACACTTATTTCGTTTTTTGTCTAGGACACATACTAGTCAAGCTACATAAGAATTTTCAGTGCTTTACAGAACAAAATATCGTTCAGCATTTATATAATGGTAAGGTTCCAAGTCTTCATGGCTGACCAGGGTTCCAGGTAGCACATATGTCCGATATACAAAAGGTCCAAAGTAGTTCAGGTCTCCCATCTCAGGCATGCACCATACAGGCTATCTGCAAAAATGATTTGGATTAATACATAGTTCACAAATGATGCTATAAACATATTCCTGATACTCCTTTGGAATTAAGGATCCATTTACACTAATAGACTGTGTTTTACAATCCTCAGTGTCACTTTTATCACCATTATCATATTCTATCCAAGTTCTTTTTAAATCATCTGCATGTCTAATTGACACTTCCCTAGTTTCTAAGTGTAAGATCTTGTATTTATTTCCACCTGCAAAATCAATGTATGTTGTCACCTGGGTACCTCGGTGAAAGTTTATTATGGTTTTTATGTAATTTGACCAGGACCAAATCTTGTATTTGTAATTCTATTTTATGTGTTATTTTGTGCTGTTGTTTTTTCATCACTTGTGTATACTCTCTCATGTGTTCCCTAACTCTTTAATGTACAGCTTGAAATGTATGTATCCTATCTGAGATGTAATCCTCTATATTATACACAGGTCTTTGGTCTGTAATCAAGATTTCATATGGGAGAAGTTTGTCTTCCCCCAAAATAATAGAATGGGATGTTTCTCCCGTAGCCGTATTAATTTGGTCGTTTAGGATACACTTAACACAATAAATCAAACTATCCCATGCTATACTATGTGGGCTTATCAAACCTCTAAGACATGTAATAGTTTCCTAATTAAACCTCTCTACAAATCCATTGCTCTGAGAATGATTCACTAGTATATTCACTTTATGAATCTTAACCTACATAATTCTCTCAATATTTTGTCATTAAATTCAATATCATTGTCTGAAACTATGATCTTAGGTGTAGTGAAATTACAGATTATCTGATTATATATTACTGAAGCAATTGTTTCAGCTCTCTTATTTGGAATGGATTGTAAAATACAAAATCTTGAAAGATAATCAATAGGAACAAATACATTTCTATGTCCATTTTCAGACATGGGTAACTCTAATGTATCTATGTGAACTCTTTCCAAAGGATTCTGTGGGAAGGAATGTGATAGTATAGGAACAGGTTTAGGTGTAATCTTAACACATTCCTAATAATTTTCAATATAATCATATATATTTTTCTTCATACCTGGCCTAAAATATCTTTGTGCTTGTCTATAAGCTTTATCCTTTCTTGGATGTGAACTACAATGACTATCATGAAGTAACTTTAATGCCTCTTGTACAAGAGTTTGTGGAATTACCAACTGATTTACTGGGCCCCTAGAAATATCTTTCCCACTTACAACTGTTTCTCTATACAAAAGTCCATTAGTCAAATGAGATTCCTCTATCTTATACTCTTTTGGTAGTTTTCGGAGGATTATCTCTTGGGTTCATCAAATACTGGGCTACTTTTTTTCCAAGTCTTATTTTTTTTTATCTCTTCTTATCATTTCCTCATCTAATGTTACTAGCTCATCTATACTACTGACGTAAGTGATCAACCCTGTCGTTGGTTGACTAATACTTCTAGAAAGTGTATCTGCTGCAACATTCTTTCTACCCGGAATATACTCAAATTTAACCTCATAACACTGAGGTGTAGTAAACCACCTGGCTAGACTGTCTTAAGATTCTTATGCTTAAATAAGTTCTGAATAGCTGTATGATCAGTCCACATTTTAATTGAATATCCCAGTATCACATCTCTAAAACTTACTATTGAATATATCACTGCTAAGATTTCTCTTTCTGTTATAGAGTAGTTTCTCTCTGCACTATTACAAAGTATAAATGTATAAGCAATCGGTTTCAACGTTCCATTTCTCTCTTGCATCAGTATGACTTCTAACCTTATGTCAGACACATCAGTACAAAGAATGAACTCCTTATACTTACTTCTTACTTCTGCTCCCAGGTAGGCTTTCAGCCTGTTAGTCGGGCCAGCACACTTCTCCAGATTGTCCTCTCAAACCTTCCTTCTTCTCTCAAATCCTCTATTTTTCCTAATCTATTTGCCTCTAGGATTTCTTCAACGCCATCTTTCCATCTTTTCTTCGGTCTACCTCTAGATCTGCTACCTTCTGGTCTCCAGTTCTATCTTTTCTTTACAATTTTCTCTTCATCCATTCTCTCCACGTGCCCAAGCCACCTTAGTTGTGCCTTTTCTATTTTGCTTCTAGTTGATTTTACTCCAATCATTTCTCTTATTTCATCATTTCTAATTCGATCTCTTTTGGTTTTATTTACTATTGCTCTCAACGTTTTCATTTCTGCCGACTGAATTCTGCTCCAGTCTCTTGATGTTAATGTCCAGCTTTCAGCAGTATACATTAAAATTGGTACCAAAACAGATTCAAAAATAGTTTTCTTTGCCTCCGTAGGTACATTTATATCTTTTAGGATAGGGTACAAGGCACAGACACCTCTACTGTACTTTGATATTCTTTCAGCTATCTCTTCCCTATTGTTGCATCCATCTTTTGTAAATACGCTTCCCAGATACTTAACACAATGTGCTTCTTTAACATTTTCTTATAATAATCTGGAAATATGAAAACTGGAGAACTAGTAAATTTATCTTTCAAATTGTCAAAAGCTTGCTTTTGTGCAGGCCCCCACATGAACTTTGAATCTTTCCTCAACAAATAACTTAATGGTTTAGCTCTGTCTGCATATCCCTGGATAAAATTCCTATGATATCCTGTCAATCCCAAGAAACTTTAATTTTTTCTACATTGTTCGGAACTGGACAATTCTTTACTACTTCTACCTTTGAATTTACTATACTAAGTCCATGCCTTTTTATTTTAAGCCCCAAATAAATGACACTGTCCTGCAAAAACTTACATTTTTCAAATTTCACTTTCAATCCTACTTCAACTAGTCTTAAGAATACCAAATCTAATTTCTTAAAGTGCTGAACCGCTGTTTGGGAAACTATTAAAGTATCACTTAGAAATACAATTGGCAATGTTTCCTAACAGCCAATCTAGAACTGCATTCATTAATCTCATGTAAATTAATGGACTATTACATAACCCAAACAGCATTCGTTTGAACGCATAATGTCCAGTTGGTGTAGAGAAGGCTGTGAATTCTCGTGAGTCTCCATACAACTCGATCTGCCAGAACGCAGTCATGATATTTACAGTGCTAACATACCTATTCTCGGTTCCCAAACTTCTAAGAATGTCTCTTATTAAAGGTAAAAGTAATCTGTCGGGTACAGTCTGTTTAATCAATTCCCTATAATCAATAACTGGACGCATGGTACCACCTGTTCCTTTTCTGATTTTTCTCTTTCCTGAATTATCTTTCTTGTCCTACTTCACTGCAAACATGCATACACACACACAAACACGCACGCACGCACACGCACGCACACACAC
Source organism: Oratosquilla oratoria (assembly GCF_046742065.1). Classification (NCBI taxonomy): domain Eukaryota; kingdom Metazoa; phylum Arthropoda; class Malacostraca; order Stomatopoda; family Squillidae; genus Oratosquilla; species Oratosquilla oratoria. Next base: position 17,913,983 of record NC_134794.1, on the reverse strand, counting down.
ACACACACACACACACACACACACACACACACACACACACACACACACACACACACACACACACACACACACACACACACACACACACACACACACACACACACACACACACACACACACACACACACACACACACACACACACACACACACACACCAGCAGCGGTTGGAGTAGGACCTCCGAAAAGAGCTCCGAAGCGCTAAGCAGCGCTTCGTTGACAGAGAAATTTGAAACCGGTGCTAGTTGTATTTACGAAAGCGGAAAGGGAGAAGTGTACAACGAGTGACCAAAATATACTAGTCGTTGTGTGTGTGTGTGTGTGTGTGTGTGTGTGTGTGTGTGTGTGTGTGTGTGTGTGTGTGTGTGTGTGTGTGTGTGTGTGTGTGTGTGTGTGTGTGTGTGTGTGCTTTATTTTTTTCTTGTATCGATTACTCTAAAAATGGAAGAAAACAACAGTGATTTAAAGAAAAACGAACCAACGAAGAGATACCGGGACGTAAGTAGGGTGGCATCATCACTGGGGGTGATCCCCAAAAGGACATACCTGAATGAAACCCCGAAGTCGTACCAAAGGTTTGAAAGAATTTATTTTCGGGTTTTGATAGAGAAGGTGGAATTATGAATAGAGGGATAGAAATAGATAGCCTAGGTAGAAAAATATAGTGAGAAATAGAGAGATCAACGATTTATTAGATGAAATAATTGAACTGAAAGTGAGCATAGGGCGATGTATAGAGAGATAGCCTAAGAAAGGCAAATAAAGAGACTAACAGGGAGCTAGATGATCTAAAAAAGGAACGAATTATGATCAAGGGATAAAAATGAAGATAAAAATAAGTGAGGCATTAAAAAAAAATGAAGGAGCAAAAACAGGCAGTGGCCGAGAAAGTTTAAGCGGTCAAAGAAAATGACTTCCAAGAAATAAACAGTGGAAAATAGAAAAAATATATATATCTTTTAAAAATAGTAGAGCAGCAAGTCAAGGAAAATGCTAAGGAAACGGTAATTAAAGTAATTAAGGAAAAAGGAATTTTGGACAGGGACACGGAGGATAAAAAAGTGATTTGTAATTTATGGTATTAAAGAGAAATATGATGTACCTAGATATCAGAGAGAAAAAGAGAAAGATATCACTAAAGAAATTATGAAAGAGATTCAAGAGGAGGGATTGGATATCGATAAAGAAATTTAGGAAATACATAGAATAGAAAATACTTAAAAGAAAAACAATATAGGTCACTAAAAGTAAAACTTAGGTCTCAAATGATAGCAGAAGTACTATCATGAACAACAAAACTAGCAAATAGTGAATATTACAAAAATGTATGGATAAGAAAATAAGCGATGAAGAAAAAGAGAAAGCAAAGGAACGTAGAAATGAACCAAATGAAAAAAAAAATAATAAAAAGAGAACAAAGACTGAAAAGAATTATTTTTTTAGAGTGCACCTGAGGCTGAAAAAATGGTATATATCAAGAAAAGGATACGAAATAGACAGAAAAGGAAGAGAAAAGAAAAAATTAAAGATAGCTTATACCAACATAGACGGAAGGATTTTAGGTCTGAGCGAGTTAAATGATTATCTGGCATTAGAAAAACCAGACGTAATGGGAATTGTAGAAATGAAATTAAAAAGTCCACTACCACCAAATACTGTGGGATAAGGTCTATACAACCATTGGATAAAAAAACAGAAAGAAAAAACAGGGTGGGGGAGTATTATTTTTTACTAAGGCTTAAATGTGACCAAGATAATGGAAGGTCAAAACAATGTGAAATCAATTATGATAAAAGTTGAAAACAGTGACATGAATATTAGAAAATTTGTGGTAATGCATGTCCCCTCCAAAGCACAGTCTTGGACAGAAAGTGATCATTCCAAACTATTGGAAGACACAAAATAGGAACTAATTTACTGAAAGAGGAAATGTAGTAATTATGGGTGATTTTAACTCAAAAGAAATATATTGGGAAGAAACGACAGTGAAGGGCGGAAAAGACCTCTGGGGAAGCATACTACTTGATATAACCATTGAATACACAATGACTCAGTGGGTAAAGGAAAATACCAGATTCAGAAACAATGAGGAACCATCGAGACTTGACTTAATACTTGCGCCAGAGCCTGGAATTGTGGACAGAATTGATTACAAAACTCTAATTGGGAAGTGACCATGTAGTAATAGAATTCGAACTAAAAGAGCAAATGGACTTGAGAAGAAATGAGAAACATAGAAAAGGAAGACTAATGTACAACAAAACAGATTTTGAGAAACTCAGAAAATTCTTTCAAAGCGCAAATTGGGCTAACTTCCTAAATGAAGAAACAAAGACGGAAGAGAAATGGAATATACTAAAAGAAATTTACAATGAGGGGGTGAACAAATATGTACCAAAACAGAAGCAAGAAAGGGTATACATAAAAAACTGGTACAACAAAAAATGTAGTGAGGCTAAAGATAAAAGAGACAAAGCTTGGAAACGATGTAAAAAAAAAACGAGTAAATGACAAACATATATCAAACTAAGAAATTATTATGTAAAAATACGCAGAGATGAAAAGAGAAACTATGAAAGAGATATAATAGAAAAATGCAAGGAACAACCTAAACTATTTTACAGGTATGTAAATGGTAAACTAAAAAACAAACAAGAAATAGAAGGACTGTGCCAAGGGAATTATGAATATAAAGAAGTAGAAATGGCTGAAATTATGAACAAACATTTCAAATCAGTATTCACAATTGAAAGTTCACAAAACTGTGAGGAAATAGGGAGAGAGAGATACCCCCCAATGAAGGAAATAACTGTGACACAGAAGGAAATCAGAGACCAAATAAAAAACCTTGATGTCAGAAAATCACACGGTCCGGATGGAATTGCAAATTGGATATTAAAAGAATGCATAGATGAGTTGATGGACAAAATATACAAGATAATTACTCACTCAAAGAAGGAAAGGTACCACAGGACTGGAAAAATGCAAATATTGTACCAAAATATGAAGGAGAGAACAAAGAAAATCCAATCAACTACAGACCAATCTCCCTTACAAGCACAATAGCAAAAATATGTGAAAAGGTTATCAAAATTAGATGGGTTAAACATCTGGAAGAAAAAAATATCGTCACCCTCGTGAAGAAATTGCCTTAGCCATTTTTCGTCAATTTTTGGATTTTTTTTTTTTTTCTAAATTAATTTTTCATTGCTCCTTGTGGTACAATTCCCAATGTTTTCTTTAGTGTCTGAGTAGGTTAAAACTACGTTAGGAGGAACATTACGTACATTTATAAAATCGAAAAACGATTTTTTTTCGATTTCCTGAAAAGTTGGACAAATGACTTAGGCACTTCCTATATGAGGCTGGCGATATACTGAATCCAAATAATTTTGGATTTAGACAAGGAAGATTATGTACAACAAACTTGATCTGTTTATACTCGAGACTAATAAAAATAATACAAGAAAGGAATGTATGGGCGGAGTGTGCTTTTCTAGATCTACAAAAAGCATTTGATAAAGTACCACACAAAATACTAATAAGAAAAATAGAATCAATAGGTGGCATCAAAGGAAATTTATTGGAATGGATGTAAGACTTCATGACTGGGATGAAAATGAGGGTAGTAATGAGAGACAAATACTCGAATTGGGAAGAAATGATAAGTGGTGTCCCACAAGGTTCGGTATTGGCTCCAATCATGTTTGCCATATATATATATAAATGACATGGATGAAGGAGTGGAATGTTATATGAACTTCTTCGCATATGACGCAAAAATACCAAAGAAAGTAAGCACAGAGGAAGATTGTGAATCATTACACATAGACCTAGACAAAATCTGGAAATGTAGTCAAAAGTGGGAAATGAACTTTAATATCAAGTAGTATAATGGAGTTTGGAAAAAGTAAAAATAGAATATCGAGAAATTATAAAATTGGTGAAGAAGTCAAAGAAGTGAGCTCGGAAAGAGACTTAGGAGTAATAATCAGCAAAGACTTGTCACCGGACAAAAATATCAAGAAAATAGTCGGAGAAACCTTCAACCTATTAAGGTCAATGAAAGTGGCATTTGACTATTTGGATGACGAAGTTATTAAGAAAATATTAGTTACACTAATAATACCAAAACTGGAGTACGCTACAACAATATAGACACCCAATACTAAAAAGAATATAAAGAAATTAGAAAGGATACAAAAAGCAACGACAAAGATTACATACGAACAAAGATTGTCCAAACTGGAACTACCAACTCTGGAACAAAGAAGAGAAAGAGATTTACTGATTATTTATAGAATCACGAAAGGAATGGAAATCCTAGATAGAGATGTCTTATCAGAATGGGACAACGAAAAAACAAGGGGACATGAAAAGAAACTCAAAAAGGATAACTATAGAAGAGATCTGAAAAAGAATAGCTTCCCAAACAGAGTGGTGGATACCTGGAATAAATTAGATAAGGCAACAGTGTGTGCAAACACTATTCAAGGAGTGCGGGATTCGAACCCACACCTAAGTGAATGCGAGACCAGCACGCTTCCGATGACGCCACCAGCGCACGTGGAAGTCTTCCCACTGTGCGAACGTGGCCACAGACGATGGTCTACAGTAGGAAACAAGTCACGAGGCGACACTTCGCTTTGTCACGGCAGCAAACGTAGCAAAAGTAATAAATAGATAAGTTAATACGTGGATAAGAAATATACAAACAAATAAATAAACATATACAAGTAAATAAAATAAACAAATAAACGAATAAGTATATAGATAGATAAATAAAGTAATTAATAGATAAAAAATAAACAGATACATGGACAGATAAACAGTTAAATAAATAAATCAATCAATCAACAAATAAAAAAGAATAGTAAATATATGTAACTGAATGAACAAAGAGATTAATAAATTGATCAATAGAAAATGAAAGTAAATAAATGAATGAATGTTGGTGCTATGAACAAGGATGACCTCAGCCAATCTAGGCTCTCCGACTCTGTGAGGCCGACCAACAGGTTCCTCCAAGGCCCAAGACCCTTCGCAGAAAGCCTCAGGAACTTCGCCATGATCGGCTTCGGAGGTTCTTGCTTCAGCTGGGTTTTCTGCTGGTGGAGAAGGAGGAAGGAGGACAGTTCCAAGGAGAACGTCATCATGGACATCTCTACGCTGAAGGCAGAAGCTCCTGATACCGCGAGTGACAGACCCTACGAACTCTTCGAAGATGTCCCAGGATTCTACAAGCTTCGCAGGGTGAAGATGGCCAAGGCGATCAAGAGGCGAGACCTGAGAGTCTTCCTTCTCAACAAAGTCCTCATCAAGGAGGCAAGAAGTTACAAATAAAAAGCCCGGAAACAAGGTTCTTACCAAGGTGGCGACAAAATACAAATGAGAAACCAGGGTTAACGAAAAAGTAAAAGGAAGAAAGGGAAATGATTCATAACCGGATGCTCCACATCGCCAGAGGAAACAGGGAAAAGGAAGTCTTCCGTCAAATGGTTCACCACGCCATTTTATATTCCTCGCCTGGGAAATAAATCCCCAAAACAATTTCACTGCCCGCCCTGCACACTGAAGACATAAATCATGTACTCTACTGCTTTCTTTACATCTTGGGTCAAATTCTTCAGCACCTGGTCTTGCCCAAAGTTCATATGACTAAAGTACAAAGTATATTTCGAGTCGTGATTTCTCATTTGCAGGCTGTCGACATGCACTCGGGGAAAAATAGACTAGAAAGTATCTAATGCAGTCAAAAGTCCTGCATACTCAACCCCTTGCCTTCCTTTGGGGTTTGGGAGTCCCCTCAGCTGAATAAAATCACCTGGTGGGAGCCAGAATAAAACATAAAAGGCAATCATGCTTGATCAAGGTCATGAGACTCGGAAATTTGCCTTACGAAGGATCCTAAACTTACATTCTCTGGAAAGACGCAGAGTGCGGGGTGATCTAATAGAAGTGTTCAAGTGGATCAAAGGCTATAACAAGGGTGATGCAAACGAGGTCATCATAATAAAACAACAGGGCAGGACTCGCAGTAATGGGTATAAACTGAACAAATTTAGACTTAAAACGGAAATAGGCAAGAATTGGTTTACTAATAGGGTGGTCGATGAATGGAATAAACTTAGTAACCATGTAGTAAGCGCTGAAACTATCAGTTGTTTTAAAAAACGATTAGACAACTTTATGGATGGGGATGACAGGTGGTGATGGATACGGAGCTGCATAGTGTAGGCCTTATGGTCTCTTGCAGTCTCCTTTATTCTTATGTTATGTTCTTATGTTCTTATGAGACCGTTATTATGTCGCAATCTCCCTTTCTGAGGTAGCGAGCCAAAGAGAGGTGCGAATTTAAATATATAGGGTTTGTGGGAGCATAAAGTACGATGTACTTTTCAACGTCTTTTATGTATTTATGATTTTGTACATGTACGTGTTTTGGAGTATGTAGGATAGCAGTTACCGACCTTTTAATAGTTCCTAGTTGCAGTGACTGCCTCCTAACCAGGATACTTTGATAAGGCTATAGGCCCCGCCTTTAGGGATGAATTTATGATTCAAAGATGTTCCTTCTCTCTCTCTCTCTCTTTCTCTCCCTTTATAGTATGGCTGTCGTCAAAATAACAGGGTTGTCTCGAATAATCCTCGGGGTCGTGACCAGATCAAGAAATATAGCCTCATTTATCCCTGAAGGTACTATTGCAGCGTGTGTGAATCACTACAGTATTGGATAACGTGTTGGTACTGTGATGCATATCTATAACCCTAGGGGATGAGAGCTCAAAGTTTATATTTAAAGAACTCAATTAAGGCTCTTCTTGCCTGACATGGTGGACGATCATTGAGTTTTATGTTTAATTCTGTCTGCTGCCAGGTGATTTTATTCTGCTGAGGGAACTCCCAAATCCCAAAGGAAGGCAAGGCGTTGAGTACCCAGTAGAAAGTGTATCTGCAGGACTTCTGACTACATTAGATACTTTATTGTCTATTTTTCTACAACGAGTGCCTGTCGACAGCCTGGAAATTAGAAATCACGACTCGATATATTCTTTGTAGTTCAGCTTTATGGTATTTGTGCAGAGACAGGCGCTGAGGAATTTGACCGATGCAGTGGAGTACATGATTCTGTCTTCAGTGTGCATTAGTTTTGGGGATTTGTTTGTTTCCCAGGCGAGGAATATAGAATGTCGTGGCGAACCATTTAGCAGAAGATTGTCTTTTCTTCCCCGTCTCCTCAGACGACGTGTAGCACCAGGTTCTGATTTATTTTATCTTATTTTATTTTTTTTTAACCCGGGTTTCCTATTTGTATTTTCTCTCTTCCTTGATGAGGCTTGTTGCTGGGCTTCTTATTTGTACTTCTTTGCCTCATTGATGAGGACTTTGTTGAGAGCAAAGACTCTCAGGTCTCGTCTCTTGATCGCCAGGGACATCCTCGCCCTGCAGAGATCGTGGAATCCTGGTACGACTTCGAAGACTTTGTAGGGTCTGTCCCTCGCGGTATCAGGAGCCTCTGACTTGAGCTGAGAGACATCCATATTGATGTTCTCTTCTCTGTCTTCCTTCCTCCTTCTCCACCAGCAGAAAACCCCGCTGAAGCAGGAACCTCGGAAGCAGATCATGGCGAAGTTCTTGAGGCTTTCTGCGAAGGGTCTTGGGTCTTGGAGGATAACCTGTTGGTCGGCCTCACAGAGTCGGAGATCCTAGATTGGCTGAGGTCAACCTTGTTCATAGCACAAGCATTCATTCATTCATTTATTTACTTTTATTTGTTTATCTATTGATCTATATATTAATGTGTTTGTTTATTCAGTTATGTATGTATTTACTAGTTCTTTTTTATTTGTTTATTTATTTATTTATTTATTTAATTCTTTATTTGTTCATGTATCTGTTCATTTGTTTATTTATTAATAACTTTATTTATTTATCTACAAACATATTCGTTTATTTTATTTATTTCATTTATCTATTTATTTGTATATTAATTTCCTTATTCGTGTATTAATTAATTTTATTTATTTATTCAATTTGTTACGTTTGCTGCCGTGACAGACCGAAGCGTCGCCTCCTGACTTGCTTTCCCGTTGTAGACCATCTTCTGTGCGCTGGTGGCGTCATCGAAAGCGTGCTGGTTTCGCATTCGCTTAGTTTTGGGTTCGAATCCTGCACTCTTCTCCTAAGTGACGGCCTCAGCCGCAGTTGAGTGCCTCCTAGCGTAGACTCCTCATCACCACCACCATGACTTCCACAATCTTTTTGAAAAAAAAAAGTGTCACAACACCTCCAGAAGGTGGTCAGTGAGGAGGGCGGTGCAACTGTGGGAAATCACTTGAGCCTCTAACCTTCATGAATGACCCTCAATTGAATAGAATTGTTCGATCAAAGGCTTGATCGAGAGGGTTTTAAAACTCGTGTCTTCCTCGGGTTCTCCTTTCCAGAAGAATGACATCGCCTGGCGGAAGACAGACTAAACGTTTCCAATCGAGTTAGTTATTCCAGAGTTCCGGGATAGGTACTCTTAGAATCCTTCATTTACTTTGATAGATCTCAAAGCCTACAATCTTGAAAGATGAATTGTGAACAGATTTTGCACGTGAGTTCCTTCGTCTGGTGCCTCAGTGTCTTAGTGTGTTTCCGTGACGTCATTGTTTTCTATAGGAAAAATGGCGTCACCCTTCACATAGAAGTTACTTAAATGAACTTAGGAAATGTGTGTATTTACCCAGTTGTATTATAAGGAAAGGAGCAACGCTCGTTGGGTCCCGTCTCCTATTCTCCAATTTTCTAACATAGACTCAAATTCATGTACCGTTCCAACATAATCTATCCTTGATTTCTAATTACTATATTTTGATTTGAACCCATTTTCAAACAAACTCGTGTGTGTGTGTGTGTGTGTGTGTGTGTGTGTGTGTGTGTGTGTGTGTGTGTGTGTGTGTGTGTGTGTGTGTGTGTGTGTGTGTGTGTGTGTGTGTGTGCGTGTGTGTGTGTGTACGTGTGTGTGTGTGTGTTCTCAGTGCGCATGTACGTGTTTGCAGTAAAGTAGGACAAGAAAGATAAACCAAGGAGAAGAAACAGAAAGTTATGAAGAATCAGAGGAAGAATATAACGCCTGAAATAAATACACGTACCTATGGCAAACCATTTCTCCTTTTTCGGATAAGGGATGCTCTTTGGTATACACCCCCCCCCCCCCCCCCTCCAAGAGACACTCCGTCGAAGGGCACCAGTGCCCTCAAGGTGTGTGTGTGTATTTACCTACTTGTATTTTACGGGAAGGGTAGATGTGTGTGTGTGTGTGTGTGTGTGTGTGTGTGTGTGTGTGTGTGTGTGTGTGTGTGTGTGTGTGTGTGTGTGTGTGTGTGTGTGTGTGTGTGTGTGTGTGTGTGTGTGTGTGTGTGTGCGTGTGTGTGTATTCACTTTGGTCTTTGGATCACGTGTTGGACTCGTGATCGACAGCTACTTCCCTCACACACACACACACACACACACACACACACACCCAACTCCCCGCCCACGAGAGTCGGAGTAACGACCCGAAGCGCAGCGATACCGAAATAATTTCGGCCCTGGGCAGGATTCGACCCAGGTACTGCCGTACCTCCGTACTTACATTCTAGTACTCTATCAACCGCGCCACCGAGTCGTCTGTGTGTGTGTGTGTGTGTGTGTGTGTGTGTGTGTGTGTGTGTGTGTGTGTGTGTGTGTGTGTGTGTGTGTGTGTGTGTGAGAGAGAGAGAGAGTGTGTGTGTGTGTGTGTGTGTGTGTGTGTGTGTGTGTGTGTGTGTGTGTGTGTGTGTGTGTGTGTGACTGTGTGTGTGCGTGTTTGTGTTTTTTTGTGAATTTACCTAGTTGTATTTACCTAGTTGTATCTTACGGGAAGGGGAGCTACGCTCGTGGTGTCCCGTCTTTGTAACTCACAGTGTCTCATTTGCTCTTTAATTCGTGTATGGTTTTTGCACACACCATTGTTTTGTGCAGTTTATTCCAGATGTCTACCACTCTATGTGGAAAACAGTTTTTTTTTTTTTAAGTCTCTTCTATAACTATCCTTTTTGAGTTTTTTTTTTCATGTCCTCTCGTCTTTCTCTTGTCCCAATTTAGTAAGTCTATCAATGATTTCCGCTGCTTTCATGATACTGGGTGACCATAGTGTCGCAGCATACTCCAGTCTAGGTCTTATTAGTGTGACTAATATATTCTTAACTATTCCTTTCTTGATCTTAGCAAGTTGTAGGATTCTCCGACAATTTTATTTGTTTATCAGCGGACAAGTCATTTAAGATAATTACTCCCAGGTCTTATTCAGATCCCACTTTCTTCACTTCTTTTGTTCCAATTGTATATTGTCCTGATATTCTTTTTTTTTTCTGAACGTGATCCCATACCGTAATGATTCAAACACGCTGCAATAGTACCTCTAGGGATAAATGAGGAGTATTCGAACCAGCCATGTTCTTTTGACGACAGCCATACTATAAAGAGAAGAGAGAGAGAGAGAGAGAGAGAGAGAGAGAGAGAGAGAGAGAGAGAGAGAGAGAGAGAGAGAGAGAGAGAGAGAAGGGACACCTTTGAACTAGTTTCGTTGACAGCATACCTTTCATTAAACCATGGAGCGCCCTTTAGATGAATAAAATTGCCCGACACTACTGTAGCCAGAATAAAATATGTCAACGGTGCCGCAGGACTCAAAGGTTGAGGGAATGTGAGGTCATTCAGCCCGGACGTACGTTGAGGTGATCCTTCGGTGTTGTTCAAAGTGGAGAGGAAAATAATTGATGAAATCATCTCGACAAGAAAATGGAGGAGACAATCAAGGAAGAGCTACACGGAAATTCATAGATAACAAAGTGTTGACAACGCTTACTTATCTCGACAATAAATAAGACAATCTTCCTGATTCAGCACATTATAGACTCGTGTGCCAATCGAGTAATCTCATTCATTCCCTCATACAGGACACCTGAGGTGTTGTAGTAGTAGTTGTAGTAGTAGTAGTAGTAGTAGTAGTAGTTGTAGTAGTAGTAGTAGTAGTAGTAGTTGTAGTAGTAGCAGCAGTAGTAGTAGTAGTAGTTGTAGTAGTAGTAGTAGTAGTAGTAGTTGTAGTAGTTGTAGCAGTATTAGAGGAGGAGGAGGAGGAGGATGAGGAGGGAAAAGCATCCAGAGACAAGACCAGCACGTCCGGAAACTAAATTCTGTGGTGACTACCAAGATCTATATACACCAGGTCTAACTGTTTGAGCAGTTCTGCGCAGCTTCTGACGTCATTTGGATGGTTCCGTTTTCTCTTTGTGAAACACTGAAGAAAACTGAAACGCCAAGGAAGACTGGAACTATTATATTTTCCCCCCGTTATCTCTCTCTCTCTCTAGCTCATTGCTATTATCAGTGTGTGTGTGTGTGTGTGTGTGTGTGTGTGTGTGTGTGTGTATTTATATACTTGTATTTTACAGGAAGGGGACATATTGTCGTGTGTGCTTATATGTGTACACGTTCACATGTGTGTGTGTGTGTGCGTATGTATGTGTGTGTATTCATATACTTGTATTTTACGGGAAGGGGAGATATCGTCGTGTGTACTTATATGTGTACACGTTCACATGTGTGTGTGTATGTGTGTGCGTGTGTGTGTATTTATATACTTGTATTTTACGGGAAGGGGAGATATCGTCGTGTGTGCTTATATGTGTATACGTTCACATATGTGTGTGTGCGTGTGTGTGTGTGTGTGTGTTTATATACTTGTATTTTACGGGAAGGGGAGATATCGTCGTGTGTGCTTATATGTGTACACGTTCACATGTGTGTGTGTGTGATTCACCTTGGTCTTTTGGATCACGTGTTGGACTCGTGATCGACAGCTATTTCCCTCACGGAAGAGAGCTCAGAGCTCATATGTCCGATCTATAAACTTACACGCACACACATCCCAAACTCCCCGCCCACGAGAGTTGGAGTAATGATTTGAAGCGCAGCAATACTGAAAAAAATAAATTCAAGCTTTAGCAGGATTCGAACCAGGTATCAACGACAATTTCGTCTTCGACGACTGAGTCTCTACCAACCGCTCCACCGAGTTTCTTACCCTATCGAACGTGTGTGTATATTTATATACTTGTATTTTACGGGAAGGGGAGATATCGTCGTGTGTGCTTATGCAGTATGTGTACACTTGTGTGTGTGTGCTTATACAGTATGTGTACACTTGTGTGTGTGTGTGTATGTATTTGCAGGGAAACGATGAAAAAATTCATATTTGGGCGGGATACGAACTAGGTAATGCTGTTCTTGTTGTCCCAGAAATCCGAGTCCCTACCAACCGTACCACCGAGTCACTTATACTATATATATGTGCGTGTGTGTGTATTTATATACTTGTATTTTACGGGAAGGGGAGATATTGTCGTGTATGCTTATACAGTATGTGTACACGTTCACGTGTGTGTGTGTGTGTGTGTGTTTGTGTGTGTGTGTGTGTGTGTGTGTGTGTGTGTGTGTGTGTGTGTGTGTGTGTGTGTGTGTGTGTGTGTAATAATAATAATAATAATAATAATAATAATAATAATAATAAAAGGTTTATTTCTATTACAGTGGTACACTGACAATATTACATTGGAAAAGTTGATTAAAGATATAAAACTTGGAATATATACATGGAGCAATTTTACAATGAGTTAATTATGTGCACAATAGATGGGATAGCACTGTTTTTGTAGCGGTCTGTCCTTGGCGCTTTGATTGGTATGAGTCTAGTGGCGTGGCGAGTTGGTGGAGCATCAGGAGGGAGGAGGTGACGGTGTCTAGGGTGGGAAAGCAGGCTTTCCCCAAATTTCCTTAGTGCCTCCCCGTGCAGCTGGGACACCCTAGATAGAGTAAGGGTGGTAAGAGCATGGTCGTAGCTGCTGTACTCCACGCCCAGGATGATCCTGCACGCTCTCTTTTGTACCCTCTCCAGCTTTTGTCTCTGTGTGAGGGTAAGTGAGCTGCACCAGGCTGGTGAGGCATACATGAGGGTGGGGAGTATGAAAGTTTTGTAGACCTCCTGTAGCTCAGATGTAGGTGTTCCTAGTGATTTTAACCTACTCAGCATATACAGTTTGTAAGACGCTGTCCTGACTATATTGGTGATATGTTGGTTCCAATTTAATTGAGCATCGAGTGTGATGCCCAAGATCTTGGTGGATTCTTAAAGAGGCATTAATTATGGAGGAGAGTGGGAGGGCAAGTTCAGGGGCAAATTCCTTGTAGATTTTAATAGGAAGGTCAGAGGGGGTTGTAGATCTATTTTGTTTGAGTTTACCCAGCTTAGTAGCTACGTCGGAAACTTGAACTTGAATGGGGGGTGAGGGGGAAGGGAGGTAGGCAGGTAGGCGGGAGGGGTCGAGAGGGGGTAATGTCTGACAGATAGAGGCGAAGTGGGAGTTGATCTCCTGGGCTGCTAGGTCAGGTGACAGGTGCGAGATGCACCTGTCACCTGCAGGCCACAGAGAGCCCTGATCTTGCTGAACCACTGAGTGTTATTGCGTTGCTGTTTGAGGTGTTGCAATTTGTTTGGGTAGTAAGAGGATTTGGCGGTAATGATCTCTCTGATGACCTTATTCCTCAGGAACCTGAACTGGGCTCGGTCGGTGTAAAATGCCTTGTTGCGTTGTTTGATGAGACGTTTGATATGTGGTGTCATCCAAGGAGCGTCAGAGTGATGGACAGAGAAATCCTTTACAGGGAAGAAGTGGTGAAAGGCCTCAATTGTGGTGGTGGAGTAATTTGTCCACTTGGTCTCCACGTCTTCAACGTTGAGAACCTCTGGCCAGGGATGTTCCACTATCCACCTGCCAAATTCCCTCATGGCGGAATCAGGCATAGGGCGGTGCTGTCTGGTTACTTTAATCCTGTGAATGGCTGCACTAGGGGCTGGGGACCATTGGATGGTGAGGTGCGTGCTCTTACCGATGGGGGGGAGAGGTCTGGGGGTAGAGTACAGCTGCGCCATGTCAGTCATAATTAGGTCAAGGGTTGTTTGGTCGTGGGTGGGAAAGGTCACTACCTGCTTGAGATTTAAATGGTGTAAAATATCACTAGTGTCCAGACGATTAAAGTCCCCGCACACAACTAATTTGGCAGCAGGAAACCTTAAGCGGAGGGAGTCAGCAGTTTCAATGATGTGATCGTTGAGGAGAAGGGCCGTGTTGCCACGAGGAGGGTGGTATATGACGCACATTATAATAGAGGCGGTGTGGCGGGGATGGAAACGGGGGGTGAGTTTGACCCATAAAGCCTCGACTCCCTCTGGTATGTCAACCCTAAGGTGTAAGGGGTTGAGGTCAGCTCGACAATACAATGCCACACCACCGCCTCTGCGGTTTACTCTGAGATGGTGAAAAAGTACAAAATTTTCTATGTTACACACTTCGGGAATTATTTGCCACGCTTCCGTAATTGCCATCACATCACAGCCTGTGGAGCGCACTAATTCAATCACTTCTTCCATTTTGTTGGCTAATGAGGTAACATTAGATAGTATGATGGAGGGTAGGCTGTACCAAACGCGTGGAACTTCATTGAGAATTCGTTGTCTTGGCTCGACTTTTCGTTTTTTGGTTGCACTTCTTTTATTTGTAATCACAGGCACTGTTCGGGTAATTTTTGAGCCACCGCGTCGGCCACGATTGCGAAAAAGTTTCATGTTTTTTAAGCTTTGAATCACTGAACTTGGTGGATAACCGCACCCTCGTTTCCACGTATACATTTGACTAGGTGTGTATCGATATGAGGGTGAGAGATTTTGCAAAGCTGGACCGTGTGTGTGTGTGTGTGTGTGTGTGTGTGCGCGCGCGTTTATATACTTGTATTTTACGGGAAGGGGAGATATCGTCGTGTGTGCTTATATGTGTACACGTTCACATTTGTGTGTGTGTATTTGCAGGGAAACAATGAAAATTAACATTTGGCTTACTTCCTCTTTGGTTTGAGCCACAATCCTTAATGCCACAATAAGCCATATTGTCAAGATCTATATATACCGGTATATACAGATCTTCATTGTCAGAATATAACTGATTGCGTGGAGCGGTGCGAGCGGAGGCAGCAACATACCCGAACGACGCACCAGCCTCAACTGACAGCTATAGGACGCGCGAACCCCACTTTGAACAGCCAGGTGACGTTCACGGACCCGCTGCGCCAACACCCTCGAAATTCGGTCGGAAGTGGTTAGACCTGGTATGTGACTACCTTCCACACTACGAGGTGATTTTTGGCGCATCACCAGAGAAAGCATGTGTAGCCATACTCAGCACATCCAGAGATGTAGCAGGACTTAGGGCCATCGGGCTTAGATGCGTCTGGATGGAAGTTTCTTCTCGGCACCAGTCGGTTTGGGACGACGCAAAGGCAGGGTGTCTGCAGGATGCCGTCACTGATCTGGCGAGGAAAATGGCTACTGAGGACTGTCAGCAACTTGAGGCATACACAACATGGAGATTTATCCCACTGGATAAGAAGCCTTGCTGTCCTCCAGCCGGTATAGGAGAGGTGTAGAGAAGAAGAGTAGGAAAAGCGATCATGGAGGTCGAGAAGGACGAGGTGCAGCAGACAATCTTCCGGTGCAGCGTGTGGCAACAGGCAGGAGGCGAGGCTATGAGGAGGACATAATTATGAGCTCTGATCTCTCTTCCGAATTCCACCCAGGGCTTGGAATAATTTCAGTATCGCTACGCTGCGAGTCGTTACTCCAACTCTCCTGGCCGGGGAGTTGGGTGTCCGTGTGAGGTCACAGCATTACCCATAGATCGATCATATATGAGCCCTGAGCTCTCTTGCGGGAGTGAAATAGCTGTCGATCACGAGTCCAACACGCGATCCATGACCACGGTGAATCACACACACATACGACTCGACGGCACAGTTTGAGCGTTCGCGGCCGCCACCAAGGCGGTCCGAGTTCGAATCCCGCCCAGGATTTGAAATGATTTCAGTATCGCTGCGCTGCGAGTCGTCACTCCAACTCTCCTGGGCGGGGATTTGGGTGTCCGTGTGAGTGTGAGGTCACAGCATTACCCATAGATCGGTCATATACTGTATGAGCCCTGAGCTTTCTTGCGGGAGGGAAATGGCTGTCGATTACGAGACCAACACGCGATCCAAGACCACGGTGAATCACACACACATACGACTCGACGGAACAGTTGTAGCGTTCGCGGCCGCCACTAAGGCGGTCCGGGTTCGAATCCCGCCCAGGGCTGAAATAATTTCAGTATCGCTGCGCTGCGGGTCGTTACTCCAACTCTCCAGGGCGGGGAGTTGAGTGTGAGTGCGAGGTCACAGCATTACCCATAGATGGTCATATATGAGCTCTGAGCTCTCTTGCGGGAGGGAAATAGCTTTCGATCACAAGTCCAACACGTGATCCAAGACCATGGTGAATCACACACACATACGACTCGACGGAACAGTTGTAGCGTTCGCGGCCGCCACTAAGGCGGTCCGAGTTCGAATCTCGCCCAGGGCTAAAATAATTTCAGTATCGCTGCGCTGCGAGTCGTTACTCC
>NC_134794.1:17859932-17892432 GCF_046742065.1 Oratosquilla oratoria | reverse complement strand
AAGCTCGTAGACTCCTGAGACGACTTCGAAGACTTCATAGGTCGTGTCCCTCGCGTTGTCAGAAACTTTTTCCTTCAGCTGAGAAATCTCCATAATGACGTTCTCTTGCCTGTCGTCCTTCCTTCTTCTCCACCAGCAGAAAACCTCGCTGAAGCAAGAACCTCGGAAGCAGGTCATGGCGAAGTTCTTGAGGCTTTCTGCGAAGGGTCTTGGGTCTTGGAGGATAACTTGTTGGTCGGTCTCAGAGTCGGAGATCCTAGATTGGCTGAGGTCATCCTTGTTCACTGCACCAATTTTTATTCATTTATTTGCTTTTATTTATCTATTGATCTATTTGTTAATGTATTTATTTATTCAATTGTACATGTATTTACTAGATAATTTTCATTTGTTGATTGATTTTCTATTTATTTGTCCATGTATCTGTTCATTTGTTTATTTATTAATTTATTTATCTATATACTTATTCGTTTATTTATTTGATTTACTTTTATATGTTTATTTATTTGTTTGAATATTTATCTGTTTATTCATGCATTAATTTGCTTTATTTACTTATTCATTTTGTTACGTTTGCTGCCGTGACAGACCGAAGCGTCGCCACCTGATTTATTTCCCGTTGTAGACCATTGTCTGTGGTCACTTTCGCACAATGGGAAGACTTCCACGTGGGCTGGTGGCGTCATCGAAAGCGTGCTGGTCTCACATTCCTTTAGTTGTGGGTTCGAATTCCCCACTCCTCTCCGATTCCCGGCAGGGACTGTCACCTACTCCAACAGTCCAAGTGCCTAGGTGACGCCCTCGGCCGCAGTTGAGTGTCTCCTGGCGTAGGTTCCTCACCACCACTACCATGACTTCCATAATCTTTTTGGAAATTTTTTTTTTGTCACAACACCTCTAGAAGGTGGTCAGTGAGGAAGGTGTTGAAAGTGTGGAACATCACCCGAGACTAACATCCATGGATGACCCTAAAATGAATAAAATTCTTCGATCTAAGGCTTCATCGAGAGGATTTTAAAACTCCTGTCTTCTTCGGGTTCTCCTTTCCATACGAAGTTTCCAGTCGAAGTAGGTACTCAAATGTTTCGAGCTTGGTACTCAAAGGTTGTGACCTTCTGTGGTTCCCTTTCACCACTCTGTTTTCGTCTCTGTGGGCCGTTTTTCTTTTGTGCTTTTACTTTATATTTTCCTTTCACCATTGTCTTTCTTACGTATGATTAGTCACTCACTAATTTCATCTGCAGGAAGCTCCTTTGCCACCGATCATCCGACTTAGTCAAGTTCCACTTAGTATTATCCTGTATAAGAGAGGGGAATTAAACGGAGCTTAATTTTTCTTTCTTTTCTTCCCGAATATTAATATACTTGGTTCTTTAAATTACATCAAGGGACTCCCGTCTGGAGTACTTAATTTTGGCTTTAGGTCAGTTTTCCAATGACGTCATGATTCCTTTAGTCCAATGAGCTTTAAGTTAGATATAAGATCCTCCCCTAAGGGCGTGATGTTACAGTCGTGAACCAAATTAATTTTCTCATCCTCCACCCTTTCTCCAATCAAAATAGCTGTTACAATCTCGTATGCAATACTGCTTACTCAAGCAATCTCGAAACTAATGCACACACTGACTTAGCTTACATATTGTTACTTCAGCGTAAGAATGAACACTATACAGCAATAAAATTGGGTTCCCGGCGACTGTTTGTAAACATTAGGCGGGGAGCGAGCTTGTTGAATTCCTTCGCCATTTCGCCTTCGGGTATTATGTAAATGCATAAACTATTAAAATGTAACACTCGTCATCTACCTCTCCTTCTACCCACTTGTCTACCAGCCTCTTACAGGGCCCGGCAGCTACCATTTGGTCGTCCCGACCAATTATTTTCTACTACCCTCTTACAGGGCTGTGCAATACAACAATATTCCGGAAATACCCTCTTGAAAAATATCCTATACAAGGGGCTAACCATTAAAACTATTTCTGCATAAACTGCCTAAACAAGGTTAAAAGTATTATCTTTCAATGTATGTTGTCACCAAAGAAATAAGTAACCCCTCCTTTATGCACCAATGTCTGTAACACCAAATATATACTGACCTTAAAAAAAAAGATATGAATTGGATGTAATAAATCGATTTGCAAAACTCATCACTACAAAGGTCCAAAGGAAGTCATAATTTACCAACAACAAAATCAGGAAAAATTGTCAAATAGAAATCAATGTCTTTCTCCTTCTGACTGTGAAATTTGGTTAAGAACAGCAACAATAAAGATAAGACATTATGAGAACAGTCGTTTGTGTTAGATCTCAATGGAGAATATTTTCACATTTTCAAAGATGGTGACCTGTGTATCAGTATTAAAAATGTTAGTAATAGTGGAGTGTCTTCATGCACAATTTCACATTTGTTTCACACTTATTTCGTTTTTTTTTTTTCTAGGACACGTACTAGTCAAGCTACATAAGAATTTTCAATGCTCTACAGAACAAAATATCGTTCAGCACTTATATAATGGTAAGGTTCCAAGTCTTCATGACTGACCAAGGCTCCAGGTAGCACATATGTCCGATATACAAAAGGTCCAAAGTAGTTCAGGTCTCCTATCTCAGGCATGCACCATACATATCAACAATTATTATAAATCCAGGCTATCTGTAAAAATTATTTGGATTAATACATAGTTCACAAATGATGCTACAAACATATTCCTGATACTCCTCTGGAATTAAGGATCCATTTACACTAATAGACTGTGTTTTACAATCCTCAGTGTCACTTTTATCATCATCATCATATTCTATCCAAGTTCTTTTTAAATCATCTGCATGTCTCATTGACACTTCCCTAGTTTCTAAGTGTAAGATCTTGTATCTATTTCCACCTGCAAAATCAATGTATGTTGTCACCTGGGTACTTCGGTGAAAGTTTATTATGGGTTTTATGTAATTTGATCAGGACCAAATCTCCTATTTGTAATTCTATTTTATGTGTTATTTTGTGCTGTTGTTTTTTCATCACTCGTGTATACTCTTTCATGTGTTCCCTAACTCTTTAATGTACAGCTTGATATGTATGTATCCTATCTGAGATGTAATCATCTATATTATACACAGGTCTTTGGTGTGTAATCAAGATTTCATATGGGAGAAGTTTGTCTTCCCCCAAAATAATAAAATGGGATGTTTCTCCCGTAGCCGTATTAATTTGGTCGTTTAGGATACACTTAACACAATGAATCAAACTATCCCATGCTATACTATGTGGGCTTATCAAACCTCTAAGACATGTAATAATTTTCTAATTAAACCTCTCTACAACTCCATTGCTCTGAGAATGATTCACTAGTATATTCACTTTATGAATCTTAAATAACCTACATAATTCTTTCAATATTTTGTCATTAAATTCAATATCATTGTCTGAAACTATGATCTTAGGTGTAGTGAAATTACAGATTATCTGATTATATATTACTGAAGCAATTGTTTTAGCTCTCTTATTTGGAATGGATTGTAAAATACAAAATCTTGAAAGATAATCAATAGGAACAAATACATTTTTATGTCCATTATCAGACATGGGTAACTCTAATGTATCTATGTGAACTCTTTCCAAAGGATTCTGTGGGAAGGAATGTGATAGCATAGGAACAGGTTTAGGTGTAATCTTAACACATTCCTAACAATTTTCTATATAATCATATATATTTTTCTTCATACCTGGCCTAAAATATTTTTGTGCTTGTCTATAAGTTTTATCCTTTCTTGGATGTGAACTACAATGACTATCATGAAGTAACTTTAATGCCTCTTGTACAAGAGTTTGTGGAATTACCAACTGATTTACTGGGTCCCTAGAAATATCTTTCCCACTTACAACTGTTTCTCTATACAAAAGTCCATTAGTCAAATGAGATTCCTCTATCTTATGCCCTTTTTGGTAGTTTTTGGAGGATTATCTCTTGGGCTCATCAAATACTGGGCTACTTTTTTCCAAGTCTTATCTTTTTTTTTATCCCTTATTATCATTTCCTCATCTAATGTTGCTAGCTCATCTATACTACAGACGTAAGTGATTAACCCTGTCGTTGGTTGACTAATACTTCTAGAAAGTGTATCTGCTGCAACATTCTTTCTACCCGGAATATACTCAAATTTAACCTCATAACACTGAAGTGTAGTAAACCACCTGGCTAGACTGTCTAAAGATTCTTATGCTTAAATAAGTTCTGAATAGCTGTATGATCAGTCCACATTTTAATTGAATATCCAAGTATTACATATCTAAAACTTACTATATGAATATATCACTGCTAAGATTTCTCTTTCTGTTATAGAGTAGTTTCTCTCTGCACTATTACAAAGTATAGATGTATAAGCAATCAGTTTCAACGTTCCATTTCTCTCTTGCATCAGTATGACTCCTAACCTTATGTCAGACACATCAGTACAAAGAATGAACTCCTTATAATAATCTGGAAATATGAAAACTGGAGAACTAGTAAATTTATCTTTCAACTTGTCAAAAGATTACTGTTGTGCAGGCTCCCACATGAACTTTGAATCTTTCCTCAACAAAGAACTTAATGGATTAGCTCTCTCTGTATATCCCTGGATAAAATTCCTATAATATCCTGTCAATCCCAAGAAACTTTATTTTTTTCTACATCGTTCGGAACTGGACAATTCTCTACTACTTCTACTTTTGAATTTACTATACTAAGTCCATGCCTTTCGATTTTATGCCCCAAATAAATGACACTGTCCTGCAGAAACTTACATTTTTCAAGTTTCACTTTCAATCCTACTTCAACTAGTCTTAAGAATACCAAATCTAATTTCTTAAAGAGCTGAACCGCTGTTTGGGAAACTATTAAAGTATCACTTAGAAATACAATTGGCAATGTTTCCTAACAGCCAATCAAGAACTTCATTCATTAATCTCATGTAAATTAATGGACTATTACATAACCCAAATGGCATTCGTTTGAACGCATAATGTCCAGTTGGTGTAGAGAACGCTGTGAATTCTCGTGAGTCTTCATACAACTCGATCTGCCAGAACGCAGTCATGATATTTACAGTGCTAAAATACCTATTCTCGGTTCCCAAACTTCTAAGAATGTCTCTTATTACCGGTAAAAGTAATCTGTCGGGTACAGTCTGTTTAATCAATTCCCTATAATCAATAACTGGACGCATGGTACCACCTGTTCCTTTTCTGATTTTTCTCCTTCCTGAATTATCTTTCTTGTCCTACTTCACTGCAAACATGCACACACACACACACACACACACACACACACACACACACACACACACACACACACACACACACACACACACACACACACACACACACACACACACACACACACACACACACCAGCAGCGGTTGGAGTAGGATGTCCGAAAAGAGCTCCGAAGCGCTAAGCAGCGCTTCGTTGACAGAGAAATTTAAAACCGGTGCTAGTTGTGTTTACGAAAGCGGGAAGGGAGAAGTGTACAACGAGTGACCAAAATGTACTAGTCGTTGTGTGTGTGTGTGTGTGTGTGTGTGTGTGTGTGTGTGTGTGTGTGTGTGTGTGTGTGTGTGTGTGTGTGTGTGTGTGTGTGTGTGTGTGTGTGTGTGTGTGTGTGTGTGTGCTTTATTTTTTTCTTGTATTGATTACTCTAAAAATGGAAGAAAACAACAGTGATTTAAGGAAAAACGAACCAACGAAGAGATACCGGGACGTAAGTAGGGTGGAATCACCACTGGAGGTGATCCCCAAAAGGACATGCCTGAATGAAATCCCGAAGTCGTACCAAAGGTTTGAAAGAAATTTATTTTCGGGTTTAGAGAAGGTGGAATTATGAATAGAGGGATAGAAATAGATAGAGAGCCTAGGTAGAAAAATATAGTGAGAAATAGAGAGATCAACGATTTATTAGATGAAATAATTGAACTGAACTGAACGTATAGAGAGATAGCCCAACTAAAAAAGGCAGATGAAGAGACTAACAGGGAGCTAGATAATCTAAAAAAGAAACTAAGTATGATCAGGGGAGAAAATGAAAGACTGAAAAATGAAGATGAAAATAAAAATGAGGCATTAAAAGAAATGAAGGACCAAATACAAGGAGTGGCCGAGAAAGTGGAAGAGAAGATCAAAGAAAATGACTTCCAAGAAATAAAGAAACAGTGGAAAATAGAACAGGATATATATATATATATATATATATATATATATATATATATATATATATATATATAATATATATATATATACATATATATATATATATTATTATCATTATTTTTTTTTTTTTATATAGTAGAGCAACAAGTCAAGGAAAATGCTAAGGAAACGGTAATTAAAGTGATTAAGTAAAAAGGAGATTTGGACAGGGAGACGGTGGATAAAAAAGTGCATTGTAATTCATGGTATCAATGAGAAATACGATGTACCTAGATATCAGAAAGAAAAAGAGAAAGATATCACTAAAGAAATTATGAAAGAGATTCAAGAGGAGGGATTGGATATCGATAAAGAAATTGAGGAAATACATAGAGTAGAAAATACTTAAAAGAAAAACAATATAGGCCACTAAAAGTAAAACTTAGGTCTCAAATGATAGCAGGAGTACTATCATGAAGAACAAAACTAGCAGATAGTGAACATTACAAAAATGTATGGATAAGAAAATAAGCGATGAAGAAAAAGAGAAAGCAAAGGAACGTAGAAATGAACCAAATGAAAAAATGAAAAGAGAACAGAGACTGAAAAGAATTATTTTTTTAGAGTGCTGGACCTGAGGCTGAGAAAATGGTATATATCAAGAAAAGGATACGAAATAGACAGAAAAGGAAGAGAAAGGAAAAAATCAAAGATAGCTTATACCAACATAGACGGAAGGATTTCAGGTCTGAGCGAGTTAAATGATTATCTGGTATTAGAAAAACCAGACGTAATGGGAATTGTAGAAATGAAATTAAAAAGTCTACTACCACCAAATACTGTGGGATAAGGTCTATACAGCCACTGGATGAAAAACAAAGAAAAAACAGGGTGGGGGAGTATTATTTTTTACTAAGGCTTAAATGTGACCAAGATAGTAGAAGGTAAAAACAATGTGGAATCAATTATGATAAAAGTTGAAAACAGTGACATGAATAGTAGAACATTTGTGGTAATGCATGTCCCCTCCAGAACACATTCTTGGACAGAAAGTGATCATTCTAAACTATTGGGAGACACAAAATATGAACTAATTTACTGAAAGAGGAAATATAGTAATTATGGGTGATTTTAACTCAAAAGAAATATATTGGGAAGAAACGACAGTGAAGGGCGGAAAAGACCTCTGGGGAAGCATACTACTTGATATAACCATTGGATACACAATGACTCAGTGGGTAAAGGAAAATACCAGATACAGAAACAATGAGGAACCATCGAGACTTGACTTAATGCTTGCGCCAGAGCCTGAAATTGTGGACAGAATTGATTACAAAATTCTAATTGGGAAGAGTGACCATGTAGTAATAGAATTCGAACTAAAAGAGCAAATGGACTTGAGAAGAAATGAGAAACATAGAAAAGGAAGACTACTGTACAACAAAACAGATTTTGAGAAAATCAGAAAATTCTTTCAAAACGCAAATTGGGCTAACTTCCTAAATGAAGAACCAAAGACGGAAGAGAAATGGAATATACTAAAAGAAATTTACAATGAGGGGGTGAACAAATATGTACCAAAACAGAAGCAAGAAAGGGTATACATAAAAAGCTTGTACAACAAAAAATGTAGTGAGGCTAAGGATAAAAGAGACAAAGCTTGGAAACGATGTAAAAAAACGAGTAAATGACAAACATATATCAAACTAAGAAATGATTAGGTAAAAATACGCAGAGATGAAAAGAGAAACTATGAAAGAGATATAATGGAAAAATGCAAGGAACAACCTAAACTATTTTACAGGTATGTAATTGGTAAACTAAAAAGTAAACAAGAAATAGAAGGACTGCGCCAAGGGAATTACGACTATAAAGAAGTAGAAATGGCTGAAATTATGAACAAACATTTCAAGTCAGTATTCACAATTGAAAGTTCACAGAACTGTGAGGAAATAGGGAGAGAGAGATACACCCCCCCCCAATGTAGGAAATAACTTTGACACAGAAGGAAATCAGAGACCAGATAAAAAAAAACTATCAGAAAATCAGACGGTCCGGATGGAATTGCAAATTGGATATTAAAAGAATGCATAGATGAGTTGGCGGACAAAATATACAAGATAATTACTCACTCAAAGAAGGAAAGGTACCACAGGACTGGAAAATTGCAAATATTGTACCAATATATAAAGGAGGGAACAAAGAAAATCCAATCAACTACAGACCAGTCTCTCTTACAAGCACAATAGCAAAAATATGTAAAAAAGTTATCAAAATTAGATGGGTTAAAATATCTGGAAGAAAAAAATATCGTCACCCTCGTAAAGAAAGTCCCTTAGCCATTTTTCGTCAATTTCTGGATTTTTTTTTTTTTTTCATTGCTCCTTGCGGTACAATTCCCAATGTTTTCTTTAGTGTCTGAGTAGGTTAAAACTACGTTAGGAGGAACATTACGTACATTTATAAAATAGAAAAACGATTTTTTTTTCGATTTCCTGAAAAGTTGGACAAATGACTTAGGCACTTACTATATGAGGCTGGCGATATACTGAATCCAAATAATTTTGGATTTTGACAAGGAAGATTATGTACAACAAACTTGATCTGCTTATACTCGAGACTAATAGAAATAATACAAGAAAAGGATATATGGGCGAACTGTGCTTTTCTACTGTAGATCTACAAAAAGCATTTGATAAAGTACCACACAAAATACTAATAAGAAAAATAGAATCAATAGGTGACATCAAAGGAAATTTATTGGAATGGATAGAAGACTTCTTGACTGGGATGAAAACGAGTGTAGTAATTAGAGACAAATACTCGAATTGGGAAGAAATGATAAGTGGTGTCCCGCAAGGTTCGGTATTGGCTCCAATCATGTTTGCCATATATATATATAAATGACATGGATGAAGGAGTGGAATGTTATATGAACTTCTTCGCATATGACGCAAAAATACCAAAGAAAGTAAGCACAGAGGAAGATTGTGAATCATTACAGATAGACCTAGACAAAATCTGGAAATGTCGTCAAAAGTGGGAAATGAACTTTAATATCAAGTAGTATAATGGAGTTTGGAAAAAGTAAAAATAGAATATCGAGAAATTATAAAATTGGTGAAGAAGTCAAAGAAGTGAGCTCTGCAAGAGACTTAGGAGTAATAATCAGCAAAGACATGTGACCGGACAAAAATATCAACAAAATAGTCGGAGAAACCTTCAACCTATTAAGGTCAATGAAAGTGGCATTTGACTATTTGGATGACGAAGTTATTAAGAAAATATTAGTTACACTAATAATACCAAAACTGGAGTACGCTACAACAATATAGACACCCAATATTAAAAAGAATATAAAGAAATTAGAAAGGATACAAAAAGCAACGACAAAGATTACATACGAACAAAGATTGTCCAAACTGGAACTACCAACTCTGGAACAAAGAAGAGAAAGAGATTTACTGATTATTTATAGAATCACGAAAGGAATGGAAATACTAGATAGAGATGTCTTATCAGAATGGGACAACGAAAAAAACAAGGGGACATGAAAAGAAACTCAAAAAGGATAACTATAGAAGAGATCTGAAAAAGAATAGCTTCCCAAACAGAGTGGTGGATACCTGGAATAAATTAGATAAGGCAACAGTGTGTGCAAACACTATTCAAGGAGTGCGAGATTCGAACCCACACCTAAGTGAATGCGAGACCAGCACGCTTCCGATGACGCCACCAGCGCACGTGGAAGTCTTCCCACTGTGCGAACGCGGCCACAGACGATGGTCTACAGTAGGAAACAAGTCACGAGGCGACATTTCGCTTTGTCACGGCAGCAAACGTAGCAAAAGTAATAAATAGATAAGTTAATTCGTGGATAAGAAATATACAAACAAATAAATAAACATATACAAGTAAATAAAATAAACAAATAAACGAATAAGTATATAGATAGATAAATAAAGTAATTAATAGATAAAAAAAATAAACAGATACATGGACAGATAAACAGTTAAATAAATCAATCAATCAATCAAATCAAATAGAAAATAATAGTAAATATATGTAACTGAATGAACAAAGAGATTAATAAATTGATCAATAGAAAATGAAAGTAAATAAATGAATGAAAGTTGGTGCTATGAACAAGGATGACCTCAGCCAATCTAGGCTCTCCGACTCTGTGAGGCCGACCAACAGGTTCCTCCAAGGCCCAAGAACCTTCGCAGAAAGCCTCAGGAAACTTCGCCATGATCGGCTTCGGAGGTTCTTGCTTCAGCTGGGTTTTCTGCTGGTGGAGAAGGAGGAAGGAGGACAGTTCCAAGGAGAACGTCATCATGGACATCTCTACGCTGAAGGCAGAAGCTCCTGATACCGCGAGTGACAGACCCTACGAACTCTTCGAAGATGTCCCAGGATTCTACAAGCTTCGCAGGGTGAAGATGGCCAAGGCGATCAAGAGGCGAGACCTGAGAGTCTTCCTTCTCAACAAAGTCCTCATCAAGGAGGCAAGAAGTTACAAATAAAAAGCCCGGAAACAAGGTTCTTACCAAGGTGGCGACAAAATTCAAATGAGAAACCAGGGTTAACGAAAAAGTAAAAGGAAGAAAGGGAAATGATTCATAACCGGATGCTCCACATCGCCAGAGGAAACAGGGAAAAGGAAGTCCTCCGTCAAATGGTTCACCACGCCATTTTATATTCCTCGCCTGGGAAATAAAGCCCCAAAACAATTTCACTGCCCGCCCTGCACACTGAAGACATAAATCATGTACTCTACTGCATTCTTTACATCTTGGGTCAAATTCTTCAGCACCTGGTCTTGCCCAAAGTTCATATGACTAAACTACAAAGTATATTTCGAGTCGTGATTTCTCATTTGCGGGCTATCGACATGCTCTCAGGGAAAAATAGACTAGAAAGTATCTAATGCAGTCAAAAGTCCTGCATATTCAACCCCTTGCCTTCCTCTGGGATTTGGAAGTCCCCTCAGCTGAATAAAATCACCTAGCGGGAGCCAGAATAAACCATAAAAGGAAACCATAGTCGACCAAGGGCGTGAGACCGTCATTATGTC
The DNA here is from genome assembly GCF_046742065.1 of Oratosquilla oratoria. Taxonomy (NCBI): domain Eukaryota; kingdom Metazoa; phylum Arthropoda; class Malacostraca; order Stomatopoda; family Squillidae; genus Oratosquilla; species Oratosquilla oratoria. Next base: position 17,881,194 of record NC_134794.1, on the reverse strand, counting down.
GCAATCTCCATTTTTGAGGTAGCGAGCCAAAGAGAATTGCAAATTTAAATCTATAGGGTTTGTCGGAGCATAAAATATGATATACTTTTCAATGTCTTTTATATAATTATGATTTTGTGCATGTACGTGTTTGGGAGTATGTAGGATAGGAGCTACCGACCTTTTTAACAGTTGCTAGTTGCAGAACCTCTCTCTCTCTCTCTCCCTCTCTCTCTCTCTCTATCTCTCTCTCTCTCTCTCTCTCTCTCTCTCTCTCTCTCTCTCTCTCTCTCTCTCTCTCTCTCTCTCTCTCTCTCTCTCTCTCTCTCTCTCTCTCTCTCTCTCTCTCTCTCTCTCTCCTTCAGGATACTTTCATAAGGCTATAGGCCCCTGCTTTAGGGATGGGCTTATAATTCAAAGATGTTCTCTCTCTCTCTCTCTCTCTCTCTCTCTCTCTCTCTCTCTCTCTCTCTCTCTCTCTCTCTCTCTCTCTCTTTCTCCCTCTCTCTCTCTCTCTCTCTCTTTATAGTATGGCTGTCGTCAGAATAACAGGGTTGTCTCGAATACTCCTCGGGGTCATGACGAGATCAAGAAAAATGGCTTCATTTTTCCCTAAAGGTACTATTGCTGCGTGTGTGAATCACTACAGTATTGGATCACGTGTTGGTAATGTGATACATAACTGTTACCAAAGGGGATGAGAGCTCAAAGTTTATGTTTAAGGAACTCAATTAAACCTGTTCTTGGCCGACATGGTCGAAGATGATTGACTTTTATGTTTTAGTCTGGATGCCGCCAGGTGATTTTATTCAGCTGAGGGGACTCCCAAAGTCCAAAGGAAGGCAAGGGATTCAGTACGCAGTAGAAACTGTATCTGCAGGACTTCTGGCTGCATTAGATACTTTCTGGTCTATTTTTCCCCCAACGAGTGCCTGTCGACAGCCTGTAAACAAGAAATCATGACTCGAAATAAAATTTGTAGCTCAGTTTTATGGGATTTGTGCAAAAACGGGTGCCGAGGAATTTGACCGAAGCAGTAGAGTGCATGATTCCGAATTCAGTGTGCAGTGAATTAGTTTTGGGGAACCGTTTGTTTCCCAGGTGAGGAATTGAGAATGGCGTGGCGAACCATTTGGCAGGAGATTTTATTTTGCCCGTTCCCTCTGCGACGTGCAGCATCCGGTTATGAATTATTTCCGTTTCTTCCTTTTATTCTTCGTTATCCCAGGCTTCTCGTTTGTTCTTTGTCGCCACCGTGATAACAACCTTGTTTCCGGTCTTCTTATTTGTATTTTCTTGCCTCCTTGATGAGGACTTTATTGAGAACGAAGACTCTCAGGTTTTGTCTCTTGAACGCCCGGGCCATCTTCGCCCTGCGAAGCTCGTAGACTCCTGGGACGACATCGAAAACTTCGTAGGTCATGTCCCACGCGGTGTCAGGAACCTCGGCCTTCAGCTGAGAGACATCCACGACGACGTTCTCCTCGCTGGAACTGTCGTCGTTACTCCTTCTCCACCAGCAGAAAACCCGGCTAAAACAAGAACCTGCGAAGTAGGTCATGGCGAAGTTCTTGAGGCTTTCTGCGAAGGGTCTTGGGTCTTGGAGGATAACCTGTTGGTCGGACTCACAAGTCGGAGATCCTAGATTGGCTGAGGTCAACCTTGTTCATAGCACCAACATTTATTCATTTATTTACTTTTATTCGTTTATTTATCTGTTTATTAATGTGTTTGTTCATTCAATTATATGTATATTTACTAGTTCGTTCTTATTTCTTGAATTATCTATTTCAAATTTAATCATTTATTTGTTCATGTATCTGTTCATTTGTTTATTACTTTATTTATTTGTTTATATACTTATTAGTTTATCTATTGATTTTATTTACTTTTATTTGTTTATTTATTTGTTTGTATACTGTATTTATTTATTTGGTTATTCATGTATTAATTTATTCTATTTCTTTATTTTGTTACGTTTGCTGCCCTTACGTACCTAAGCGTCGCCTCCTGACTTGCTTTACCACTGAGGACCATCGCCTGTGGCCAATTTCGCACAGTGGGAAGACTTCCACGTGCGCTGGTGGCGTCATCGAAAGCGTGCTGGTATCGCATTCGCTTAGCTGTGGGTTCGAATCCCGCACTCCTCTCCGATTCCCGGCAGGGACTGTCACCTACTCCAACAGTCCAAGCGCTTCGGCTGCAGTTGAGTGCCTCTTGGCGTAAATTACTCGCCACCACCACCATGACTTCCATAATCCTTTCGAAAAAAAAAAAAAAATCGTCACAACACCTCCAGAAGGTGGTCAGTGAGGAGGGGCAAATGGCAGTCACTCATAACAGTGGAAAATCACTTGAGCCTCTTACCTACATGGATCTCAAATGAATAAAATTGTTCGACCGAAGTCTTGATTGAGAGGGTTCTGAAACTCTTGTCTCCTTCTGGTTCTCCTTTACAGACGAATGACATCGCCTGGCGATTAAACGTTTCGAATCGAAGTAGGTGCTCAAATGTTTCGAAATCGGTATTCAAAGGTTTACATGCAATCCTTCATTTACTTTGAAAAATATAGTGTAGATCTCAAAGCCTAAAATGAGGAAAGAAAGTTTGTCCCCGGGCTGGGAGAGGAGTGACGTCATACTATCTTGTTAGACGAAATAACTAAACGCCCTAGGACTACATGACGTCATGTCGACTCAGAGGACATTTTGAACAAATGTGAACAGACTCTGTACTTTAGTTCCTTTGCCTGACCCTGAATAGCCCAAGGAAATTTATATCGTATTGTGCTTCCTTGACGTTATTGATTTCTATAAGGAAACTGACGTCATCCTTCCCATAGAAGTTACGTAAATGAACTTAGAAAGTGTGTGTGTGCGCGTGCGTGTGTGTGTGTGTGTGTGTGTGTGTGTGTGTGTGTGTGTGTGTGTGTGTGTGTGTGTGTGTGTGTGTGTGTGTGTGTGTGTGTGTGTGTGTGTGTGTGTGTGTGTGTGTGTGTGTGTGTGTGTGTGTGTGTGTGTGGGCGTGGGCGTGTGCGCGTGAACGCGTGCGTGCTTGCAGTAAAGTAGGACAAGAATGATAATTTAGGAGGTAGGGCAAGAAACAGAAGATTATAAAGAATCAGAGGAATAGAATTGGGACGAGGAAGAATAAAACTCCTCAATTACATGTACCCATGGAAAACCATTTTCCCTTTCTCGGATGAGGTACACTTCGGGAACCAACGACCGAGTCCGTCGAAGGACGACACTCCAGTTCCCTCAAGGTGTGTGCGTGTGTGCATTTGTGTATGTGTATGTGTGTGTGTGTGTGTGTGTGTGTGTGTGTGTGTGTGTGTGTGTGTGTGTGTGTGTGTGTGTGTGTGTGTGTGTGTGCTTGTATGTGTGTGTATTTTAAAGCCTGACGAATCCTTAAAGATCAACTGAGAACGTTTTCAAAGAGGTGGTGAATATTTGTTAGATGTATGGGTTAGTCCCTTTTTGATAAAAATAATGCAAAAATAAATCCTAATTATTGCGCAATGTGATAGAAAGTCCTATCAAAATATCTGTAGGAGACGAAATTTTCCTCGGCTGTTCTCGTAAGGCTGTGACGTCAAGCTTGCTGTTTACATTCTGATGAATGCCATGTGCGTGCATTAATTATAAAACGCCGTGCCGCGATATCAAGTTTATCATTGGTCTGTCATATTTCGTGTGTTAGCAAGGTTTTATCAAGTATTTAGTTCGAAAATGGTTTATTGTGTCGCCGCAAATTGCAACAGTGATTCGACGAAACATTCTGCTGCGGATGGACTTCATTTTCATTCTTTTCCGAAAGATCCTGTTCGCAAAAAGGACTGGATCATTCGGTGCAGACGGCACGAGTCATGGAAGCCTGGATTGAAAGCGAAACTCTGTTCGAAACATTTCGAAAAAAAAAAACAGTACACTTGGGACCCTGGTCTTGCCGAGTCATTAGGAATTAGCATGAATCACACTCTAAAAGAAGATGCAACAACAACAATTTTTGTCATCGACAAGACCCCAGGTTCAGCAAACACTACTATTGAAAAAAGACAACTCCTGGAGGTAGGCGTGTGAAAAACCTACCATGAATTAAAATGAACTTCCTTGCATGTAGAATAAGATATATCAATTTTTAAAGTTTTCACGTTAAAATGATGATGTGCGGGCTTGTAATGATTTCATTTTATTTTTCTGTCAAATGAAGTGAAAAACTCCTGTGGGATGGAACATGAAGGCTTGAACAGGTCTCTCAATTTCCTGGTCATTGTGAGAAATGTCATCGTGGGTGCACTAGTGACTGATCGACATTAACAAATAAAGAAATACATGAAGACAAAATGAGCTGGAATCAATCATTGGTTCAATTCCTGGCATGTAGCTAAAGGTAATGGCATCAATAACGCAACTGATGGATACAAAGGATTACAAAGGCGGAGCATGCCGACAGGAGACCTTCTGGTCCATATCTAGGTCGGATGCGAAAAAAAAATCATATTAATAATATAACAATAAATAAAAACTATAATAATGTAAATAACAAATAAAATACATAAATAAATGCATAGGTATAGTTAAATAATAAACAAACAGGTAAATAGTAAATAATAATAAATTGACATATAACTAATAATAAATGAAAATCAGACAGACAAATGATAACAAAACAAAAACAAATAATATAAGATCAATTATAATCATTACAGCATCTTAGGTATTTATCTAAATGATTCTTAAAGCTTCGAACTGAACTACAGTACATTGCACTACATGTGCAGGAAGTTTATTCCATTCATTAACTACACGGTTGGCAAAGTTGTTTCTACCTACTTCCAAATTGAATCTATTTCCGGACAGTTTGAGACCATTGTTTCTTGTCTGATTCTCATTCAATGTGAAAATGTTGTCACTTTTGATGTTGTCAATTCCCTTTAAAATCTTAAAGACCTGTATCAAGTTACCTCTGAGTCTACGCTTTTTTAGGGAAAACAGATTCATGTGTTTTAGTCGATTTTCGTATGATTTATTTTTTATATTTGGAATCAGTTTTGTGGCTCGCCGTTGTACTTTGTACTTGGGCTGGTACTTTGGGCTGGTACTTTGGGCTGGTACTTTGTGCTTTGTACTTGGGCTGGTACAACGTACATGTAGACTGTTTTTCTCAAGTCCCCATTTCATTGTTTCACATAAACAAATACTGTAAACGAGAATACATTTATTTGGTCAGTGAGATTTCCTATCAATATCAATTCAGCTTGAAGATCTGTTATCTATTTTAGGCATAAAGAACAAGATTGAAGCAGTTACGACCAAGAAAAAGAAACTGTGTGGTGTGTTGTCTGCTTGGGGCCAGTGAATTTCAAATCATGTGTACTGGATTGCCGCAAGCAGCAATGAGGATAGAAACCTTGTGAAGACAAAGTGGTCATCTTTGCTGAACCACATTGTCAACAAGCACGAAGGTCATGGGGAAATGTATCCAACATGTCTGTGCGAGCCCTTTGACGATAGGGAATGGATGAAAGAAGGTAGCCCAGTTTACACTGTCAAAGATTTGACCAAATTTTCGTCCTCTCTCCTGTACAATGTAATAAAATTTAATAATCTTTGACAATGTGAACATGGCATTTCTTGTAAATCATAATACAAAGTGTATTAAAGCGTTTGACAAGGAACTGGCATGTAAAACTCGTTGACGGGGAATAGTAGCTACTACCAACACAGCACAATTTTTTTAGCTTTGCACTTGCTTTATAAATATAATCTGCTTAGCACCACACAACAGCCTGCTTATCATCTTGTTTTCAGGTTCAAGAGCACACAAAGAGCTTGAGTTCATAGTAACGCAGAAAACACTTCTGAGGGATATCGGTCAGTTCTCGCCTTGTCAACAAACATCAGCCCTGGAATCGGATGACAAGGTTCTATGCTTCTTTGCTCCCAAGTCCCAGCACTTTTTTATGAAGAAATATAAGGAAAGCGAGTACATGTGTAACTTCAAACATCTCTTGATGTAATTTCACTACGGTAATTCAGGCACAAGGGGGCTGAATTCATATTGAGAATGGTAAAATGCATGCATGGTGACTGAAAATTATTATGATTAATTTTTCACTTTCAGACTACTATTTGATGCCCTTCATTTCAATAAAAATTCATGTAAAAAGCAGAAAACAAAAAAACAACAAAAAAATGTGGAGGCGCAATGGTCTTATACCAAAGCCAAAGCAGGTGTTGGAGAATGTAAACAACAGGTGTTACGTCATCAGTGCCCTATAAGTGGAAAATATAACTACGACATTGAAAAGTTTGTCTGCTATCAGACACTTTTAAGATCATGTTCTAACTTCTAACTTATATTTTCATACATGAAATAAAAAAAAATAAAGAAATCCAAAGCCTTCTCAGTTGAACTTTAAGGAATCAACATCAGGATTCTGAACACACATACACACACACACACACACACACACACACACACACACACACACACACACACACACACACACACACACACACACACACACACACACACACACAGAGAGAGAGAGACACGCACACCTTGAGGGCACTAGCGTCCTTCGACGGACTCCATCGTTGGTTCCCGAAGTGTTCATTACCCGAAAAAGGGGAAGAGGTTTTCCAAGGGTACATGTAATTCAGGCGTTTTATTCTTCCTCGTCCCAATTCTATTCCTCTGTTTCTCTGATTCTAATCTTCTGTTTCTTCTCCTCCCTCCTGAATTATCTTTCTTGACCTATTTCATTGCAAGCACGCACGTACACACACACACACACACACACACACACACACACACACACACACACACACACACACACACACACACACACACACACACACACACACACACACACACACACACACACACACACACACACCTAGGTTCATTTACGTAATTTCTATGAGAAGGATGACGTCAATTTACTCACTGAAATCAAAAACGTCATGGAAGCACAATAAAATATAAATTTCCTTTGGCTATCCAAGGCCAGGCAAAGGAACTAATGCACAGAGTACATATTTGTTCAAAATATCCTCCGAGTCGATATGACGTCATATGGTCCTCGGGTGTTTAGTTATTTCGGACCTTAACAAGATATTGTGACGTCACTCCCCTCCCAGCCCTTGGACAGACTTTGTCTTGCTACATTATAGGCTTTGAGGTCTACCCTATATTTTTCAAAGCAAATGAAGGATTACATGTAAGTCTTTGAGTGCCCAGCTCGAAACGTTTGAGTACCCATTTTGATTGGAAACGTTGTCGCCAGGCGATATCATTAGTCTGGAAAGGGGAACCCGAGTAAGACAGGAGTTTTAGAACCCTCTCAATCAAGCCTCTGATCGGACAATTTTATTTATTTGAGGGTCATCCATAGAAGGTAGAGGCTCAAGTGATTTTCCACGCTTTGAACGCCTTCCTCACTAACATTCTGGAGGTGTTGTGACGATTATTTCGAAAGACTTATGGAAGTCATGGTGGTGGTGAGGAGCCTACGCCAGGAGGCACTCAGCTGCGGCCAAGGCAGTCACCTAGGAGAGGAGTGCGGGATTCGAACCCACAGCTAAGTGAATGCGAGACCAACACGCTACCGATGACGCCACCGGCGCACGTGGAAGTCTTCCCTCTTTGCGAAAGTTGCTATTCAGAATGCGAGGCGGCGATACACGCCATGGGGAGTATATTTGAGGATGCATCCAATGCCTTGAACAATATAAACACAGGCCTCCGTACACAACGTCGAAACCAAATGCCTAGTCTTGAAAGAGACGAGAGTGGAGGCCATCCAATACAATCGGAAGGTACCAGTCGAGGGTCATGGCTATGTACTCTCTTGGACTTATGCTCCTGCAGCAGAGGGTACAATATGAAACCACCAGGGTTAAACAGGTAGCATATTATGCTACCTTATGGCTCTGTATTACTAATAGATGCAATAGCAAGACTCTAGCTTATCATTAATTTTCCAAGTACATTTGGAGAACTTGCCACAATTATTTTGAGATGTTTGTTGTTACAGGCGTTTGTTGTTACCAAGGGCAGCAGTCGTATTGATTTTGTTGTTGATGCATACCCAGAAGTCACCATCTAAAATGTTGGGCGGGATAGAAGAGCCTCAGAAGGGGTTCAGATATATCAAGTCACAAGACCTGATCAAAAGGTGCCCAGACAATTTAACCCATTTTTTGTCAAGTGGAAAGAACAAGGAGATGCTGATTGGGTTTCTGTACACAATTCTGGACAAACTGTGATTCATCCCACTTTGATGGTCTCACTTTATTTGTCGCTGATGGTAACAAACGCCATAGACTGGCTAAAGTGAAATTACCGACTTTGGAACGAAGAGAAAGAGGGACCTGCTGGCTATTTACAATATCATGAAAGGCACAGAGGTCCTTCATAGAGAGGACTTGATAAATTGGGATAAGCGAAATACAAGGGGACATGATAAAAAACTCAAAAAGGATAATTATAGAAGAGACCTGAAAAAAACAGTTTTCCACACAAAATGGTGAATATCTGGAAGAAACAGGATAAAACAATAGTGTGTGCAAAATCTATAAACAATTTTAGAGCAAACTAGACATTGCGAGATACAAAGACGTGACACAACGAGCATAGCTCCACTACCCGTAAAATTCATCTAGGTAAATACAACTAGGTAAATACACACACACACACCTTGAGGGCACTGGCGTCCTTCGACGGACTACGTCGTTGGTTCCCGAAGTGTCCTTTTATCTGAGAAGGGTGAAGTGGTTTTCCATGGATACTTGTAATTCAGACGTTTTATTCTGCCTCGTCCCAACTCTGTTCCTTTGTTCCTCTGATTCTTTATAATCTGTTTCTTCTCCTTCCTGAATTATCTTTCTTGTTCTGCTTCACTGCAAGCACGCACGCGCACGTACGCACACACACACACGCACACACACACACACACACACGCACACACACACACACACACACACACACACACACACACACACACACACACACACACACACACACACACACACACACACACACACACACACACACACACGCACACACACATACACACATCTCAAGTTCATTTACGTAACCTCTATGAGAAGGGTGACGTCAATTTCCTTGTTGAAATCAATAACGTCACGGAAGCACATTAAGATGTAAATTTCTTTTGGCTATTCATGGCCAGACAAAGGACGTATGCACAGATTAAACATTTCTCTAAAATGTCCTCCGAGTCGACATGACGTCATATAGTCCTCGGTCGTTTAGTGTGACGTCACTACTCTCCCAACAAAGGGACATATTTTGTCTTTTCACATTCTAGCCTTTGAGATCTACACTATATCTCATCAAATTAAATGGAGGATTACTTATAAACCTTTGAGTACCCAGCTCGAAACGTTTGAGTGCCTAACTCGATTGGAAACGTTCAGTTGCCAGGCGATATCATTCGTCTGGAAAGGCGAACCCGAGGAAGACAGAAGTTTTAGAACCCTCTCGATCAAGCCTTCGATCGAACAATTTTATTCATTTGTGGGTCATCCATGGGGGTTAGAGGCTCAAGTGATTTTCCACGGTTTCAACACCTTCCTCACTGAACATCTTCTGGAGGTGCTGTGGCGATTTTTTTAAAAAGGATTATGGAAGTCATGGTGGTGGTGGTGAGGAGCTTACGCCAGGAGGCACTCAACTGCGGCCGAGGCCGTCCCCTAGGAGAGGAGTGCGAGATTCGAACCTACAACCACGCGAATGCGAGACCAGCACGCTTTCGATGACGCCACCAGCGCACGTTTGAAGTCTTTCCAATGTGCGAAAGTGGTCACAGGCGATGGTCTGCAATGGGAAACGAGTCACGAGGCGACGCTTCGGTCTGTCACGGCAGCAAACGTAACAAAATGAATAAAGTAATTAATACACGAATAAACAAATAAATGAATAAAAGTAAATAAAATAAACAAATAAACGAACAAGGATAGAGATAAATATATGAACAGATAGGTAAATAAAGGAACAGAAATAAACAGATAAAATAAATGAATAAACAAATAAAGATAAATTAATAAATACATATATAATTGAATAAACAAACATGTATATAAATAGATAAACAAATAAAAGTGAATAAATGAATGAATGTTGGTGCCATGAACAAGGATGACCTCAGCCAATCTAGGATCCCCGCCTCTCGAGGCCGACCAACAGGTTAACCTCCATGACCCAAGACCCCTTGCATAAAGCCTCAAGAACGTCGCCATGGCCTGCTTCGGAGGTTCTTGCTTTAGTCGGGTTTTCTGCTGATGGAGAAGGAGGAGGGACGACAGTTCCAGCAAAAAGTCGGAGGTTCCTGATACCGCGAGGGACAGACCCAAAGAACTCTTCGAAGTAGTCCCAGCATTCCACGAGCTCCGCAGGGCGAAGATGGCCCTGGCGATCAAGAGACGAGACTTGCGAGTCTTCGTTCTCAACAAAGTCCTCATCAAAGAGGCAAAGGAAAACAAATAAAAAGCTCGGAAACAACGTTCTTATCAAGGAGACAACGAACAAATAAGAAGCCCGGGTTAGAAAAAAAAAAAATAAAAAAATAAAAGGAAGAAAACGAAATGATTGAGAACCTGCTGCTCCACGTCTCCCGAGGAAACGGTGAAAGAGACAATCTTCCACCAAATGGTTCCCCACGCCATTTTATATTCCTCGCCTGGGAAACAAATCCCCAAAACTAATTCACTGCCCACCCTGCACATTATAGGCATAGAATCATGTACTTGGCGCCTGGTCTTGCCCTAAATTCATATGACTCAACTATAAAATACATTTCGACTCGTGGCTTTTTATTTTTAGGCTGTCGACAGGAACTCTTTGGGTAAAATAGACTAGAAAGTATCTAACGCAGTCAAAAGTCCTGCAGATACAGTTTCTACTGCATACTCAACCCCTTGCCTTCCTTTGGGGTTTGGGAGTTCCCTCAGCTGAATAAAATCACCTGGCGAAAGCAAGATTAAATTAAATGGAAACCATAGTCTACCAAGGGCGTAAGGCAGTCATTATGTCGCAATCTCCCTTTCAAAGTAGCGAGCCAAAGAGAGGTGCGAACTTAAATCTATAGAGTTTGTGGGAGCATAAAATATGATGTATTTTTCAACGTCTTTTATTTGCGTAATCACGTAATCTCTCTCTCTCTCTATCTCTCTCTCTCTCTCTCTCTCTCTCTCTCTCTCTCTCTCTCTCTCTCTCTCTCTCTCTCTCTCTCTCTCTCTCTCTCTCTCTCTCTCTCTCTCCTTCAGGATATTTTGATAAGGCTACAGGCCCCTGCTTTAGGGATGGGCTTATAATTAAGCCTGTTCTTGCCTTACATGGTCGACAATGATTGAGCTATATGTTTTTTTCTGACGGCCGCCAGGTGATTTTATTCGGCTGAAGTAATTTCTAAACCCCAAAGGAAGGTAAGGGGTTGAGTACATAGTAGAAATTGTATCCTTTGGGGTTTAGAAATTACCTCAGCCGAATAGAATCACCTGGTGGCAGACAGAATGAAACATAAAAGTCAATCGTCGTCGACCATGTCATAAAAGAATTTAATTGAGACAGGCTTGAGTTCCTTAAATATAAACTTTGAGCTCTCATCCAGGTGGATAATAGCTATGGATCACAAAATCAGCACGTGATCCAAGAGCGTATTGATTCACACAAGCTGCAATAGTACCTCTAGGGATAAATGAGGCAAATTTTCTTTATCTGGTCACGATCCCGAGAAATATTCAAGCCAGCCTTTTGTTTTGACGACAGCCATACTATAAGTAAGCGTTGTCAGCATTTTGTTTTCTAAGAATTTCCGTACAGCACTTTCTTGATTGTCTACTCCATTTTGTTGTCGAGATGATTTCGTCATTTATTTTCCTCTGCACTTTGTACAACACCGAAGGATCACATCAACGTACGTCCAGGCTGAATGTCTTCCCACCCAGTCTCAACTTCTTTCCCTTCGAGTCCCGCGGCACCGTTGACATGTTCTATTCTGGCTACAGTGGTGTCGGGCAATTTCATTCAACTGAGGGACGGTCTATGGGTCCATGAAAAGCTTGCTGTCAGTAAAAATAATTCAAAGATGTTCCTTTCTCTCTCTCTTTATAGTATGGTTGAATAATAGCCTCAATTATCCGTACAGGTACTATTGCTGCGTGTGTGAATCACTACGGTATTGGATCACGTGTTGGTACTGTGATCCATATATATTACCCTTCGGGATAAGTGCTCAAAGTTTATAATCAAGGAGCTCAATTAAGCCTGTCTCACTTAAGTTCTTGGCCGACATGGTCGACGATCATTGACTTTTATGTTTTATTCTGTTTGCCGCCAGGTGATTTTATTGAGTTGAGAGAACTCTCAAACCCCCAAAGAAGGCAAGGGGTTGAGTATGCAGTAGAAATTGTATCTGCAGGGCTTTTGACTGCGTTAGATACTTTCTAGTCTAATTTTCCCCCAACGAGTGCCTGTGGGATCTGGGCAGAAACGGGTGCCGAGCAATTTGACCGAAGATGTAAAGAAGGCAGTAGAGTATATGATTTTATGTCTTCAGTGTGCAGGGTGGGCAGTGAATTAGTTTTGGGAATTTGTTTCCCAGGTGAGGAATATAGAATGGCTTGCGAGCCATTTGGCAGAAGATTTTTTCCCCGTTATCTCTGGCGATGTACGGCAGCCGGTTCTGAATTGTTTAGCTTTCTTCTTTTTTCGTTAACTAGAGCTTTTCATTTGTACTTTGTCGCCTCCTTGCTGAGAACCTTGTTGACAGGCTTCTTATTTGTATTTCTTTGCCTCTTTGATGATGACTTTGATAAGAACGAAGACTCACAAGTCTCATCTCTTGATCGTGCAGGATGGGCAATGAATTGGTTTGGGGGATTTGTTTTCCGGGCGAGGAATATCAAATGGTGTGGCGAACAATCTGTCACGAGAATTTATTTGTCCGTTTCCTCTGGTGACGTGCAGCAACCCGGTTCTGAAATATTTCCATTTCTTATTCTTTTTTTAACACGGGCCTCTCATTTGTACATCCTTGCCTCCTTAATGAGGACTTTGTTGAGGACGAAGACTCTCAAGTCTCGTCTCTTCTTCGCCAGGGCCATCTTCATCCTGTAAAGCTCGTAGATTCCTGGGATGACTTCGAAAATTTCGTTGGTCCTGTCCCTCGCGTTATCAGGAACTTCTTCCTTTAGCTGAGAGATGTCCGTGATGACGTTCTCCTTTTTGGAAGTGCCCTGCTTCCTCCTCTTCCACCGGCAGAAAACCCCGCTGAAGCAAGAACCTCCGAAGCAGATCGTGGCGAAGTTCTTGAGGCTTTCTGCGAAGGGCCTTGGGTCTTGGAAGATAACCTGTTGGTCGGTCTCAGAGTCGGAGATCCTAGATTGGCTGAGGTCATCTTTGTTCATAGCAACAACATTCATTAATTTATTCACTTTTATTTGTTTATCTATTAATCTATTTATCAATGTGTTTACTTATTCGATTATATCTATATTTACTAGTTCATTTTTATTTGTTGATTTATTTATTTATAAATATATTTGTTTATTCAATTATATATGCACGTATTCATTTATTTTTATTTGTTTATTTATCTATTTTATTATCTATTTGCTTATTTCTGTTTTTTGTTTACTTACCATTCATATATTTATCTCTATACTTGTTTGTTTATTTGTTTATTTCATCTACTTTTATTCATTTATTTGTTTATTCGTGTATTAATTACTTTATTAATTTTATTACGTTTGCTGCCGTGACAGACTGAAGCGTCGCCTCGTGACTTGTTTCTGTGACCACTTTCGTATAGGGGGAAGACTTTCGCCTGCGCTGGTGGCGTCATCGAAAGCGTGCTGGTCTCGCATTCGCTTAGCTGTGGGTTCGAATCCCGCACTCCTCTCCGATTCCCGGCAGGGACTGTCACTTACTCCAACAGTCCAAGCGCCTAGGTGACGTCCTCGGCTGCAGTTGAGTGCCTCCTGGCGTAAGTTCCTCATCACCACCTCCACCATGACTTCCATGATCCTTTCGAAAAAAAATCGTCACAACACCTTCAGGTGGTCAGTGAGGAAGGTGTTGAAAGCGTGGAAAATCACTTTAGCCTCTAAACTCCGTGGATGACCCTCAAATGAATAAAATTGTTTGATCAAAGGCTTGATCGAGAGGGTTTTATAACTCCTGTCTCTCTCGGGTTCTCTTTTCCAGACGAATGATATCGCCTGCCGAATAAACGTTTCCAATCGAAGTAGGCACTCTAACGTTTTGAGGTGGGTACTCAAAGGCATATATGTAATCCTTCACTTACTTTGAAAAATGTAGTGTAGATCTCAAAGCCTAGAATCAGGAAAGACAAAGTCTGTCCCAGGGCTGGGAGCGGAGTGGCTTCACACGACCGAGGACTATATGACGTCATGTCGACTCGGAGGACATTTTGACCAAATGTGTACTCTGTACATTATTTCCTTTGCCTGGCCTTGGATAGTCAAAGGAAATCTATATTTCATTGTGCTTCCATGATTTCTATAAGGAAATTGACGTCATCCCTGTCATAGAAGTTACGTAAATAAACTTAGGAAGTTTGTGTGTGTGTGTGTGTGTGTGTGTGTGTGTGTGTGTGTGTGTGTGTGTGTGTGTGTGTGTGTGTGTGTGTGTGTGTGTGTGTGTGTTTACCTAGTTGTATCATATGGGAAGTGGATCTATACATCCACCACTCTGTGGGGAAAGCTGTTCTTTTTCAGGTCTCTTCTATTACTGTCCTTTTTGAGCTTCCTTCTATGTCCTTTTGTGTTTCTCTTGTCCCAATTTAGTAAGTCTTCTCTATCAAGGACTTCCATCCCTTTCATAATTATATAAGCGGTCAATCACCTCTTTCTCTTCTTTGTTCCATAGTCGGCAATTCCAATTTTAACTATCTCTCTTCATATTAGATTTTTTATAGTGTTGGAGCCATCATCGTAGTTGCTCTCTGGATTCTCTCAATCTTCTTTTTATCTATTTTTATTTTTTTGTGGTGGGTGACCATAGTGTCTCTGCGTTCTCCAATATAGGCCTTATCAATGTGACTAGTATTTTCATTATCATTTCTTCATCCAAGTAAGTAAAATCCACTTTTATTGATTATAGCAAGTTGTAGGTTTCGCCGACAATTTTGTTTATCTGTTTGTCAGGGGACATCTTTCGTGATTATCACTCCCAGGTCTTTTTCAGATCCCACTTTCTTTACTTTTTCATCAACTTTATATTGTCCTGATATCCTTTTTTTATTTTTTCCAAATTCCATTAATGTTGAGTTCCACTTCCCACTTCTGATTCCATTACCTAACCCTGTTCAGATCTCTCTGTAGTGAGTCACAGTCCATTTCAGTACTCACTTTCTTTAACAATTTTGCACGATCTGCAAAGAAACTCGTGTAACATTCCATACCCTCGTACATGTCATTCACATGAATGGCACATTATTGGAGCCAACACTGATCCTTGTGGAACTCCACTAATTACCTCTTCCCATGTAAAAGTCTTATCTCTGAGCACTACTCTCATTTTTCTTCCATGCAAAAAGTCCTCCATCCATTTCAATAGTTTACCTTGTATCCCTCTTATAGTTTCCTTTTTTTTTTTTTTTTGAGGGACTTTATCAAAAGCTTTTTGTAGATCTAGTAAAGCGCAATCGGCCCATATGTCCCTTGTATTATATCTAGTACTCGTGAGTAAAAACAGATTAAATTAGTGATACATGATCTTTCCTGTCTAAATCCGAATTGTCTCTGATTCAGTATATCATTATCCTCCAGATGTTTTGTCCATCTACTTTTTATAACCTTTTCACGGATTTTAGCTACTGTGCTTGTAAGGGAATCCGGTCTGTAATTTGTTGGGTCTCACTTATTTCCTCCTTTATTAATTAGTACAGTATCAGCATTTTTCCAATCATCTGGCATTTTTCTTTCCTTGATCGAGCAACTTATTATGTTGTATATTTTGTCTGTTAGTTCTTTACATTCTTTTATTATCCAATTTGTTATTCCATCCGGGTCGTGCGATTTCCTGACATTAAGATTCGTTAATTGATCCATTATTTCTTTACGTGTTACTATTACATCATTCATGGGGGGCGGGGGGGTTGCTTCTCTCCTATCATCCCAATGTTGTATTTTTTCTCTAGTGAAAACTGACTTGAAGTGTTTGAACATGACTTCAGCCATTTTGATATCTTCTGTGTATTCTGTATTCCCTTGGCGTAGCTTCACTATTTCCTGTTTGTTTTTTAATTTCACATTTACATATCTATAAAATAGTTTTGGCTGATCCTATTATGTCTTTCTCATAGTTACATTTTTCTTCCCTGCGTATCTTTACATATTCGTTCCTTTGATTAACATATAATTGCCACTTTCTAGATTTCCTGTCTTTTCTCCATCTACTGTATTCCATGCTTTGTTTCTTCTATCTTTCGCTTCGCTGCACCTTCTGCTTAGCCAGTACTTACTGTGCTCATTTTCCTGTTTTTTGCTTTGGGAAATATTTATCCACTCCTTTATAGATTTTCATCAGAATCATCCATTTTTCTTCTACTTGTGTTTCTTCTTTATAAAACTTTCCCAGCTTGCTTTAAGAAAGATTTTCCTAAGTTTCTCTAAGTCCGTTTTACCATACATCACTCTTCCTTTTCTGTGTTTTTCATTTCTCTTTATATATATTTCCTCATTTAATTCTAACTTGAGTAGTATGCGGTCACTCATCGGATAATGGTGTCTTATATTCAATTTAATCTACTATTTCAGGTTCTATGATAAATGATAAATGTAGTCTAAATCTAGTGTTTTCCTTTACCCAATGTGTCATTGTATGTTCTATTGTCATGTCGAGTAATACATTCCCCCATTGTTCCTCTCCACCTTTCACTGTCATCTCTTCCCAACATATTTCTTTGCAATTAAAATTAGTCATGAGCACTGCGTTACTTCCATCCTTCAGCATCTCATTTAATGAAGATTTCGTATTATCTAACATTTTGAAGTAATCTTTCTCCAAGACCCCTTTTTTGGGGGCACATAAATCACTGCAAACTTTCTGCTTTTTATGTCATTGTCTTCAACTCTTATTGTAATCATCTCTACCCTATTCTCTCCATATGTAATTTATGTCATACTTAAGTTTTTCTTAAACAGGACCATGACTCCTCCACCTGTTTTCTTCTCCTTATTGAATAGGCCTCTAATATCATTACAAGTGAAGTTGTTTTCCAAAGTGAAGAATTGCTGTAGATCTGCAGAACGCTTCCTGAATACTGTGATTCAAACATCTTCATCCAACAGGTTCCATTGTTGTAGACGTGAGGCCAGGAGTTCAGTCTTTAGCTTAGTAAGTGTTAGATCACGAACTAGATCATTGAGTGATATACACTATATTTTATCAAAGTAAATGAATGATTATATGTAAACCTTTGAGTACCCAGATCAAAACGTTTGAGTTCCTACTTCGACTGGAAATGTTTAGTCGCCAGGCGATATCATTCGTCTGGAAAGGAGAACCCGAGGAAGACAGGAGTTTTAAAACCGTCTCGATCAAGCCTCTGATCGAACAATTTAATTCATTTGAGGGTCATCCGTGGAGGTTAGATGCTCAAGTGATTTTCCATAGTCACGAATGACTGTCATTTGCCCCTCCTCACTGACCACAATCTGGAGGTGTTGTGACGATTTTTTCGAAAGGGTTATGGTAGTCATGGTGGTGGCGAGGAGCTTACGCCAGGAGGCACTCAACTGCGGCCGAAGCCGTCACCTAGTCGCTTGGACTGTTGCAGTAGGTGACAGTCCCTTTAGGGAATCGGAGAGGAGTGAGGGATTCGAACCCACAGCTAAGCGAATGCGAGACCAGCACGCTACTGATGACGCCACCAGCGCACCTGAGGTCTTCCCACTGTGCGAAAGTTGCCACAGGCGATGGTCCACAGTGGGAAAGCAAGTCAGGAGGCGACGCTTACGTATGTAAGGGCAGCCAACGTAACAAAATGAATATATAAATAAAATAGATTAATACATGAATAAGCAAATAAATAAACAAATAAAAGTAAATCAAATCAATAAATAAACTAATAAGTATATAAACAAATAAATAAAGTAATAAATAAAGAAATGATCAGATACATGAACAAATAAATTATTAAATTTAAAATAGATAATTCAAGAAATAAGAACGAACTAGTAAATATACATATAATTGAATGAACAAACACATTAATAAACAGATAAATAAACAAATAAAAATAAGTAAATGAATAAATGTTGGTGCTATGAACAAGGTTGACCTCAGCCAATCTAGGATCTCCGACTCTGTGAGGCTGACCAACAGGTTATCCTCCAAGACCCAAGACCCTTCGCAGAAAGCCTCAAGAACTTCCCCATGGTCTGCTTCCGAGGTTCTTGCTTTAGTCGGGTTTTCTGCTGGTGGAGAAGGAGGAAGGACGACAATTCCAGCACGGACATGTCTCAGCTGAAAGCAGAGGCTCCTGACAACGGGAGGGACAGACCCGAGGAACTCTTCGAAGTCGTTCCAGGATTCTACGAGCTTCGCAGGGTGAAGATGGCCCGGGCAATCAAGAGACGAGACTTGAGAGTCTTACTTCTCAACAAAGTCCTCATTAAAGAGGCAAAGAAACACAAATAAAAAGCTCGAAAACAACGTTCATATCAAAGAGACAGAGAACAAATAAGAAGCCCGGATTAAAAAATGAATAAATAAATAAACAAATAAAAAGAAGAAAACGAAATGATTGAGAACCTGCTGCTCCACGTCGCCTGAGGAAATGAGGAAAGAGACAATCTTCCGCCAAATGGTTCGCCACGCCATTTTATATTCCTCGCCTGGGAAACAAACCCCCAAAACTAATTCACTGCCCATCCTGCACTCTGAAGACATAGAATCATGTACTTGGCGCCCGGTCTTGTCCTAAGTTCATATGACTGAACTATAAAGTATATTTTGAGCCGTGACTTTTCATTTTCAGGCTGTCGACAGGAACTCGTTGGGGAAAATAGACCAGAAAGTATCTAATGCAGTCAAAAGTCCTGCAGATACAGTTTCTACTGCATACTCAACCCCTTGCCTTCCTTTGTGGTTTGGGAGTTCCTCAGGTGAATAAAATCACCTGGCGGCAGACAGAATAAAACAGAAAAGTAAATCGTCATAAACCATGTCGGCCAAGAGCTTAATTGAGCTCCTTAAATATAAATTTTGAGCTCTCATCCGGGAGTATAATAGCTACGGATCACAGTACCGACATGTGATCCAGTACCTTTTTGATTCACACACGCAGCAATAGTACCTCTACGAATAAATGAGGCCATTTTTCTTGATCTGGTCGCGACCCCGAGGAATATTCGAGCCAGCCCTGTTGTTTTGACGACAGCCATACGATAAGTAAGCGTTGTCAACACTTTCTCATCTAAGAATTTCCGTACAGCACTTCCTTGATTGTTCCCTCCTTTTTCTTGTCGAGATGATTTCATCAATTATTTTCCTTTCCATTTTGTACAACACTGAAGGATCTCCTCAACGCACGTCCGAACTGAATGACTTCACAAACCCCAAAACCTCTGCCCCTTCGAGTCCTGCGGCACCGCTGACATATTCTGGCTACAGTGGTGTAGGGCAATTTTATTCACCTGAATGACGATCTATTGGTCCATGAAATGTATGCTGACAGTAAAACTAATTCAAAGATCTCTCTCTCTCTCTCTCTCTCTCTCTCTCTCTCTCTCTCTCTCTCTCTCTCTCTCTCTCTCTCTCTCTTTCTTTCTCTCTCTCTCTTTCTTTCTCTCTCTCCTCTCTCTCTCCTCTCTCTCTCTCTCTCTCTCTCTCTCTCTCTCTCTCTCTCTCTCTCTCTCTCTCTCTCTCTCTCTCTCTCTCTCTCTCTCTCTCTCTCTCTCTCACTCTCTCTAAATAAATAAATAAATGAATAAATGCATAGGTATAGTTAAATAATAAACAAACAGGTAAATAGTAAATAATAATAAATTGACATATAACTAATAATAAATGAAAATCAAACAGACAAATGATAACAAAACAAAAACAAATAATATCAAATAAATCATAATCATTACAGCATCTTGCTTAGGTGTTTATCTAAATGATTCTTAAAGCTTCGAACTAAACTACATTGCACTACCTGTGCAGGAAGTTTATTCCATTCATTAACTACACGGTTGGCAAAGTTGTTTCTACCTACTTCCAAATTGAATCTATTTCCGGACAGTTTGAGACCATTGTTTCTTGTCTGATTCTCATTCAATGTGAAAATTTTGTCACTTTTGATGTTGTCAATTCCCTTTAGAATTTTAAAGACCTGTATCAAGTCACCTCTGAGTCTACGCTTTTTTACGGAAAACAAATTCATATGTTTTAGTCGATTTTCGTATGATTTATTTTTGATATTTGGAATCAGTTTTGTGGCTCGCCGTTGTACTTTTTCCAGTCTGTCAATGTCTTAATGAGATTCGGTGACCATACGAAAACAGCATATTCCAAATGTGGACGAACTAACGATTTATATAGCTTGTTAATGAGTGATGGACTTTTGAAATCAAAAGATCGCGCAATCAGTCCCAGAATCTTATTTGCTTTCTCAGAGGCTGAAATACACTGCTTGGATGATTTGAGGTCGTTACTGATAATTACGCCGAGATCTTTTTCACCATCCACTTTTGTTAACGAATTTCCAAATAACTTGTAATCGTACTTACTGTTATTTTACCTATGTGCATTACCTTGCATTTACTTGTGTTAAATTTCATTAGCCACTTTTCAGACCATTGCTGTAATTTATCTAAATCTTCTTAAATATCTAATTGGTTTAAGTGATCATTTGCCATTCCGCACAGTTTTGTATCATCAGCAAATTTGGAAACAGTAGATTTTAGTCCGTGGTCTGGCTCGAATACTCCTCGGGGACGCGACCACACAAAGAAAAATGGCCTCATTTATCCGTACAGGTACTATTGCTGCGTGTGATTCAATAAGGTACTGGATCGCGTGTCGGTACTGTGATCCATAGCTATTATCTTCCCGGATGAGAGCTCAAACTTTATATTTAAGGAGCCAGTCTCAGTTAAGCTCTCGGCCGACCTGGTCGATGATGATTGATTTTATGTTTTATTCTGTCTGCCGCCGGTTGATTTTATTCAGTTGACCGAACTCCCAAATCCAAATAGAAGGCTAACGGTTGAGTACGCAATAGAAACTGTATCT
>NC_134794.1:17834932-17854932 GCF_046742065.1 Oratosquilla oratoria | reverse complement strand
ATAATAAGGATTTATTTTTGGATTATTTTTTATCAAAAAGGGACTAAGCCATACATCTAGCAAATATTCACCACCTCTTTGAAAACGTTCTCAGTTGACCTTCAAGGATTCAACGTCAGGCTTTAAAATACACACACATACAAGCATACACACACACACACACACACACACACACACACACACACACACACACACACACACACACACACACACACACACACACACACACGCACACACCTTGAGGGAACTGGACTGGCGTCCTTCGACGGACGGACTCGGTCGTTGGTTCGAAGTATACCTTATCCGAGAAAGGAAAATGGTTTTCCATGGGTACATTTAATTGAGGAGTTTTATTCTTCCTCGTCCCAATTCTATTCCTCTGATTCTTTATAATCTTCTGTTTCTTCTGTTTCTTGCCCTACTTCCTAAATTATCATTCTTGTCCTACTTCACTGCAAGCACGCACGCGTGCGCGCGCGCACACCCACACACACATACACACGCACGCACGCACGCACGCACACACACACACACACACACACACACACGCACTTCCAACGTTCATTTACGTAACTTCTATGAGAATGATGACGTCAGTTTCCTTATAGAAATCAATAACGTCATGGAAGCACAATACGATATAAAATTCCTTTGGCTATTCAAGGCCAGGCAAAGGAACTAAAGTCTGTTAACGTTTGTTCAAAATGCCCTCTGAGTCGACATGACGTCATATAGTCCTCGGGCGTTTAGTTATTTCGTCTAAAAGGATAGTATGACGTCACTCCTCTCCCAGCCCGGTGGACAAACTTTCTTTCCTCATTTTAGGCTTTGAGATCTACACTATATTTTTCAAAGTAAATGAAGGATTGCATGTAAACCTTCGAATACCGAGATCGAAATATTTGAGTACCTACTTCGATTCGAAACGTTTAATCGCCAGGCCATGCCATTCGTCCGGAAAGGAGAGCCCGAGGAAGGCAGGAGTTTTAAATCCCTCTCGATCAAGCCTCTGGTCGAACAATTTCATTCATTTGAGGGTCATCCGTGGAGATTAGATGCTCAAGTAATTTCCCACGGTCACGAATGACTGCCATTTGTCCCTCCTCACTGACCACCTTCTGGAGATATTGTGACGATTTTTTTTTTTTTTCTAAGGATTATGGAAGTCAGGAGGCACTCAACTGCGGCCGAAGCCGTCACCTAGGCGCTTGGACTGTTGGAGTAGGTGACAGTTCCTGCTGGAAATCGGAGAGGAGTGCGGGATTCGAACCCACAGCTAAGAGAATGAGAGACCAGCACGCTTTCGATGACGCCACCAGCGCACGTGGAAGTCTTCCCACTGTGCGAAAGAAAGTGGCCACAGGCGATGGTCCACAGTGGGGAAGCAAGTCAGGAGGCGACACTTAGGTATGTACTCGTAAGGGCAGCAAACGTAACAAAATGAAGAAATAAATAAAATGAATTAATACATGTATAAGCAAATGAATAAATATACAAACAAAAAGATAAAAAAATAAAAGTAAATCAAATCAATAAATAAACTAATAAGTATATAGACAAATAAATAAAGTAATAAATAAACAAATGAACAGATACATGAACAAATAAATTATTAAATTTAAAATAGATAATTCAAGAAATAAGAACGAACTAGTAAATATACATATAATTGAATGAACAAACACATTAATAAACAGATAGATAAACAAATAAAAGTAAATAATTGAATAAATGTTGGTGCTATGAACAAGGTTGACCTCAGCCAATCTAGGCTCTCCGACTTGTGAGTCCGACCAACAGGTTATCCTCCAAGACCCAAGACCCTTCGCAGAAAGCCTCAAGAACTTCGCCATGACCTACTTCGCAGGTTCTTGTTTTAGTCGGGTTTTCTGCTGGTGGAGAAGGAGTAAGGACGACAGTTCCAGCGAGGAGAACGTCGTCGTGGATGTCTCTCAGCTGAAGGCCGAGGTTCCTGACACCGCGTGGGACATGACCTACGAAGTTTTCGATGTCGTCCCAGGAGTCTACGAGGTTCGCAGGGCGAAGATGGCCCAGGCGATCAAGAGACAAGACCTGAGAGTCTTCGTTCTCAATAAAGTCCTCATCAAGGAGGCAAAAAAATACAAATAAGAAGACCGGAAACAAGGTTGTTATCACGGTGGCGACAAAGAACAAACGAGAAGCCTGGGATAACGAAGAATAAAAGGAAGAAACGGAAATCATTCATAACCGGATGCTGCACGTCGCAGAGGGAACGGGCAAAATAAAATCTCCTGCCAAATGGTTCGCCACGCCATTCTAAATTCCTCGCCTGGGAAACAAACAGTTCCCCAAAACTAATTAGCTGCACACTGAATACGGAATCATGCACTCTACTGCTTCGGTCAAATTCCTCGGCACCCGTTTTTGCACAAATCCCATAAAACTGAGCTACAAATGTTATTTCGAGTCATGATTTCTTGTTTACAGGCTGTCGACAGGCACTCGTTGGGGAAAAATAAAATAGAAAGTATCTAATGTAGCCAGAAGTCCTGCAGATATAGTTTCTACTGCGTACTCAACGCCTTGCCTTCCTTTGGGATTTGGGAGTTCCCTCAGCAGAATAAAATCACCTGGCGCTAGACAGAATAAAACATAAAACTCAATCATCGTCGACCACGTCAGGCAAGAACAGGCTTAATTGAGTTCCTTAAATATAAACTTTGAGCTCTCATCCCCTAGGGTAATAATCATGTATCACATTACCAACACGTGATCCAATACTGTAGTGATTCACACACGCAGCAATAGTACCTTTAGGGAAAAATGAGGCCATTTTTCTTGATCTCGTCATGACCCCGAGGAGTATTCGAGACAACCCTGTTATTTTGACGACAGCCATACTATAAAGAGAGAGAGAGAGAGAGAGAGAGAGAGAGAGAGAGAGAGAGAGAGAGAGAGAGAGAGAGAGAGAGAGAGAGAGAGAGAGAGAGAGAACATCTTTGAATTATAAGCCCATCCCTAAAGCAGGGGCCTATAGCCTTATCAAAGTATCCTGAAGGAAAGAGAGAGGGAGAGAGAGAGAGAGATAGAGAAATAGAGAGAGAGAGAGAGAGAGAGAGAGAGAGAGAGAGAGAGAGAGAGACAGAGGCTCTGCAACTAGCAACTGTTAAAAAGGTTGGTAGCTCCTATCCTACATACTCCCAAACACGTACATGCACAAAATCATAGTTATATAAAAGACATTGAAAAGTATATCATATCTTATGCTCCGACAAACCCTATAGATTTAAATTTGCAATTCTCTTTGGCTCGCTACTTCAAAAATGGAGATTGCGACATAATAACGGTCTCACGCCCTTGGTCAACTATGATTTCCTTTTATGGTTTATTCTGGCTCCCGCTAGTTAATTTTATTCAGCTGAGGGGGACTTCCAAATCCCAGAGGAAGGCAAGGGGTTGAATATGCAGGACTTTGGACTGCATTAAATACTTTCTAGTCTATTTTTCCCTGAGTGCATGTCGACAGCCTGCAAATGAGAAATCACGACTCGAAATATACTTTGTAGTTTATTCATATGAACTTTGCTGAAGAGTTTGACCGAAGATGTAAAGAAAGCAGTAGAGTACATGATTCTATGTCTTCAGTGTGCAGGACGGGCAGTGAAATTGTTTTGGGGATTTATTTCCCAGGCGAGGAATATAAAATGGCGTGGTGAACCATTTGACGGAAGACTTCCTTT
This sequence comes from Oratosquilla oratoria, assembly GCF_046742065.1. NCBI lineage: Eukaryota > Metazoa > Arthropoda > Malacostraca > Stomatopoda > Squillidae > Oratosquilla > Oratosquilla oratoria. The sequence goes on along the minus strand of NC_134794.1, from coordinate 17,851,210 downwards.
TCCCTGTTTCCTCTGGCGATGTGGAGCATCCGGTTATGAATCATTTCCCTTTCTTCCTTTTACTTTCTGTTTAACCCTGGTTTTTCAATTGTATTTTGTCGCCAGGCTTCTTATTTGTAAGTTCTTGCCTCCTTGGTGAGGACTTTGTTGAGAACGAAGACTCTCAGGTCTCGTCTCTTGATCGCCTTGGCCATCTTCACCCTGCGAAGCTCGTAGAATCCTGGGACATCTTCGAAGAGTTCGTAGGGTCTGTCACTCGCGGTATCAGGAGCTTCTGCCTTCAGCGTAGAGATGTTCATGATGACGTTCTCCTTGGAACTGTCCTCCTTCCTCCTTCTCCACCAGCAGAAAACCCAGCTGAAGCAAGAACCTCCGAAGGAGATCATATCGAAGTTCTTGAGGCTTTCTGCCAAGGGTCTTGGGTCTTGGAGGATCCTGTTGGTCGGCCTCACAGAGTCGGAGAGCCTAGATTGGCTGAGGTCATCCTTGTTCATAGCACCAACATTCATTCATTTATTTACTTTCATTTTCTATTGATCAATTTATTAATCTCTTTGTTCATTCAGTTATACATATATTTACTATTTTTTTTTATTTGTTGATTGATTGATTTATTTATTTAACTGTTTATCTGTCCATGTCTCTGTTTATTTTTTTATCTATTAATTACTTTATTTATCTATCTATATACTTATTCGTTTATTTGTTTATTTTATTTACTTGTATATGTTTATTTATTTGTTTGTATATTTCGTATCAACTTATCTATTTATTACTTTTGCTACGTTTGCTGCCGTGACAAAGCGAAGTGTCGCCTCGTGACTTGTTTCCCATTGTAGACCATCGTCTGTGGCCACGTTCGCACAGTGGGAAGACTTCCACGTGCGCTGGTGGCGTCATCGGAAACGTGCTGGTCTTGCATTCACTTAGGTGTGGGTTCGAATCCCGCACTCCTTGAATAGTGTTTGCACACACTGTCGCCTTATCTAATTTATTCCAGGTATCCACCACTTTGTTTGGGAAGCTATTCTTTTTCAGATCTCTTCTATAGTTATCCTTTTTGAGTTTCTTTTCATATCCCTTTGTTTTTCCGTTGTCCCATTTTGATAAGACATCTCTATCTAGGATTTCCATTCCTTTCATGATTTTATAAATAATCAGTAAATCTCTTTCTCTTCTTTGTTCCAGAGTTGGTAGTTCCAGTTTGGACAATCTTTGTTCGTATGTTAATTTGGAGAGTGTTGGTGCCATCTTTGTCGTTGCTTTTTGTATTCCAATTTATTTATATTCTTTTTAATACTGGGTGTCTATATTGTTGTAGCGTACTCAAGTTTTGGTCTTATTAGTGTAACTAATATTTTCTTAATAAATTCGTCATCCAAATAGTCAAATGCCACTTTCATTTATCTTAATAGTTTGAAGATTTCTCCGACTATTTTGTTGATATTTTTGTCCGGTGACATATCTTTGCTGATTATTACTCCTAAGTCTCTTTCAGAGCTCACTTCTTTGACTTCCTCACCAATTTTATAATTTCTCGATATTCTATTTTTACTTTTTTCAAACTTCTTTCAAACTTCTTGATATTAAAGTTCACTTCCCACTTTTGACTACATTTCCAGATTTTGTCTAGGTCTATCTGTAATGATTCACAATCTTCCTCTGTGGTTATTTTCTTTGGTATTTTTGCGTCATCTGCGAAGAAGTTCATATAACATTCCACTCCTTCATCCATGTCATTTATATATATGGCAAACATGATTGGAGCCAATACCAAACCTTGCGGGACACCACTTATCATTTCTTCCTAATTCGAGAATTTGTCTCTAATTACTACCCTCATTTTCATCCCAGTCAAGAAGTCTTCCATCCATTCCAATAAATTTCCTTTGATGCCACCTATTGATTCTATTTTTCTGATTAGTATTTTGTGTGGTACTTTATCAAATGCTTTTTGTAGATCTAGAAAAGGACAGTCCGCCCATACATCCTTTTCTTGTATTATTTCTATTAGTCTCGAGTATAAGCAGATCAAGTTTGTTGTACATAATCTTCCTTGTCTAAATCCAAAATTATTTGGATTCAGTATATCGCCAGCCTCATATAGAAAGTGCCTAAGTCATTTGTCCAACTTTTCAGGAAATCGAAAAAAAAAAATCGTTTTTCTATTTTATAAATGTACGTAATGTTCCTCCGAACGTAGTTTTAACCCATTCAGACACTAAAGAAAACATTGGGAATTGTACCACAAGAAGCAATGAAAAATTAATTTAGACAAAAAAAAAAAAAATCCAGAAATTGACGAAAAATGGCTAAGGCAATTTCTTTACGAGGGTGACGATATTTTTTTCTTCCAGATGTTTAACCCATCTGATTTTGATAACTTTTTCTCATATTTTTGCTATTGTGCTTGTAAGGGAGATTGGTCTGTAGTTGATTGGATTTTCTTCGTTCCCTCTATTATATATTAGTACAATATTTGCATTTTTCCAGTCCTGTGGTACCTTTCCTTCTTTTAGTGAGTAGTTATCTTGTATATTTTGTCCGCCAACTCATCTATGCATTCTATTGATATCCAATTTGCTATTCCATCCGGACCGTGTGATTTTCTGACATTAAGGTTTTTTATTTGATCTCTGATTTCCTTCTGTGTCAACGTTATTTCCTTCATTGGGGGGGGGATCTCTCTCTCCCTATTTCCTCACAGTTCTGTGAACTTTCAATTGTGAATACTGACTTGAAATGTTTGTTCATAATTTCAGCCACTTCTACTTTTTTATATTCGTAATTCCCTTGACGCATTCCTCCTATTTCTTGTTTATTTTTTAGTTTACACACGGGGATTATTGCGTGTTATACATGGATGGGGTGGTGTGAGAGGTAAATGCAAGGGTAGTGAGCAAGGGATTGGAGATGGTTAAAGAAAATGGAGAAAAGTGGGAGGTGAGCCAGCTGTTGTTTGCGGACGACACTGCGCTTGTGGCAGGATCGGAGGAGGGATTGAGGAAGTTGGTGGCAGAGTTTGGGAGAGTATGTGATAGAAGAAAGCTAAAGATAAATGTGGGTAAAAGTTAGGTGATGAGATGTACAAGGGGTGAAAGTGGCAGTAGACTGGAAGTGAGCATTAAAGGAGAGCGACTGGAGGAAGTGGATAGTTTTAGATACTTGGGTGCAAATGTGGCAGGGAAAGGTGGAGTGAAAGTGGAGGCAGAATGTAGATTGAGAGGAGCGAGTAAATGCCTTGGTGGATTAAAGAGTGTAATGAGGAATAGACATTTGGGAATGGATGCTAAGAGGAGACTGTATGAAGGAGTGATTGTGCCAACAGCACTATATGGGGGCAGAAACATGGAACATAAGAGAAGAAGAGAGAAGGAGTTTGAATGTGTTTGAGATGAGGTGTCTGAGAAGTATGATGGGGGTTACTAGGCTGGATAGAGTGAGAAATGAGGAGGTGGGGAGGAGAACAGGGGTGGAAAAGGAGCTGGGAGATAGGGTTGATGAAAGAATATTAGGATGGTTTGGACACATGGAAAGAATGAGTGAAGAAAGACTAGTAAAAGAGGTGTGGAAGGCAGATGTGGAGGGAGTGAACATGAGGGGACGTCCTAGGATGAGGTGGATGGATGGGGTGAAGGGGGCTTTGGGGAAGAGGGGAATGTCTGTTGAGGAAGGACGGGAGAGGACAGAAGATAGGGGTGAATGGAGAATGGTTGTATATGATGTTGTGATTGCATGAGGTGGAATGGGCGGGTGGATGGGGGGTGAGGTAGTATGTGTGAGCAAAATTTGACGCAGCCCGAAGGGATTTCTCCCCATCCTCTCATTTTATGCAATGGGGGGGACGGAGAGGGGGGGGTTGCCGATTTAATGAAGCGGCCTTGCTGTGGATGTGCTGTGTCTTGCGACACTGCTTCTGACCCAGGGCAGTGGACAAGGTGCAGGGATGACCCGTCATTCAGGAGGTGCTAAGATAAGAGGGAGGGTGGAGGGGAGTGGAGTGTATTCAGGGATGGAATGGGTGGGAATGATTTTATGCCTTTTTCTTTTTGGCTACCCCCCTTGTAAGGGGGGAAAAGCCTTGGTATATGTATGTATGTACAAATTACATACCTGTAAAATAGTTTAGGTTGTTCCTTGCATTTTTCTATTATATCTCTTTCATAGTTTCTCTTTTCATCTCTGCGTATTTTTACCCAATCATTTCTTAGTTCGATATATGTTCGTCATTTACTAGTTTTTTTTTTTTTTTTTTTTACATCGCTTGCAAGCTTTGTCTCTTTTATCCTTAGCCTCACTTCATTTTTTGTTGTACCAGTTTTTTATGTATACCCTTTCTTGCTTCTGTTTTGGTACATATTTGTTCACCCCCTCATTATAAATTTCTTTTAGTATATTCCATTTCTCTTTCGTTTTTGTTTCTTCATTTAGGAAATTAGCCCAATTTGCGTTTTGAAAGAATTTTCTGAGTTTCTCAAAATCTGTGTTGTTGTACATTAGTCTTCCGTTTCTATGTTTCTCATTTCTCATTAATTTACATGAGATTAATTAATGCAGTTCTAGAATGGCTGTTAGGAAACATTACCAATTGTATTTCTAGGTGATATCTTAATAGTTTCCCAAACAGCGGGTCAGCACTTTCTGAGAGTAGATTTGGTATTCTTAAGACTAGTTGAAGTAGGATTGAAAGTGAAACTTGAAAAATTTAAATTCTTGCAGGACAGTGTCATTTATTTGAGGCATAAAGTAGAAAGGCATGGACTTAGTACAGTAAATTCAAAGGTAGATGTAGTAAAGAATTGTCCCGTTCCGAACAATGTAGAAAAATTGAAAGTTTCTTGAGATTGACAGGATATTATAGGAATTTTATCCAGGGATATGCAGACAGAGCTAATCTATTAAGTTCTTTGTTGAGGAAAGATTCAAAGTTCATGTGGGGGCCTGCACAACAGCAAGCTTTTGACAAGTTGAAAGATAAATTTACTAGTTCTCCAGTTTTCATATTTCCAGATTATCATAAGGAGTTCATTCTTTGTACTGATGTGTCTGACATAAGGTTAGGAGTCATCTTGATGCAAGAGAGAAATGGAACGTTGAAACCGATTGCTTATACATCTATGCTTTGTAATAGTGCAGAGAGAAACTACTCTATAACAGAAAGAGAAATCTTAGCAGTGATATATTCAATTGTAAGTTTAAGAGATGTGATACTGGGATATTCAATCAAAGTGTGGACTGATCATACAGCTATTCAAAACTTATTTAAGCATAAGAATCTTAAGACAGTCTAGCCAGGTGGTTTACTACACTTTAGTGTTATGAGGTTAAATTTGAGTATATTCCGGGTAGAAAGAATGTTGCAGCAGATACACTTTCTAGAAGTATTAGTCAACCATTAGTTGTGGACTCGAATTCCCCACTCCTCTCCGATTCCCAGTCGGAACTCTCACCTACTCCAACATTCCAGGCGCCTAGGTGACGGCTTCGGCCGCAATTGAGTGCCTCCTGGCGTAAGCTCCTCATCACCACCACCATGACTTCCATAATCCTTTCGAAAAAAATCGTCACAACACCTCTAAAATGTGGTCAGTGAGGAAGGTGTTGAAAGCGTGGTGAATCACTTGAGCCTCAAACCTCCATGCATGACCCTCAAATGAATTAAATTGTTCGACCAAAGGCTTGATCGAGAGCGTTTTAAAATTCCTGTCTTCCTCGGGTTCTCCCTTCCAGACGAAGTTTCCGGTCGAAGTAGGTACTCAAACGTTTCGAGCTGGGTACTCAAAGGTTGTGACCTTCTGTGGTCCCCTTTCATCACTCTGTTGTCGTCTCTGTGGGCTGTTTTTCTTTTGTGCTTTTTTACTTTATAGTTTTCTTTCACCTTTGTCTTTCTTACGTATGATTAGTCACTCATTATTTTCATTTGTAGGAAGCCTCTTTGCTTCCGATCATCCGACTTAGTCAAGTTCCACTTAGTATTATCCTGTATAAGAGAGAGAAATTCAACGGAGTTTAATTTTCTTTTCTTTTTTTCCCAAATATTAATACACTTGGTTCTTTAAGTTACGCCAAGGGATTCCCGTCTGGAATCCTCAATTTTGGTTATTGGTCAGTTTTGCAATGACGTCATGATTTCTTTAGTCCAATGAGTTTTAAGTTAGATATAAGATTCTTCCCTAAGGGCGTGATGTTACAATCGTGAACCAATTGAATTTTCTCCTCCACCACCCTTTCTCCAATAAAAATAGCTGTTACAGTCTCGTATGCAATACTGCTTACTCAAGCAATCTTGAAACCAATGCACACACTGACTTAGCTTACATATTGTTACAGCAGCATAAAAATGAACATTATACAGCAATGAAATCGGGTCCCCGGCGACTGTTTGTAAACATTAGGCGGGGAGCGAGCTTGTTCAACTCCTTCGCCTTTTCGTCTTCGGGTATTATATAAATACATAAACTATTAAAATGTAATACTCGTCATCTACCTCTCCTTCTACCCACTTGTCTACCAGCCTCTTACAGGGCTCGGCAGCTACCACTTGGTCATCCCGACCAATCATTTTCTACTACCCTCTTACAGGGCTCTGCAATACAACAATATTCCGGAAATACACTCTTGAAAAATATCCTATACAAGGGGCTAACCATTAAAACTATTTCTGCATAAACTGGCTAAACAAGATTAAAAGTATTATCTTTCAATGTATGTTGTCACCAAAATATATGTCACGCATAACAAAGAAATAAGTAACCCCTCCTTTATGCACAAATGTCTGTAACACCAAATATATACTGACCTAAATAAAAAAAAAAAAAAAAAAAAAAAACATATATATATATATATATAAATTGGATGTAATAAACCGATTTGCAAAACTCATCACTACAAAGGTCCAAGGAAGTCATAATTTACCAATAACAAAATCAGGAAAATATGTCAAATAGAATTCAACGTCTTCCTTCTGATTGTGAAATTTTATTAAGAGCAGCAACAAATAAAATAAAACATTATTAGAAAACTTGGTTGTATTAGATCTCAATTAAGGATTTTTCACGCTTTCAAAGATGGTGAGTTGTGTATTAGTATTAAAGATGTTAGTAATAGTGGAGTGTCTCCATGCACAATTTCACATTTGTTTCACACTTATTTCAATTATTGTCTTGGACACATACTAGTGAAGCTACATAAAAAAAATTCTATGCTTTACAGAACAAAATATCGTTCAGCACTTATATAATGGTAAGGTTCTAAGTTTTCATGACTGAAAAAGGCTCCAGGTAGCACATCTGTTCGATACACAAAAGGTCCCGGTAGTTCAGGTCTTCCATCTTAGGCATGCACCTTACATATCAACAATGTAATCCAGGCCTATCTGTAAGAAATTATTTGGATTAATACATAGCTAACAAATGATGTTATAAACATATTCCTGATGCTCCTCTAGAATTAAGGATCCATTTACACTAATAGACTGTGTTTTACAATCCTCAGTGTCACATTTATCATCATCATCATCATATTCTATCAAAGTTATTTTTAAATCATCTGCATGTCTAATTGACGCTTCTCTAGTTTCCAAGTGTACGAGTAAGATCTATTTATTTCCACCTGCAAAATCAATTATCCTAAATGGACCAGGGTACCTCGGTGAAAGTTTATTATGGGTTTTATGTAATTTGACGAGGACCAAATCTCCTATTTGTAATTCTATTTTATGTGTTATTTTGTGCTGTTGTTTTTTCATCTCTTGTGTTCCCTAACTCTTTAATGTACAGCTTGAAATGTATGTATCCTATCTGAGATGTAATCCTCTATATTATACACAGGTCTTTGGTCTGTAATCAAGATTTCATATGGGAGAAGTTTGTCCTCCCCCAAAATAATAAAATGGGATGTTTCTCCCGTAGCCGTATTAATTTGGTCGTTTAGGATACACTTAACACAATGAATCAAACTATCCCATGCTATACTATGTGGGCTTATCAAACCTCTAAGACATGTAATAATTTTCTAATTAAACCTCTCTACAACTCCATTGCTCTGAGAATGATTCACTAGTATATTTACTTTATGAATCTTAAATAACCTACATAATTCTCTCAATATTTTGTCATTAAATTCAATATCATTGTCTGAAACTATGATCTTAGGTGTAGTGAAATTACAGATCATCTGATCATATATTACTGAAGCAATTGTTTCAGCTCTCTTATTTGGAATAGGTTGCAAAATACAAAATCTTGAAAGATAATCAATAGGAACAAACACATTTTTATATCCATTTTCAGACATGGGTAACTCTAATGCATCTATGTGAACTCTTTCCAAAGGATTCTGTGGGAAGGAATGTGATAGCATAGGAACAGGTTTAGGTGTAATCTTAACACATTCCTAACAATTTTCTATATAATCATATATATTTTTCTTCATACCTGGCCTAAAATATTTTTGTGCTTGTCTATAAGTTTTATCCTTTCCTGGATGTGAACTACAATGACTATCATGAAGTAACTTTAATGCCTCTTGTACAAGAGTTTGTGGAATTACCAACTGATTTACTGGGTCCCTAGAAATATCTTTCCCACTTACAACTGTTTCTCTATACAAAAGTCCATTAGTCAAATGAGATTCCTCTATCTTATACCCCTTTGGTAGTTTTTGGAGAATTATTTCTTTGATTCATCAAATACTGGGATACTTTTTTCCAAGTCTTATTTTTTTATCCCTTATTATCATTTCCTCATCTAATGTTACTAGCTCATCTATACTACAGACGTAAGTGATCAACCCTGTCGTTGGTTGACTAATACTTCTAGAAAGTGCATCTGCTGCAACATTCTTTCTACCCGGAATATACTCAAATTTAACCTCATAACACTGAAGTGTAGTAAACCACCTGGCTAGACTGTCTTAAGATTCTTATGCTTAAATAAGTTCTGAATAGCTGTATGATCAGTCCACACTTTGATTGAATATCCCAGTATCACATCTCTAAAACTTACTATTGAATATATCACTGCTAAGATTTCTCTTTCTGTTATAGAGTAGTTTCTCTCTGCACTATTACAAAGCATAGATGTATAAGCAATCGGTTTCAACGTTCCATTTCTCTCTTGCATCAGTATGACTCCTAACCTTATGTCAGACACATCAGTACAAAGAATGAACTCCTTATAATAATCTGGAAATATGAAAACTGAAGAACTAGTAAATTTATCTTTCAACTTGTCAAAAGCTTACTGTTGTGCAGGCCCCCACATGAACTTTGAATCTTTCCTCAACAAAGAACTTAATGGATTAGCTCTGTCTGCATATCCCTGGATAAAATTCCAATAATATCCTGTCAATCCCAAGAATTTTTTTTTTTTTTCTACATTCTACATTGTTCAGAACTGGACCATTCCTTACTACTTCTACCTTTGAATTTACTGTACTAAGTCCGTGCCTTTCTATCTTATGCCCCAAATAAATGACACTGTCCTGCAAAAACTTACATTTTTCAAGTGTTTCACTTTCAATCCTACTTCAACTAGTCTTAAGAATACCAAATCTAATTTCTTAAAGTCCTGAACCGCTGTTTGGGAAACTATTAAAATATCACTTAGAAATACAATTGGCAATGTTTCCTAACAGCCAATCTAGAACTGCATTCATTAATCTCATGTAAGTTAATGGACTATTACATAACCCAAATGGCATTCGTTTGAACGCATAATGTCCCGTTGGTGTAGAGAAGGCTGTGAATTCTCGTGAGTCTTCATGCAACTCGATCTGCTAGAACGCAGTCATGATATTTACAGTGCTAAAATACCTATTCTCGGTTCCCAAACTTCTAAGAATGTCTCTTATTATCGGTAAGAGTAATCTGTAGGGTACAGTCTGTTAATCAATTCCCTATAATCAATAACTGGACGCGTGGTACCACCTGTTCCTTTTCTGATTTTTCTCCTACTTCCTGAATTATCTTTCTTGTCCTAATTCACTGCAGGCACGCACGCACACACACACACACACACACACACACACACACACACACACACACACACACACACACACACACACACACACACACACACACACACACACACACACACACCAGCAGCGGTTAGAGTAGGACGCCCGAAATGAGCTCCGAAGCGCTAAGCAGCGCTTCGTTGAAAGAGAAATTTAAAACCGGCACTAGTTAGGTGGTATAAGGGAGAAGTGTACAACGAGTGACCAAAATGTAACAGTCTCTGTGTGTGTGTGCTTTTTTTATTGATTACTCTAAAAATGGAAGAAAACAACAGTGATTTAAGGAAAAACGAACCAACGAAGAGATACCGTGACGTATGTAGGGTGAAATCACCACTGGGGGTGATCCCCAAAAGAACATGCCTGAATGAAACCCCGAAGTTGTACCAAAGGTTTGAAAGAAATTTATTTTTGGGTTTTGATAGAGAAGGTGGAATTTTTAATAGAGGGATAGAGATAGATAGAGAGCCCAGGTATAAAAATATAGTGAGAAATAGATAGATCAATGATTTATTAGATGAAATAATTGAACTAGAATGTGAACATAGGGCAATGTCTAGAGAGATAGCCCTGCTAAAAAAGGCAAATGAAGAGACTAACAGGGAGCTAGATGATCTAAAAAAGGAACTAATTATGATCAAGGGAGAAAATGAAAGACTGAAAAATGAAGATAAAAATAAAAATGAGGCATTAAAAAATAAATGAAGGACCAAATGGATAAAAAGATAAGCGATAAAGAAAAAGAGAAAGCAAAGGAACTTAGAAATGAACCAAATGTAAAAAATTAAAAGAGAACAGAGACTGAAAAGAATTATTTTTTTAGAGTGCTGGACCGGAGGCTGAGAAAATGTTATATATAAAGAAAAGGATACAAAATAGAAAAGGACGAGAAAGGAAAAAATTAAAGATAGCATATACCAACATAGACGGAAGGATTTCAGGTCTGAGCGAATTAAATGATTATCTGGCATTAGAAAAACCAGACGTAATGGGAATTGTAGAAATGAAATTAAAAAGTCCGCTATCACCTAATACTGTGGGATAAGGTCTATACAAGCATTGGATGAAAAATAGAAAGAAAAAACAGGGTGGGGGAGTATTATTTTTTACTAAGAAAGGCTTAAATGTGACCAAGATAACAGAAGAAAAAACAATGTGGAATCAATTATGATAAAAGTTGAAAACAGTGACATGAATAGTAGAAAATTTGTGGTAATGTATGTCCCCTCCAAAACACAGTCTTGGACAGAAAGTGATAATTCCAAACTATTGGAAGACACAAAATATGAACTAATTTACTGAAAGAAGAAATATAGTAGTTATGGGTGATTTTAATTCAAAAGAAATATATTGGGAAGAAATGACAGTGAAGGGTGGAAAAAAAAACTCTGGGGAAACATACTACTTGATATAACCATTGAATACACAATGACTCAGTGAGTAAAGGAAAATACCAGATACATATACAATGAGGAACCATCGAGACTAGCCTTAATTCTTACGTCAGAGTCTGAAATTGTGGACAGAATTAATTACAAAACTCTAATTGGGAAGAGTGACCATGTCGTAATAGAATTCGAACTAAAAGAGCAAATGGACTTGAGAAGAAATGAGAAACATAGAAAAGGAAGGCTAATCTACAACAAAACAGATTTTGAGAAACCCAGAAAATTCTTTCAAAACGCAAATTGGGCTAACTTCCTAAATGAAGAAACAAAGACGGAAGAGAAATGGAGTATACTAAAAGACATTTACAATGAGGGAGTGAACAAATATGTACCAAAACAGAAGCAAGAAAGGGTATACATAAAAAACTGGTACAACAAATAATGTAGTGAGGCTAAGGATAAAAGAGACAACGTTTGTAAACGATGGAAAAAAACGAGTAAATGACAAACATATATCAAACTAAGAAATGATTATGCAAAAATACGCAAAGATGAAAAGAGAAACTATGAAAGATATATAATAGAAAAATACAAGGAACAACCTAAACTATTTTACAGATATCTAAGTTGTAAACTAAAAAACAAACAAGAAATAGAAGGACTGCGCCAAGGGAATTACGAATATAAAGAAATGGAAGTGGCAGAAATAATAAACAAACATTTCAGATCAGTATTCAAAATTGAAAGTCTACAAAAATGCGAGGAAATAGAGAGAGAGAGATACCCCCCAATGAAGGAAATAACTTTGACACAGAAGGAAATCAGAGACCAAATAAAAAACCTTAATGTCAGAAAGTCAGACGGTCCGGATGGAATTGCAAATTGGATATTAAAATAATACATAGATGAGTTGGCGGACAAAATATACAAGATAATTACTCACTCAAAGAAGGAAAGGTACCACAGGACTGGAAAAATGCAAATATTGTACCAATATATAAAGGAGGGAACAAAGAAAATCCAAACAACTACAGACCAGTCTCCCTTACAAGCACAATAGCAAAAATATGTGAAAAAGTTATCAAAATTAGATGAGTTAAACATCTGGAAGAAAAAAATATCATCACCCTCGTAAAGAAATTGCCTAAGCCATTTTTCGTAAATTTCTGATTTTTTTGTTTTAATCAAATTTTCATTGCTCCTTGTGGTACAATTCCCAATGCTTTATTTAATGTCTGGGTAGTTTAAAACTACGTTAGGAGGAACATTATGTACATTTATAAAATAGAAAAACTATTTTTTTTCGATTTTCTGAAAAGTTGGATAAATGACTTAGGCACTTTTATTTATGAGGCTGGCGATATACTGAATCCAAATAATTTTGGATTTAGACAAGGAAGATTATGTACAACAAACTTGATCTGATTATACTCGAGACAAATAGAAATAATACAAGAAAAGGATGTATGGGCGGACTGTGCTTTTCTAGATCTACAAAAAGCATTTGATAAAGTACCACACAAAATACTAATAAGAAAAATAGAATCAATAGGTGGCATAGAAGGAAATATATTGGAATGGATGGAAGACTTCTTGACTGGGATGAAAATGAGGGTAGTAATTAGAGACAAATACTCGAATTGGGAAGAAATGATAAGTGGTGTCCCGCAAGGTTCGGTATTGACTCCAATCATGTTTGCCATATATATAAATGACATGGATGAAGGAGTGGAATGTTATATGAACTTCTTCGCATATGACGCAAAAATACCAAAGAAAATAACCACAGAGGAAGATTGTGAATCATTACAGATAGACCTAGACAAAATCTGGAATTGTAGTCAAAAGTGGGAAGTGAACTTTAATATCAAGAAATGTAGTATAATGGAGTTTGAAAAAAGTAAAAATAGAATATCGAGAAATTATAAAATTGAAGAAGTCAAAGAAGTGAGCTCTGAAAGAGACTTAGGAGTAATAATCAGCAAAGACATGTCACCGGAGAAAAATATCAACAAAATAGTCGGAGAAACCTTCAACCTTTTAAGGTCAATGAAAGTGCCATTTGACTATTTGGATGACGAAATTATTAAGAAAATATTAGTTACACTAATAAGACCAAAACTGGAGTACGCTACAACAATATAGACACCCAGTATTAAAAAGAATATAAAGAAATTAGAAAAAATACAAAAAGCAACGACAAAGATGGCACCAACACTCTCCAAATTAACATACGAACAAAGATTGTCCAAACTGGAACTACCAACTCTGGAACAAAGAAGAGAGAGATTTACTGATTATTAATAGAATCATGGAAGGAATGGAAATCCTAGATAGAGATGTCTTATCAGAATGGGACAACGAAAAAACAAGGGGACATGAAAAGAAACTCAAAAAGGATAATTATAGAAGAGATCTGAAAAAGAATAGCTTCCCAAACAGAGTGGTGGATACCTGGAATAAATTAGATAAGGCAACAGTGTGTGCAAACACTATTCAAGGAGTGCGGGATTCGAACCCACACCTAAGTGAATGCGAGACCAGCACGCTTCCGATGACGCCACCAGCGCACGTGGAAGTCTTCCCACTGTGCGAACGTGGCCACAGACGATGGTCTACAATGGGAAACAAGTCACGAGGCGACACTTCGCCTGTCACGGCAGCAAACGTAGCAAAAGTAATAAATAGATAAGTTAATACGTGGATAAGAAATATACAAACAAATAAATAAACATATACAAGTAAATAAAATAAACAAATAAACGAATAAGTATATAGATAGATAAATAAAATAATTAATAGATAAAAAAATAAACAGAGACATGGACAGATAAACAGTTAAATAAATAAATCAATCAATCAACAAATAAAAAAAATAGTAAATATATGTATAACTGAATGAACAAAGAGATTAATAAATTGATCAATAGAAAATGAAAGTAAATAAATGAATGAATGTTGGTGCTATGAACAAGGATGACCTCAGCCAATCTAGGCTCTCCGACTCTGTGAGGCCGACCAACAGGTTCCCCCAAGACCCAAGACCCTTGGCAGAAAGCCTCAAGAACTTCGATATGATCTCCTTCGGAGGTTCTTGCTTCAGCTGGGTTTTCTGCTGGTGGAGAAGGAGGAAGGAGGACAGTTCCAAGGAGAACGTCATCATGAACATCTCTACGCTGAAGGCAGAAGCTCCTGATACCGCGAGTGACAGACCCTACGAACTCTTCGAAGATGTCCCAGGATTCTACGAGCTTCGCAGGGTGAAGATGGCCAAGGCGATCAAGAGACGAGACCTGAGAGTCTTCGTTCTCAACAAAGTCCTCACCAAGGAGGCAAGAACTTACAAATAAGAAGCCTGGCGACAAAATACAATTGAAAAACCAGGGTTAAACAGAAAGTAAAAGGAAGAAAGGGAAATGATTCATAACCGGATGCTCCACATCGCCAGAGGAAACAGGGAAAAGGAAGTCTTCCGTCAAATGGTTCACCACGCCATTTTATATTCCTCGCCTGGGAAATAAATCCCCAAAACAATTTCACTGCCCGTCCTGCACACTGAAGACATAGAATCATGTACTCTACTGCTTTCTTTACATCTTCGGTCAAACTCTTCAGCAAAGTTCATATGAATAAACTACAAAGTATATTTCGAGTCGTGATTTCTCATTTGCAGGCTGTCGACATGCACTCAGGGAAAAATAGACTAGAAAGTATTTAATGCAGTCCAAAGTCCTGCATATTCAACCCCTTGCCTTCCTCTGGGATTTGGAAGTCCCCCTCAGCTGAATAAAATTAACTAGCGGGAGCCAGAATAAACCATAAAAGGAAATCATAGTTGACCAAGGGCGTGAGACCGTTATTATGTCGCAATCTCCATTTTTGAAGTAGCGAGCCAAAGAGAATTGCAAATTTAAATCTATAGGGTTTGTCGGAGCATAAGATATGATATACTTTTCAATGTCTTTTATATAACTATGATTTTGTGCATGTACGTGTTTGGGAGTATGTAGGATAGGAGCTACCAACCTTTTTAACAGTTGCTAGTTGCAGAGCCTCTGTCTCTCTCTCTCTCTCTCTCTCTCTCTCTCTCTATTTCTCTATCTCTCTCTCTCTCTCTCCCTCTCTCTTTCCTTCAGGATACTTTGCTAAGGCTATAGGCCACTCCTTTAGGGATGGGCTTATAATTCAAAGATGTTCCTTCTCTCTCTCTCTCTCTCTCTCTCTCTCTCTCTCTCTCTCTCTCTCTCTCTCTCTCTCTCTCTCTCTCTCTCTCTTTATAGTATGGCTGTCGTCAGAATAACAGGGTTGTCTCGAATACTCCTCGGGGTCATGACGAGATAAAAAAAAAATGGCCTCATTTTTCCCTAAAGGTACTATTGCTGCGTGTGTGAATCACTACAGTATTGGATCACGTGTTGGTAATGTGATACATGATTATTACCCTAGGGGATGAGAGCTCAAAGTTTATATTTAAGGAACTCAATTAAGCCTGTTCTTGCCTGACATGGTCGACGATGATTGAGTTTTATGTTTTATTCTGTCTAGCGCCAGGTGATTTTATTCTGCTGAGGGAACTCCCAAATCCCAAAGGAAGGCAAGGCGTTGAGTACGCAGTAGAAACTGTATCTGCAGGACTTCTGGCTACATTAGATACTTTCTAGTTTATTTTTCCCCAACGAGTGCCTGTCGACAGCCTGTAAACAAGAAATCATGACTCGAAATAACATTTGTAGCTCAGTTTTATGGGATTTGTGCAAAAACGGGTGCCGAGGAATTTGACCGAAGCAGTAGAGTGCATGATTCCGTATTCAGTGTGCAGCTAATTAGTTTTGGGGAACTGTTTGTTTCCCAGGCGAGGAATTTAGAATGGCGT
>NC_134794.1:17772432-17829932 GCF_046742065.1 Oratosquilla oratoria | reverse complement strand
CGAGTGCCTGTCTACAGCCTGTAAACAATAAATCATGACTCGAAATAAAATTTGTAGCTCAGTTTTGTGGGATTTTTGCAAAAACGGTTGCCGAGGAGTTTAACCGAAGCAGTAGAGTGCATGATTCCGAATTCAGTGTACAGTAAATTAGTTTTGGGGAACTGTTTATTTCCCAGGCGAGGAATAGAGAATGGCGTGGCGAACCATGTGGCAGGAGATTTTCTTTTCCCCGTTCCCTCAGCGACGTGCAGCATCCGGTTATGAATGATTTCCGTTTCTTCCTTTTATTCTTCGTTATCCCAGGCTTCTCGTTTGTTCTTTGTCGCCACCGTGATAACAACCTTGTTTCCGGTCTTCTTATTTGTATTTTCTTGCCTCCTTGATGAGGACTTTATTGAGAACGAAGACTCTCAGGTCTTGTCTCTTGATCGCCTGGGCCATCTTCGTCCTGCGAAGCTCGTAGACTCCTGGGACGACATCGAAAACTTCGTAGGTCATGTCCCACGCGGTGTCAGGAACTTCGGCCCTCACCTGATAGACATTCATGACGACGTTCTCTTCGCTGGAACTGTCGTCCTCACTCCTCCACCAGCAGAAAACCCGGCTAAAACAAGAACCTGCGAAGTAGATCATGGCGAAGTTCTTGAGGCTTTCTGCGAAGTGTCTTGGGTCTTGGAGGATAAACTGTTGGTCGGACTCACAAGTCGGAGATCCTAGATTGGCTTAGGTCAACCTTGTTCGCAGCACCAACATTTATTCATTCATTTACTTTTATTTGTTTATTTATCTGTTTATTAATGTGTTTAGACATTCAATTATATGTATATTTACTAGTTCGTTCTTATTTCTTGAATTATATATTTTAGATTTAATAATTTATTTGTTCATGTATCTGTTCATTTGTTTATTTATTACTTTGTTTATTTGTTTATATACTTATTAGTTTATTTATTGATTTGATTTACTTTTGTTTATTTATTTGTTTGTATATTCATTTGCTTATTCATGTATTAATTCATTTGATTTGCTTATTCATTTTGTTACGTTGGCTGCCCTTACGTACCTAAGCGTCGCCTCCTGACTTGCTTTCCCACTGTGGACCATCGCCTGTGGCCACTTTCGCACAGTGGGAAGACCTCCACGTGCGCTGGTGGCGTCATCAGTAGCGTGCTGGTCTCGCATTTGCCTAGCTGTGGGTTCGAATCCCGTACTCCTCTCCGATTCCCGGCAGGGACTGTCACCTACTGCAACAGTCCAAGCGACTAGGTGACGGCTTCGGCCGCAGTTGAGTGCCTCCTGACGTAAGCTCCTCGTCACCACCATGACTTCCATAATCCTTTCGAAAAAAAAAAAAATCGTCACAACATCTGCAGAAGGTGGTCAGTGAGGAGGGACAAATGGCAGTCATTCGTGACCGTGGAAAATTACTTGAGCATCTAACCTCCACGGATGACCCTCAAATGAATGAAATTGTTAGACCAGAGGCTTGATCGAGAGGGATTTAAAACTCCTGCCTTCCTCAGGCTTTCCTTTCCAGACGAATGATATCGCTCTGCGACTAAACGTTTCCAGTCGAAGTAGGTACTCAAACGTTTCGAGCAGGGTACTCAAAGGTTTACATGCAATCCATCTACTTTGATGAAATATAGTGTAGATCTCAAAGCCTAGAATCAGGAAAGACAAAGTCTCTCACGGGGCTGAGGGAGGAGTGACGTCACACTATCTTTTTTGGGTCCGATTTAACTAAACTTCTGAGGACTGCATGGCGTCATGTCAACTCGGAGGGCATTTTGGACAAATGTGTACTCTGTGCATTATTTCCTTTTCCTGGTCCTGAATAGCCAAAGGAAATCTATGTCTTCCTTTGCTTCCATGACGTTATTGATTTCTATGAGGTAACTGACGTCTTCCTTCTCATAGAAATTACGTAAACTAATTTAGGAAGTGTGTGTGTGTGTGTGTGTGTGTGTGTGTGTGTGTGTGTGTGTGTGTGTGTGTGTGTGTGTGTGTGTGTGTGTGTGTGTGTGTGTGTGTGTGTGTGTGTGTGTGTGTGTGTGTGTGTGTGTGTGTGTGCGTGTGTGTGCGTGCGTGTGCGTGCGTGTGCGTGCGTGTGTGTGTGTGTGTGTGTGTGTGTGTGTGTGTGTGTGTGTGTGTGTGTGTGTGTGTGTATGTATTTGTATGTGTGTGTATTTTGAATCCTGATGTTCAATTCCTAAGCTGCCCACACGCAGAGGCCTTGCATTACGATTTTTGATGGTTGGCGTCAAGAGGCCAGCAGTCCTCACAACATATTCACTGTGTGTGGTCTCTTGATTCCAGTCGTCAAATGGGATTACGTCTGATTAATTATAAATCCAGGTGAGGCCAGGACGTAATTCCATCTGCCGATTGGAATCAAGAGACCACACACAGTGAAGATGTTGCGAGGAGACTGGCCTCTTGACGCCAATCCTAAAAAAAATTGTAATGCCAGTCCTCTGCGTGTGTGGGCAGCTTAGGGATACTTTTGTGAGGTTTTAAATATCTAAAGCATAACTAAGTTCTTACTTTATTTTTTCCAGGAACGAAAAAGAGTGTTTCGTTTTAAATTCTTATTTACACAACAAAATAATAACAACAAAGCACTTGGGTAACTAGAACAATTAAGTATTTTATTTTAATGAAAGTTAAAATCAGAAGACAAGAAAATTATCACATGAGACAGAACAACACTAAAATACCAATATTTAGTCCACGCGTAATGTGGATAAATAAGGTGGAGGAAAACAATCTCAAAAGGTGAACCTAAAGAAAAAGAAAGAAAAAAAAAAAAGCTGTTGCTATATATCTTGTGGAAAAAAGTCTCCGTTAACGGGTGACGGATGGCGAGCTACCGACTCGAACGAGATGAGGAAGAAAAAGCGAACCGAGGGAGGTTGAAGCCTCCTTAAAATACTCGCAATTGACCTGACACGTCAATGGAGCCGAAGGGTACAACAAAAGGAAGTTTTTCCTAATCCCACTCTGGATAACAGCATTACAACCTAACCATTTAACATACTAACTTTAAATTTCACACACAAGAATAATATCTACGTATAAAAAAGTAGTACTAACACAAAGAAAATAAAAGAAAGACAACAAGATAATTTACTGGCAAAGCGTGCGCAATGCGCATGTCCAGTCTGCCGGTGATAGAAACCATTACCATATGTCTAAACTTAAATAAAAAACAAATATTGGTCTACGTTTCAGCATACTGACATGTTGTATCTGTGTTACAAGTTGTAATAAAATAATCTGGTCACATTACATCAAAGAGTAAAGTAAAATAAGAAAAACATAAACAAAAAATGCAACTTGGTCATTTACACCCGTACGCTGCCCTCACGGCTTACTATGACCTGAATGCAGGACACCTAAACACCCGCTGTGATCTGACAGATGTTGACTTTCTGGATGTGACACTGGTATACACAGCTGACAGATAAAAGGGGGGGGGTTAAGCTACGTGCTGGTTGACAACTAACGACCAACACGAGAAAGAAAAAATAAATAAAAAAGGACATTAGCAACGTGACAGTCGTTAGTTCCCGTAGTGACCCTTATCCGAAAAAAGTGAAGTGGTTTTTCAAGGGTACACGTAATTGAGCCGTTTTATTCTTTCTCGTCCTAATTCTATTCCTCTGATTCTTTATAATCTTCTGTTTCTTCTCCTCCTTCCTGATTTATCGTTCTTGTCCTACTTCACTGCAAGAACGCACACACACACACACACACACACACACACACACACACGTCATTCGTCATAGTGACAACACGCATAAATTGGTGTTCCTGAGAAGTACGTTAATAACGGAACGTCTTAACAGTGCTATAACTATAGAATACCTAGTGTGTAATATATGGAAAGGGGAAGTGCTCGTGGATACCCGAAATTATTGAATTATAACGTAAAAAGTGTGAAATTGAAGCAAAATGGGAGAAAATGTTGACGGGTCAGAGAAACCCCATGATGGTCGTTCGTTGCGTTCAAATGTAAACAGATACCAAGAGTTGGCTACCGGTGCAAGAGCGAAACAAAATATAAATCAAAGTTTCAGATCACCAAAAGGTACCAAAGGGTTTCTATTTGACAATGGCGATGAAAGTAGTTTTTCTGGGTTCATTGGGTACGAAAGAAGACTCTTTAGTAGAATTAGAGACATAGAGAGGGAGATGAGAAATATGAACGATTCATGGAAGCAAGAAACAATCGATCTATGGAAGACAAATAAAGACTTAAACAAGGAAGTGACTGACTTAAAGAAAGTAAACACTGAAATAAAACAAGAGATAAATGCACTAAAAAAAGAAACTGGCCGAGTTGAAAAGTGAAAACGAGAAGTTAAAAATAATGAAAACACAAATAACAAAACCATAAGTTAAGAGATACATGAACGAATTAAAACAATGACCGTGGGAGCGGGAAAAAACATAGTAGAAAATGAATTGCAGCAACTCAGGAATGATTGGAAAAAAGACAATGAAGATAAGATAATTTTCAAAGAAATAGTTCATCAACAGATGCAAGAGAAGGCCGAAGATGCAGTTATTAAGGTAAATAATGGATTTACCTCAGTGTTAAACGAACTTAACGATTACCTGTCAGAAGCAAAACCAAACGTAATGGGAATTGTGTAGACAAAATTAAGGGGTCCACTAGTACCAGTGTTGGACATGGATTATATAACCATTGGCTTAGAAATAGGGAGGAGAAACATGGTGCATGAGTCATATTCCTGGTTAAGAAAAACTTAAATGTGACAAATTACATATGAGAGAACAGGGTGGAAATGATCACAAAAAGAGTTGAAGAGAATGATATGAAAAACAAAAAAAATTCAGTTATTTATGTGCCCCCAAAAACAGGGTTTTGGAGAAAGATTAATTCAAAATGTTAGATAAACGAAGTCTTCATTAAATGAGATGCTGAAGGATGGAAGTAACGCAGTACTCATGGGTGATTTTAATTGCAAAGAAATATGTTGGGAAGAGATAACAGTGAAAGGTGGAAAGGATCAATGGGGAAATGCATTACTCGACATGACTATAGAACATACAATCACACAATGGGTAAAGGAAAACACTAGCTTTAGAAATAATGAAGAACCATCGAGACTAGATTTATTATTTAGGTCAAAACCTGAAATAGTAGATAAAATTGAGTACAAGACGCCAATTGGGAAGAGTGACCACATACTACTCGAATTAGGATTAAAGGAGGAAATATATATAAAGAGAAATGAGAAACACAGAAAGGGAAGACTGATGTATAGTAAAACGGACTTTGAGAAATATATTGCATTTTTCTTAAAGTTAACTGGGAAAAATTCTACAAGTAAGAAACACAATTGAAAGAAAAATGGAGGATTCTTATGAAAATCTACAAAGAAGGAATGGATAAATATGTCCCCAAGCAAAAACAGGAAAAGGTGTTTACTAAGTGCTGGTTTAATAGAAGGCGCACCGAAGCGAAAGACAGAAGAGATAAAGGTTGGAAAAGATGGAGAAAAGACAAAAAACACAGAAAGTGACAAATACATATTAATCAAAGGAACGAACATGTAAAAATACGCAGGGAAGAAAAGAGAAACTATGAAAAAGACATAAAAGATGTAAGGATCAGCCAAAACTATTCCATAGATATGCAAATGGTAAACTAAAAAACAAACACGAAACATTGAAACTACGCCAAGGGAATACGGAATACACACAAGATACAGAAATGGCTGAAGTCATGAGAAAACACTTCAAGTCGGGTTTCACTAGAGAAAAAATGCAACATCAAGATGAAGGGAGAGAAGTGACCCCCTCCCCCCCATGAGGGAAATAATAGTAACACGGAAAGAAATAATGGATTAGATAATGAACCTTGATGTCAGGAAATCGCACGGCCCGGATGGAATAAAATTGGATAATAAAAGAATGTAAAAAACTAACAGACAAAATATATAACATAATAAATTGCTCACTCAAAGAAGGAAAGATACCAGAAGACTGGAAAAATGCTGATATCGTACCAATTTACAACGGAGAAAATAAGGAAGACACAACAAATTACAGACCGGTTTCCCCTACAAGCACGGTAGCTAAAGTTGATGAAAAAGTTATAAAAAAAAAAATGGTTAAAAACTCTGGAGAAGAACAATTTCCTAAATCGGAGACAACTCGGATTTAGATAGGGAAGATTATCTACCACAAATCTGATCCATTTTTACTCAATACTACTAGATATAACACAAGAAAGGGACGGATGGGCTAATTGTGCGTTCGTAGATCTACATAACCCTTTGATAAAGTCCCTCACAAAGAAAACTATTAAGACAACTGGAAACCATAGGAGGTAAACAACTGAAATGTATGGAGGACTATTTGCATGGAAGAAAAATGAGAGCAGTGCTCAGAGATATGAGTTCTACTTGGGAAGAAGTAACTAATGGAGTTCCACAAGGATCAGTATTCGCTCCAATAATGTTTGCTATGTGAATGACATGGACGAAGATGTGGAATGTTACATGAGCTTCTTTGCAGATGATGCAAAATTGTTCAAGAAAAAGAGCACTGAAACGGACTGTGACTCACTACAGAAAGATCTGAACAGGGTCTGGGAATAGAGTCAGAACTGGGAAGTGGACTTCAACATCAAGAAATGTAGTAAAATGGAATTTGGAAAAATAAGGATATCAAGACAATATAAAATTGGGGAAAAGGAAGTAACGAAAGTGGAATCTGAAAAAGATCTGGGGGTGACCATCACAAAAGATATGTCCCATGACAAACATATAAACAAAATTGTCGGCGAAACCTACAGCTTACTAAGATCAATAAAAATGACTTTTACTTACTTGGATGAAGAAATGGTAAAGAAAATACACACTGATAAAGCCTAAAGTGGAGTACGCAGCGACATTATGGTCATCCAGTACTAAAAAGAATATAAGGAAAATTAAGAGAATCCACAGAGTAACCAGGAGGATGGCCCCAACTCTATCAAAAATGTCATTTGAAGAAAGATTGTCTCAAAACTAGAACTAGCGACTCTGGAACAAAGAAGAGAAAGAGGTGACTTGTTGACCATCAACAGAATTATGATAGTGTGGAAGTCCTTGATAGAGATGACTTACTAAATTGGGATAAGAGAAACACAAGAGGACATGGAAAGAAACTCAAAAAGGACAGTTATAGAAGAGACCTGAAAAAGAACAGCTTTCCCAACAGAGTGGTGGATGTATGGAACATACTAGACGAAACAATAGTGTGGGCAAAAACAATACAAGAATTTAAGAACAAATTAGATATAGCAAGACACAGAGACGGGACACCACGAGCGTATCTTCCCTTCCCGTAAGATATAACTAGGTAAATAAACACACACACACACACACACACACACACACACACACACACACACACACACACACACACACACACACACACACACACTTCCTAAGTTAATTTACGAAACTTCTATGAGAAGTATGACGTCAATTTCCTTGTAGATAAAAATAACGCCATGGAAGCACAATAAGATTAAAACTTCCTTTGGTTATCCAGGGCCAGGCAAAGAAACCAAAGCACAGAGTATACATTTATTCTAAACGTCCTCCGAGTCGACATGACGTCATGCAGTTCTAGCACGTTTGATTATTTCGGACCCTAACAAGATAGTGTGACGTCACTCCTCTTCCAGCCCTGGAACAGACTTTGTCTTTCCTGATTCTAGGCTTTGAGATCTACACAATATTTTATCAAAGGAAATGAAGGATTACATGTAAACCTTTGAGTACCGACCCCGAAACGTT
This sequence comes from Oratosquilla oratoria, assembly GCF_046742065.1. Lineage (NCBI taxonomy): Eukaryota > Metazoa > Arthropoda > Malacostraca > Stomatopoda > Squillidae > Oratosquilla > Oratosquilla oratoria. The sequence continues at coordinate 17,822,109 of NC_134794.1, read as the reverse complement.
TGAGTACTTACTTCGATTGGAAACATTTAGTCGCCAGGCGATACCATTCGTCTGGATAGGATAACACGAGCAAGACAGTTTTAAAACCCTCTCGATTAAGCCTTCGATCGAACAATTTTATTCATTTGAGGGTCATCCGTGGAGGTAAGAAGCTCAAGTCATTTTCCACGGCCACGAGTGACTGCTCTTCCTCACGGACCGTATTCTAGGGGTCTTGTGAAAATATATATATATATTTTTTTTTCGAAGGGATTATGGAAGTCATGGTGGTGAGGAGGATCCTACGCCAGGACCGAGGACGTCACCTAGGTGCTTGGACTCTTCGAGTAGGTGACAGTCCCTGCCGGGAATTGGAGAGGAGTGCGGGATTCGAACCCACAGCTAAGCGAATGCGAGATCAGCACGCTTTCGATGACGCCACCAGCGCACGCGAAAGTCTTCCCAATATGCGAAAGTGGCCACAGGCGATAGTCCTCAGAGGAAAAGCAAGTCAAGAGGTGACACTTCTGTCTGTCACGGCAGCAAACGTAACGAAATAATTAAATAGATAGAATAAATTGATACATTAATAAACAAATAAATATACAAACAAATTCATAAACAAACAAATAAAAGTAAAGTAGATAAATGAATAAGTAAATAGATACATAAAGGAATAAATAAATAAATACACAAAAGAACAGAAACATAAAAAAATAATTAAACTAATAGGTAAATAAACAATGAAGATGAATTAATAAATACATTTAATACTGAATAAACACATCAATAAACAGATAAATAGATAAACAAATAAAATTGAATAAATGAATGAACAGATACACGAACAAATAAATTAGATAAATAAATAACCCAACATATAAAAATGATCTAGTAAAAATATATATAATTGAATAAGCAAACACAGTAATAGATAGACCAATACATAAACAAATAAAAATGAATAAATGAATGAATGTTGGTGCTATGAACAAGGTTGACCTCAGCCAATCGAGGATCTCCGACTCTCTGAGGCCGACCAACAGGTTATCCTCCAAGACCCAAGACCCTTCGCAGAAAGCCTCGGCTTCGGAGGTTCTTGCTTCAGCGGAGCTTTCTGCCGGTGGAGAAGGAGGAAGGAGGACACTTCCACCAAAGAGAACACCATTATAGACACCTCTCAGCTGAAGGTCGAGGTTCCTGACAACGCGAGGGACAGGACCTACGAAGTCTTCCAAGTCGTCCCAGGAGTTCAGGAGCTCCGCAGGGCGAAGATAGCCCTGGCAATCAAGAGACGAGACTTGAAAGTCTTCGTTCTCAATAAAGTCCTCATCAAGGAGGCAAGGAAGTACAAATGAGAGGTTCGTGTAAAAAAAAAAAAAATATTGAAATACTTCCGAACTGGTTGCTGCACGGCGCCAGATAAATCAGAAAAACAAATTCTCCTGCCAGATGGTTCGCTACACCATTTCATATTCGTCGCCTGGAAAACAAATCCCCCAAACCAATTCACTGCCCATCCTGCACGATCAAGAGACGAGACTTGAGAGTCATTGTTCTCAACAAAGTCCTCATCAAGGAGGCAACAAGGTTCTCATCAAGGAGGCGACAAAGTACAAAGGAGAAGCTCTTGTTAACGAAAAAAGAAGAAGAAAGCTAAACAATTTAGAATTGGTTGCTGTACATTGCCAGAGGAAACGAGGAAAAATCTTCTGCCAAATGGTTTGCAAGCCATTCTATATTCCTCACCTGGGAAACAAATTCCCAAAACAAATTCACTGCCCACCCTGCATACTGAAGACATAGAACCATGTACTCTATTGCTTTCTTTACGTCTTCGGTCAAATTCCTCGGCACCCGTTTCTAGCCAAATCCAATGAAACTGAATTACAAAGTTTATTTCGAGTCATGCTTTCTTATTTCCAGGCTGTCGACAGGCACTCGTTGGGAAAAAATATAGACTAGAAAGTAACTAACGCAGTCAAAAGTCTTGCAGATACACTTTCTACTGTATACTCAACCCCTTGCCTTCCTTTGGGGTTTGAGAGTTCCCTCAGCGGAATAAAATCACCTGGCGGCAGACAGAATAAAACATAAAAGTCAATCGTCGTCTACCATGTCGGCCAAGAACTTAATTGAGCTCCTTGATTATAAACTTTGAGCACTTATCCCGAAGGGTGATATCTATGGATCACGGTACCTACACGTGATCCAATACCGTAGTGATTCACACACGCAGCAATAGTACCTCTACGGATAAATGAGTTAATTTTTCTTGATCTGGTCACGACCCAAAGGATTATTCGAGCCAGCCCAGTTGTTTAGACGACAGCTATACTATAAAGAGAAGGAGAGAGAAGGAACATCTCTGAATTTAGTTTTACTGACAGCATACATTTCGTGGACCAATAGACCGTCCTTCAGCTGAATAAAATTACCCGACACCACTGCAGCCAGAATAAAACATGTCAGCGGTGCCGCAGGAGTCAAAGGGAAAGACCGTTGGGTGGTGGGGGGGGAGGGTGAGTGGGAGGTCATTCAGCCCGGACGTACGTTGAGGAGATCCTTCGGTGTTGTACAAAGTGCAGAGGAAAATAAATGACGAAATAATCTCGACAAGAAAATGGAGGTGACAATCAAGGAAGTGCCGTTCGGAAATTCTTAGATAACAAAGTGTTGATAACGCTTAATTATGGTACGGCTGTCGTCAAAACAACAGGGCTGCTTCGAATATTCTTCCGGGTCGCGACCAGATAAAGAAAAATGGCCTCACTTATCCGTAGAGGTACTATATGTGAATCACTACTGTATTGGATCACGTGCTGGTACTATGATCCATATCTATTACCCTCCCGGATGAGACCTTAGAGTTTATATTTAAGGAGTTGATTGTCGGGAAGACCTCCCACGAAGTAACCACCAACCACACATGTTGTTTTGGACGGTGAACTCAGAGATGTAAACATCACTAAAAATCGCCAACCTCAACGTTTTTCACTAACGTTCAAAGACTCTTGCGATCGGTCAAGAACATAATTAGGAGTTCACCAAGGACCAATCATTGACCTCAAATACTATAAGCCTAGCCCTAAAGGAGGGACCTATAGCCTTATCAAAGTATCCTTAAACTTAGGAGAAAGAGAGAGACAGAGGCTCTGCAACTAGCAACTATTAGAAAGGTCGGTAGCTCCTATCCTACATACTCCCAAATACGTACATGTACAAAATCATATTTACACAAATGTTGAAAAGTACATCATATTTTATGCTCCCACCAACCCAATAGGTTTAAATTCGCACCTCTCTTTGGCTCGCTACCTCAAAAAGGGAGATTGCGACATAATAACGGTCTCACGCCCTTGGTCAACTATGATTGCCTTTTATGCTTTATTCTGGCTCCCGCCAGGTGATTATATTCAGCTGAGGGGACTTCCAAACCCCAGAAGAAGGCAAGGGGTTGAGTATGCAGTAGAAATTGTATCTGCAGGACTTTTGACTCCATTAGATACTAATTTATTTTACCCAACGAGTGCCTGTCGACAGCCTGCAAATAAGAAATCATGACTCGATATTAACTTTGTAGTTCAGTTTTATGGACTCTGGGGAGGAACGGGTGCCGAGGAACTTGACCGAAGATGTAAAGAAAGCAGTAGAGTACATAAATCTGTCTTCAGTGAGCAGTGAATTAGTTTTCGGGATTTGTTTCCCAGGCGAGGAATATAAAAAGGTGTGGCGAACCATTTGGTGGAAGAATTTCTTTTCCCCGTTTCCTCTGGCGACGTACAGAAACCGGTTCTAAATTGTTTAGCTTTCTTCTTCTTTTTTAGTTAACTAGAGCTTCTCATTAGTACTTTGTCGCCTCCTTGATGAGAACCTTGTTTCCAGGCTTCTTAATTGTATCTCCATGCCTCCTGGATGAGGACTTTGTTACGAACGAAGACTCGCAAGTCTCGTCTCTTGGTCGTGTAGAGTGGGCAGTGAATTATTTTGGGGGATTTGTTTCCCAGGCAAGGAATACAGAATGACGTAGTGAACCATCTGGCAGGAGAATTTGTTTATTTGTTTCCTCTGGCGACGTCCAGAAACCGGTTCTGAAGTATTTCGATTTCTTCTTCTTCTTTTTTTTTTTTAACACAAGCCTCTCATTTGTATTCCCTTGCCTTATCTTTCAACTTGTCAAAAGCTTACTGTTGTGCAGGCTCCCACATGAACTTTGAATCTTTCCTCAACAAAGAACTTAATGGATTAGCTCTGTCTGTATATCCCTGGATAAAATTCCTATAATATTCTGTCAATCCCAAGAAACTTTAATTTTTTCTACATCGTTCGGAACTGGATAATTCTTTACTACTACTACTTTTGAATTTATTATTTCATGCCCCAAATAAATGACACTGTCCTGCAGAAACTTACATTTTTCAAGTTTCACTTTCAATCCTACTTCAACTAGTCTTAAGAATACCAAATCTAATTTCTTAAAGTGCTGAACCGCTGTTTGGGAAACTATTAAAGTATCACTTAGAAATACAATTGGCAATGTTTCCTAACAGCCAATCTAGAACTGCATTCATTAATCTCATGTAAATTAATGGACTATTACATAACCCAAATGGCATTCGTTTGAACGCATAATGTCCAGTTGGTGTAGAGAAGGCTTTGAATTCTCGTGAGTCTTCATACAACTCGATCTGCCAACGCGCAGTCATGATATTTACAGTGCTAAAATACCTATTCTCGGTTTCCAAACTTCTAAGAATATCTCTTTTTACCAGTAAAAGTAATCTGTCGGGTACAGTCTGTTTAATAAATTCCCTATAATCAATAACTGGACGCATGGTACCACCTGTTCCTTTTCTCATTTTTCTCCTTCCTGAATTATCTCTCTTGTCCTACTTCACTGCAAACATGCATACACACACACACACATACACACGCACGCACACACACACACACACACACACACACACACACACACACACACACACACACACACACACACACACACACACACACACACACACTAGCAGCGGTTGGAGTAGGATGTCCGAAAAGAGCTCCGAAGCTCTAAGCAGCGCTTCATTGACAGAGAAATTTGAAACCGGTGCTAGTTGTGTTTACGAAAGCGGGAAGGGAGAAGTGTACAACGAGTGACCAAAATGTACTAGTCGTTGTGTGTGTGTGTGTGTGTGTGTGTGTGTGTGTGTGTGTGTGTGTGTGTGTGTGTGTGTGTGTGTGTGTGTGTGTGTGTGTGTGTGTGTGTGTGTGTGCTTTATTTTTTTTCTTGTATTGATTACTCTAAAAATGGAAGAAAACAACAGTGATTTAAGGAAAAACGAACCAACGAAGAGATACCGGGACGTAAGTAGGGTGGAATCACCACTGGAGGTGATCCCTAAAAGGACATGCCTGAATGAAACCCCGAAGTCGTACCAAAGGTATGAAAGAAATTTATTTTCGGGTTTAGATAGAGAAGGTGGAATTATGAATAGAGGTATAGAAATAGATAGAGAGCCTAGGTAGAAAAATATAGTGAGAAATAGAGAGATCAACGATTTATTAGATGAAATAATTGAACTGAACTGAACGTATAGAGAGATAGCCCAACTTAAAAAAAGGCAGATGAAGAGACTAACAGGGAGCTAGATGATCTAAAAAAGAAACTAATTATGATCAAGGGAGAAAATGAAAGACTGAAAAATGAAGATGAAAATAAAAATGAGGCATTAAAAAAAATGAAGGACCAAATACAGGGAGTGGCCGAGAGAGTGGAAGAGAAGATCAAAGAAAATGACTTCCAAGAAATAAAGAAACAGTGGAAAATAGAACGGGAAAAATATATGTATATATATATATATAACAATATATATATATATATATAATACTGATGACCCACTTTCGGAGAAGAATAAGCGAAGATATAGAGATCTGTATATTTCGATCACTTACTGTGATCCTCTTCGGCAGATATAAGTTACAAAGTACAGAACAATGTGTATTTATAGTGAAGCAGTGAGGTAACATGAGGGGACGAGGCTCAGGTCAACACGCCCGGCACGCATGCTCGCATCTTGGTGGCTCAGGTCACATGACCGGTGGGTCATCAGTATTATTTTACATATGTGCTACGACATATCTTTGTTGTGATATATAAATATGTCATTAAAATTTGCAGCAGCTTCTGCGTTCACGAGTTTTTTGCTGACATTCTCGACTTTTCTAATGCTGGCGCGCTGAGTCGTGCTAAGTTCTTTAATTACCTGACCAAATAGATGATATTACGTAGATGATATTTTCGTCCTCGTGAGGGACCGTAGGGAGCTTGAAGACCTGAGGAGCAACCTACAGCGCGTCTCCGGCCTAAACTTCACTTCAGAGAACAGTATCAGTAAACAGCTCCCTTTCCTAGATGTAAAGGTTGAAGCCAGTTCTCAAGGTTTTAGGACCGGAGTATATACAAAGCCCACCAACCCAGGACTCTGCCTCAACGGCAACAGTGAATGCCCTCAACGCTACCGGAGGTCCACAATCGATGCTTATGTCAGAAGGGCACTGACGCACTGTAGCGACTGGGCCCGAACCCACACAGAGCTCGACAGAACGACGCAGGTCCTGGTAAACAATGGCTTCTCTAATAGAGAGGTGCAATTTGCCATTAACAAGCACCTTGATAGATGGTATTCAACCCCAGCAGAAAAGCCAGTAGGAGAAGCCAGGATTAAAATTTTCTACCAAAACACCATGTCCACCCATTATAGAGCCGATGAGGAAGCCCTTAGAAAAATCATCCACAAAGACGTGAAACCCACCAACGACAACGACAAAATAGATCTGGTTATTTTCTATAAAAACATGAAGACATCCCAACTCCTTATAAAGAACAACCCCTGCCAGAGGACACCGGAACTTCAGCGTAGCCATCTCGTGTATGAATACTCCTGCAGAAAAGGGAACTGTGAAGCCCTCAATGAAACATACATAGGGATGACTACGACGAAGCTCACGAGGCGTCTCACCCTTCATCTCTCCAATGGCGCTATCAAGCGACACCACGAAGACGTACATCAGACCCCACTGACAAGAAAGAATTTGGAGGAGGGCATCACTATTTTACAGACAGAAACAAACCACACACGCCTTCATATCCTAGAAGCCTTATACATAAAAGATGAAAAACCCCACGATGAACAGACAGACTCCGGATCCATTTACTATTCCCACATCAAAAGACATCGAGGTGACCTTACGGATCAGCTAGGGCTGGGGGCGGAGCTTTTTGTTCCTGCCTCCTGATTGGTAAACCGGAACAGCACACAATTGTCTGTGATCAGAGTAGTGTGTATTTAAGATAAATTCCCACACACTGTACTCATTAGCACAGAAGATGCATAACAGTAAGGCGAAAGCTCTGCATAAAATTAGAAAAGATAATTCCGATGCCTTTACTTATACCTCCAATGCTATTTGGTCAGGTAATTAAAGAACTTAGCACGACTCAGCGCGCCAGCATTAGAAAAGTCGAGAATGTCAGCAAAAAACTCGTGAACGCAGAAGCTGCTGCAAATTTTAATGACATTTGCCTTAAAGAGGATCTGCTGCCCAACTATAGACATATATATATATGTGTATATATATATATATATATATATATATATATATATATATATATATATATATATATATAATATCTTTTAAAAATAGTAGAGCAACAAGTCAAGGAAAATGCTAAGGAAACGGTAATTAAAGTAATTAAGTAAAAAGGAAATTTGGACAGGGAGACGGTGGATTAAAAAAGTGCATTGTAATTTATGGTATTAAAGAGAAATATGATGTACCTAGATATCAGAGAGAAAAAGAGAAAGATATCACTAAAGAAATTATGAAAGAGATTCAAGAGGAGGGATTGGATATCGATAAAGAAATTGAGGAAATACATAGAAGAGAAAATACTTAAAAGAAAAACAATATAGGCCAATAAAAGTAAAACTTAGGTCTCAAATGATAGCAGAAGTACTATCATGAACAACAAAACTAGCAAATAGTGAACATTACAAAAATGTATGGATAAGAAAATAAGCGATGAAGAAAAAGAGAAAGCAAAGGAACGTAGAAATGAACCAAATGAAAAAATGAAAAGAGAACAGAGACTGAACAGAATGATTTTTTTAGAGTGCTGGACCAGAGGCTGAGAAAATGGTATATATCAAGAAAAGGATACGAAATAGACAGAAAAGGAAGAGAAAGGAAAAAATCAAAGATAGCTTATACCAACATAGACGGAAGGATTTCAGGTCTGAGCGAGTTAAATGAATATCTGGCATTAGAAAAACCAGACGTAATGGGAATTGTAGAAATGAAATTAAAAAGTCTACTACCACCAAATACTGTGGGATAAGGTCTATACAGCCACTGGATGAAAAACAGAAAGAAAAAATAGGGTGGGGGAGTATTATTTTTTACTAAGGCTTAAATGTGACCAAGATAGTAGAAGGTAAAAACAATGTGGAATCAATTATGATAAAAGTTGAAAACAGTGACATGAATAGTAGAACATTTGTGGTAATGCATGTCCCCTCCAGAACACATTCTTGGACAGAAAGTGATCATTCTAAACTATTGGGAGACACAAAATATGAACTAATTTACTGAAAGAGGAAATAGAGTAATTATGGGTGATTTTAACTCAAAAGAAATATATTGGGAAGAAACGACAGTGAAGGGCGGAAAAGACCTCTGGGGAAGCATACTACTTGATATAACCATTGAATACACAATGACTCAGTGGGTAAAGGAAAATACCAGATACAGAAACAATGAGGAACCATCGAGACTTGACTTAATGCTTGCGCCAGAGCCTGAAATTGTGGACAGAATTTATTACACAATTCTAATTGGGAAGAGTGACCATGTAGTAATAGAATTCGAACTAAAAGAGCAAATGGACTTGAGAAGAAATGAGAAACATAGAAAAGGAAGACTACTGTACAACAAAACAGATTTTGAGAAAATCAGAAAATTCTTTTAAAACGCAAATTGGGCTAACTTCCTAAATGAAGAAACAAAGACGGAAGAGAAATGGAATATACTAAAAGAAATTTACAATGAGGGGGTGAACAAATATGTACCAAAACAGAAGCAAGAAAGGGTATATATAGAAAACTGGTACAACAAAAAATGTAGTGAGGCTAAGGATAAAAGAGACAAAGCTTGCAAACGATGTAAAAAAAACGAGTAAATGACAAACATATATCAAACTAAGAAATGATTAGGTAAAAATACGCAGAGATGAAAAGAGAAACTATGAAAGAGATATAATGGAAAAATGCAAGGAACAACCTAAACTATTTTACAGGTATGTAATTGGTAAACTAAAAAGTAAACAAGAAATAGAAGGACTGCGCCAAGGGAATTACGAATATAAAGAAGTAGAAATGGCTGAAATTATGAACAAACATTTCAAGTCAGTATTCACAATTGAAAGTTCACAGAACTGTGAGGAAATAGGGAGAGAGAGATACCCCCCCCCCCCAATGAAGGAAATAACTTTGACACAGAAGGAAATCAGAGACCAGATAAAAAAAAAACTGTCAGAAAATCACACGGTCCGGATGGAATTGCAAATTGGATATTAAAAGAATGCATAGATGAGTTGGCGGACAAAATATACAAGATAATTACTCACTCAAAGAAGGAAAGGTACCACAGGACTGGAAAAATGCAAATATTGTACCAATATATAAAGGAGGGAACAAAGAAAATCCAATCAACTACAGACCAGTCTCCCTTACAAGCACAATAGCAAAAATATGTAAAAAAGGTTATCAAAATTAGATGGGTTAAACATCTGGAAGAAAAAAATATCGTCACCCTCGTAAAGAAATTGCCTTAGCCATTTTTCGTCAATTTCTGGATTTTTTTTTTTTTTTTTTTTTCATTGCTCCTTGCGGTACAATTCCCAATGTTTTCTTTAGTGTCTGAGTAGGTTAAAACTACGTTTGGAGGAACATTACGTACATTTATGAAATAGAAAAACGATTTTTTTTTCTATTTCCTGAAAAGTTGGACAAATGACTTAGGCACTTTCTTTATGAGGCTGGCGATATACTAAATCCAAATAATTTTGGATTTAGACAAGGAAGATTATGTACAACAAACTTGATCTGCTTATACTCGAGACTAATAGAAATAATACAAGAAAAGGATGTATGGGCGGACTGTGCTTTTCTAGATCTACAAAAAGCATTTGATAAAGTACCACACAACATACTAATAAGAAAAATAGAATCAATAGGTGGCATCAAAGGAAATTTATTGGAATGGATGGAAGACTTCTTGACTGGGATGAAAATGAGGGTAGTAATTAGAGACAAATACTCGAATTGGGAAGAAATGATAAGTGGTGTCCCGCAAGGTTCGGTATTGGCTCCAATCATGTTTGCCATATATATAAATGACATGGATGAAGGAGTGGAATGTTATATGAACTTCTTCGCATATGAAGCAAAAATACCAAAGAAAGTAAGCACAGAGGAAGATTGTGAATCATTACAGATAGACCTAGACAAAATCTGGAAATGTCGTCAAAAGTGGGAAGTGAACTTTAATATCAAGTAGTATAATGGAGTTTGGAAAAAGTAAAAATAGAATATCGAGAAATTATAAAATTGGTGAAGAAGTCAAAGAAGTGAGCTCTGCAAGAGACTTAGGAGTAATAATCAGCAAAGACATGTCACCGGACAAAAATATCAACAAAATAGTCGGAGAAACCTTCAACCTATTAAGGTCAATGAAAGTGGCATTTGACTATTTGGATGACGAAGTTATTAAGAAAATATTAGTTACACTAATAATACCAAAACTGGAGTACGCTACAACAATATAGACACCCAATATTAAAAAGAATATAAAGAAATTAGAAAGGATACAAAAAGCAACGACAAAGATTACATACGAACAAAGATTGTCCAAACTGGAACTACCAACTCTGGAACAAAGAAGAGAAAGAGATTTACTGATTATTTATAGAATCACGAAAGGAATGGAAATCCTAGATAGAGATGTCTTATCAGAATGGGACAACGAAAAAACAAGGGGACATGAAAAGAAACTCAAAAAGGATAACTATAGAAGAGATCTGAAAAAGAATAGCTTCCCAAACAGAGTGGTGGATACCTGGAATAAATTAGATAAGGCAACAGTGTGTGCAAACACTATTCAAGGAGTGCGGGATTCGAACCCACACCTAAGTGAATGCGAGACCAGCTCGCTTCCGATGACGCCACCAGCGCACGTGGAAGTCTTCCCACTGTGCAGCAAACGTAGCAAAAGTAATAAATAGATAAGTTAATACGTGGATAAGAAATATACAAACAAATAAATAAACATATACAAGTAAATAAAATAAACAAATAAACGAATAAGTATATAGATAGATAAATAAAGTAATTAATAGATAAAAAATAAACAGATACATGGACAGATAAACAGTTAAATAAATAAATCAATCAATCAACAAATAAAAAAGAATAGTAAATATATGTATAACTGAATGAACAAAGAGATTAATAAATTGATCAATAGAAAATGAAAGTAAATAAATGAATGAATGTTGGTGCTATGAACAAGGATGACCTCAGCCAATCTAGGCTCTCCGACTCTGTGAGGCCGACCAACAGGTTCCCCCAAGACCCAAGACCCTTGGCAGAAAGCCTCAAGAACTTCGATATGATCTCCTTCGGAGGTTCTTGCTTCAGCTGGGTTTTCTGCTGGTGGAGAAGGAGGAAGGAGGACAGTTCCAAGGAGAACGTCATCACGAACATCTCTACGCTGAAGGCAGAAGCTCCTGATACCGCGAGTGACAGACCCTACGAACTCTTCGAAGATGTCCCAGGATTCTACAAGCTTCGCAGGGTGAAGATGGCCAAGGCGATCAAGAGGCGAGACCTGAGAGTCTTCCTTCTCAACAAAGTCCTCATCAAGGAGGCAAGAACTTACAAATAAGAAGCCTGGCAACAAGGTTCTTACCAAGGTGGCGACAAAATACAAATGAGAAACCAGGGTTAACGAAAAAGTAAAAGGAAGAAAGGGAAATGATTTATAACCGGATGCTGCACATCGCCAGAGGAAACAGGGAAAAGGAAGTCTTCCGTCAAATGGTTCACCACGCCATTTTATATTCCTCGCCTGGGAAATAAATCCCCAAAACAATTTCACTGTCCGCCCTGCACACTGAAGACATAAATCATGTACTCTACTGCTTTCTTTACATCTTCGGCCAAATTCTTAACACCTGCTCTTGCCCAAAGTTCATATGACTAAACTACAAAGTATATTGCGAGTCGTGATTTCTCATTTGCAAGCTATCGACATGCACTCGGGGAAAAATAGACTAGAAAGTATCTAATGCAGTCAAAAGTCCTGCATATTCAACCCCTTGCCTTCCTCTGGGATTTGGAAGTCCCCTCAGCTGAATAGAATTAACTAGCGGGAGACAGAATAAAGCATAAAAGGCAATCATAGTTGACCAAGGGCGTGTGACCGTTACTATGTCGCAATCTCACCTTTTTGAGGTAGCGAGCCAAAGAGAAGTGCGAATTTAAATCTATGGGGTTTGTCTGAGCATAAGATATGATATACTTTTCAATGTCTTTTATATAATTATGATTTTGTGCATGTACGTGTTTGGGAGTATGTAGGATAGGAGCTACCGAGCTTTTTAACAGTTGCTAATTGCAGAACCTCTGTCTCTCTCTCTCTCTCTCTCTCTCTCTCTCTCTCTCTCTCTCTCTCTCTCTCTCTCTCTCTCTCTCTCTCTCTCTCTCTCTTTCCTTCAGGATACTTTGATAAGGCTATAGGCCCCTCTCTCTCTCTCTCTCTCTCTCTCTCTCTCTCTCTCTCTCTCTCTCTCTCTCTCTCTCTCTCTCTCTCTCTCTCTCTCTCTCTCTCTCTCTCTCTCTCTTTATAGTATGGCTGTCGTCAAAATAACAGGGTTGTCTCGAATACTCCTCGGGGTCATGACGAGATAAAGGAAAATGGCCTCATTTTTCCCTAAAGGTACTATTGCTGCGTGTGTGAATCACTACAGTATTGGATCACGTGTTGGTAATGTGATACATAACTATTACTCAAGGGGATGTGAGCTCAAAGTTTATATTTAAGGAACTCAATTAAGCCTGTTCTTGCCTGACATGGTCGACGATGAGTGAGTTATATGTTTTATTCTGTCTAGCGCCAGGTGATTTTATTCTGCTGAGGGAACTCCCAAATCCCAAAGGAAGGCAAGGCGTTGAGTACGCAGTAGAAACTGTATCTGCAGGACTTCTGGCTACATAAGATACTTTCTGGTCTATTTTCCCCCAACGAGTGCCTGTCGACAGCCTGTAAACAAGAAATCATGACTCGAAATAAAATTTGTAGCTCAGTTTTATGGGATTTGTGCAAAAACGGGTGCCGAGGAATTTGACCGAAGCAGTAGAGTGCATGATTCCGTATTCAGTGTGCAGTGAATTAGTTTTGAGGAACTGTTTGTTTCCCAAGCGAGGAATTGAGAATAGCGTGGCGAACCAATTGGCAGGAGATTTTATTTTGCCCGTTCCCTCTGCGACGTGCAGCATCCGGTTATGAATTATTTCCGTTTCTTCCTTTTATTCTTCGTTATCCCAGGCTTCTCGCTTGTTCTTTGTCGCCACCGTGATAACAACTTTGTTTCCGGTCTTCTTATTTGTATTTTCTTGCCTCCTTGATGAGGACTTTATTGAGAACGAAGACTCTCAGGTCTTGTCTCTTGATCGCCTGGGCCATCTTCGCCCTGCGAACCTCGTAGACTCCTGGGACGACATCGAAAACTTCGTAGGTCATGTCCCACGCGGTGTCAGGAACCTCGGCCTTCAGCTGAGAGACATCCATGACGACGTTCTCTTCGCTGGAACTGTCGTCCTTACTCCTTCTCCACCAGCAGAAAACCCGACTAAAACAAGAACCTGCGAAGTAGGTCATGGCGAAGTTCTTGAGGCTTTCTGCGAAGGGTCTTGGGTCTTGGAGGATAACCTGTTGGTCGGACTCACAAGTCGGAGATCCTAGATTGGCTGAGGTCAACCTTGTTCATAGCACCAACATTTATTCATTTATTTACTTTTATTTTTTTATTTATCTGTTTATTAATGTGTTTATTCATTCAATTATATGTATATTTACTATTTCGTTCTTATTTCTTGAATTATCTATCTTAAATTAATAATTTATTTGTTCATGTATCTGTTCATTTGTTTATTACTTTCTTTATTTGTTTATATACTTATTAGTTTATCTATTGATTTGATTTACTTTTATTTGTTGATTTATTTGTTTGTATACTGTATTTATTTATTTGGTTATTCATGTATTAATTTATTTCATTTCTTTATTTTGTTACGTTTGCTGCCCTTACGTACCTAAGCGTCGCCTCCTGACTTGCTTTACCACTGAGGACCATCGCCTGTGGCCAATTTCGCACAGTGGGAAGACTTCCACGTGCGCTGGTGGCGTCATCGAAAGCGTGCTGGTATCGCATTCGCTTAGCTGTGGGTTCGAATCCCGCACTCCTCTCCGATTCCCGGCAGGGACTGTCACCTACTCCAACAGTCCAAGCGCTTCGGCTGCAGTTGAGTGCCTCTTGGCGTAAATTACTCGCCACCACCACCATGACTTCCATAATCCTTTAAAAAAAAAAAAAAAAAATCGTCACAACACCTCCAGAAGGTGGTCAGTGAGGAGGGGCAAATGGCAGTCACTCATAACAGTGGAAAATCACTTGAGCCTCTTACCTACATGGATCTCAAATGAATAAAATTGTTCGACCGAAGTCTTGATTGAGAGGGTTCTGAAACTCTTGTCTCTTTCTGGTTCTCCTTTACAGACGAATGACATCGCCTGGCGATTAAACGTTTCGAATCGAAGTAGGTGCTAAAATATTTCGAAATCGGTATTCAAAGGTTCACATGCAATCCTTCATTTACTTTGAAAAATATAGTGTAGATCTCAAAGCCTAGAATGAGGAAAGACAAAGTTTGTCCCCGGGCTGGGAGAGGAGTGACGTCATACTATCTTGTTAGACGAAATAACTAAACGCCCGAGGACTGTATGACGTCATGTCGACTCAGAGGACGTTTTGAACAAATGTGAACAGACTCTGTACTTTAGTTCCTTTGCCTGACCCTGAATAGCCAAAGGAAATTTATATCGTATTGTGCTTCCTTGACGTTATTGATTTCTATAAGGAAACTGACGTCATCCTTCTCACAGAAGTTACGTAAATGAACTTAGGTAGTGTGTGTGTACGTGCGTGCGTGTGTGTGTGTGTGTGTGTGTGTGTGTGTGTGTGTGTGTGTGTGTGTGTGTGTGTGTGTGTGTGTGTGTGTGTGTGTGTGTGTGGGCGTGTGCGTGTGCGCGTGAACGCGTGCGTGCTTGCAGTAAAGTAGGACAAGAATGATAATTTAGGAGGTAGGGCAAGAAACAGAAGATTATAAAGAATCAGAGGAATAGAATTGGGACGAGGAAGAATAAAACTCCTCAATTACATGTACCCATGGAAAACCATTTTCCCTTTCTCGGATGAGGTACACTTCGGGAACCAACGACCGAGTTCGTCGAAGGACGACACTCCAGTTCCCTCAAGGTGTGTGCGTGTGTGCATTTGTGTATGTGTATGTGTGTGTGTGTGTGTGTGTGTGTGTGTGTGTGTGTGTGTGTGTGTGTGTGTGTGTGTGTGTGTGTGTGTGTGTGTGTGTGTGTGTGTGTGTGCTTGTATGTGTGTGTATTTTAAAGCCTGATGAATCCTTAAAGATCAACTGAGAACGTTTTCAATGAGGTGGTGAATATTTGTTAGATGTATGGGTTAGTCCCTTTTTGATAAGAATAATGCAAAAATAAATCCTAATTATTGCGCAATGTGATAGAAAGTCCTATCAAAATATCTGTAGGAGACGAAATTTTCCTCGGCTGTTCTCGTAAGGCTGTGACGTCAAGCTTGCTGTTTACATTCTGATGAATGCCATGTGCGTGCATTATAAAACGCCGTGCCGCGATATCAAGTTTATAATTGGTCTGTCATATTTCGTGTGTTAGCAAGGTTTTATCAAGTATTTAGTTCGAAAATGGTTTATTGTGTGGCCGCAAATTGCAACAGTGATTCGACGAAACATTCTGCTGCGGATGGACTTCATTTTCATTCTTTTCCGAAAGATCCTGTTCGCAAAAAGGACTGGATCATTCGGTGCAGACGGCACAAGTCATGGAAGCCCGGATTGAAAGCGAAACTCTGTTCGAAACATTTCGAAAAAAAAAAAACAGTACACTCGGGAGCCTGGCCTTGCCGAGTCATTAGGAATTAGCATGAAGTCCATTCTAAAAGAAGATGCAACAACAACAATTTTTGTCATCGACAAGACCCCAGGTTCAGCAAACACTACTATTGAAAAAATACAACGCCTGGAGGGAGGCATGTGAAAAACCTACCATGAATTAAAATGAACTTCCTTGCATGTAGAATAAGATATATCAAATTTTAAAGTTTTCACGTTAAAATGATGATGTGCGGGCTTGTAATGATTTCATTTTATTTTTCAGTCAAATGAAGTGAAAAACCCCTGTTGAATGGAACATGAAGGCTTGAACAGGTCTCTCAATTTCCTGGTCATTGTGAGAAATGTCATCGTGGGTGCACTAGTGACTGATCGACATTAACAAATAAAGAAATACATGAAGACAAAATGGGCTGGAATCAATCATTGGTTCAATTGCTGGCATGTAGCTAAAGGTAATGGCATCAATAACGCAACTGATGGATACAAAGGATTACAAAGGCGGAGCATGCCGACAGGAGACCTTCTGGTCCATATCTAGGTCGGATGCGAAAAAAAATCATATTAATAATAAAATAATAAATAAAAACTATAATAATGTAAATAACAAATAAAATACATAAATAAATGCATAGGTATAGTTAAATAATAAACAAACAGGTAAATAGTAAATAATAATAAATTGACATATAACTAATAATAAATGAAAATCAGACAGACAAATGATAACAAAACAAAAACAAATAATATAAGATCAATTATAATCATTACAGTATCTTACTTAGGTATTTATCTAAATGATTCTTAAAGCTTCGAACTGAACTACATTGCACTACCTGTGCAGGAAGTTTATTCCATTCATTAACTACACGGTTGGCAAAGTTGTTTCTACCTACTTCCAAATTGAATCTATTTCCGGACAGTTTGAGACCATTGTTTCTTGTCTGATTCTCATTCAATGTGAAAATGTTGTCACTTTTGATGTTGTCAATTCCCTTTAAAATCTTAAAGACCTGCATCAAGTTACCTCTGAGTCTACGCTTTTTTAGGGAAAACAGATTCATGTGTTTTAGTACTTTGGGCTGGTACTTTGTGCTTTGTACTTGGGCTGGTACAACGTACATGTAGACTGTTTTTCTCAAGTCCCCATTTCATTGTTTCACATAAACAAATACTGTAAACGAGAATACATTTATTTGGTCAGTGAGATTTCCTATCAATATCAATTCAGCTTGAAGATCTGTTATCTATTTTAGGCATAAAAAAAGATTGAAGCAGTAGCGGTCGAGAAAAAGAAACTGGTGTGTTGTCTGCTTGGGCTCAGTCAATTTCAAATCATGCGTACTGGATTGCCGCAAGCAGCAATAGGGATGGAAACATTGTGAAAGCAAAGTGGTTATCTATGCTGAACCACATTGTCAACAAGCACGAAGGTCATGGGGAAATGTATCCAACATGTCTGTGCGAGCCCTTTGACGATAGGGAATGGATGAAAGAAGGTAGCCCAGTTTACACTGTCAAAGATTTGACCAAATTTTCGTCCTCTCTCCTGTACAATGTAATAAAATTTAATAATCTTTGACAATGTGAACATGGCATTTCTTGTAAATCATAATACAAAGTGTATTAAAGCGTTTGACAAGGAACTGGCATGTAAAATTAGTTGACGGGGAATAGTAGCTACTACCAACACAGCACAATTTTTTAGCTTTGCACTTGCTTTATAAATATAATCTGCTTAGCACCACACAACAGCCTGCTTATCATCTTGTTTTCAGGTTCAAGAGCACACAAAGAGCTTGAGTTCATAGTAACGCAGAAAACACTTCTGAGGGATATCGGTCAGTTCTCGCCTTGTCAACAAACATCAGCCCTGGAATCGGATGACAAGGTTCTATGCTTCTTTGCTCCCAAGTCCCAGCACTTTTTTATGAAGAAATATAAGGAAAGCGAGTACATGTGTAACTTCAAACATCTCTTGATGTAATTTCACTACGGTAATTCAGGCACAAGGGGCTGAATTCATATTGAGAATGGTAAAATGCATGCATGGTGACTGAAAATTATCATGATTAATTTTCCACTTTCAGACTACTACTTGCTGCCCTTCATTTCAGTGAAAATTCATGTAAAAACAGAAGAAAAAAAATGTAGAGGCGCAAAGCCAAAGCAGG
Organism: Oratosquilla oratoria; assembly: GCF_046742065.1. Lineage (NCBI taxonomy): Eukaryota > Metazoa > Arthropoda > Malacostraca > Stomatopoda > Squillidae > Oratosquilla > Oratosquilla oratoria. The sequence goes on along the minus strand of NC_134794.1, from coordinate 17,803,622 downwards.
TGTTGGAGAATGTAAACAACAGGTGTTACGTCATCAGCGCCCTATTAGTGGAAAATGTAACTACGGCATTGAAAAGCTTGTCTGCTCTGCTATCAGACACTTTTAAGATCATGTTCTAACTTCTAACTTATATTTTCATACATGAAATAAAAAAAAATAAAGAAATCCAAAGCCTTCTCAGTTGAACTTTAAGGAATCAACATCAGGATTCTGAACACACATACACACACACACACACACACACACACACACACACACACACACACACACACACACACACACACACACACACACACACACACACACACACACACACACACACACACACACACACACACACACACACACACACACACACAGACACGCACACCTTGAGGGCACTAGCGTCCTTCGACGGACTCCATCGTTGGTTCCCGAAGTGTCCCTTATCCGAAAAAGGGGAAGTGGTTTTCAATGGGTACATGTATTTCAGGCGTTTCATTCTTCCTCGTCCCAATTCTATTCCTCTGTTTCTCTGATTCTAATCTTCTGTTTCTTCTCCTCCCTCCTGAATTATCTTTCTTGTCCTACTTCATTGCAAGCACGCACGTACACACACACACACACACACACACACACACACACACACACACACACACACACACACACACACACACACACACACACACACACACACACACACACACACACACACACACACACACACACACACACACACACACACACACACACACACACACACACACACACACACACACACCTCCTAGGTTCATTTACGTAATTTCTATGAGAAGGATGACGTCAATTTCCTCATTGAAATAAAAAACGTCATGGAAGCACAATAAAATGTAATTTTCCTTTGGCTATCCAAGGCCAGGGAAAGGAACTAATGCACAGAGTACATATTTGTTCAAAACATCCTCCGAGTCGATATGACGTCATATGGTCCTTGGGCATTTAGTTATTTCGAACCTAAACAAGATATTGTGACGTCACTCCCCTCCCAGCCATTGGACAGACTTTGTCTTGCTACATTATAGGCTTTGAGGTCTACCCTATATTTTTCAAAGCAAATGAAGGATTACATGTAAGTCTTTGAGTGCCCAGCTCGAAACGTTTGAGTACCCATTTTGATTGGAAACGTTGTCGCCAGGCGATATCATTAGTCTGGAAAGGAGAACCCGAGCAAGACAGGAGTTTTAGAACCCTCTCAATCAAGCCTCTGATCGGACAATTTTATTTATTTGAGGGTCATCCATAGAAGGTAGAGGCTCAAGTGATTTTCCACGCTTTGAACGTCTTCCTCACTAACATTCTGGAGGTGTTGTGACGATTATTTCGAAAGACTTATGGAAGTCATGGTGGTGGTGAGGAGCCTACGCCAGGAGGCACTCAGCTGCGGCCAAGGCAGTCACCTAGGAGAGGAGTGCGGGATTCGAACCCACAGCTAAGTGAATGCGAGACCAACACGCTACCGATGACGCCACCGGCGCACGTGGAAGTCTTCCCTCTTTGCGAAAGTTGCTATTCAGAATGCGAGGCGGCGATACACGCCATGGGGAGTATATTTGAGGATGCATCCAATGCCTTGAACAATATAAACAGAGGCCACGGTGCACAACGTTGAAACCAAATGCCTAGTCTTGAAAGAGACGAGAGTGGAGGCCATCTAATACAATCGGAAGGTACCAGTCGAGGGTCATGGCTATGTACTCTCTTGGACTTATGCACCTGCATCAGAGGGTACAATATGAAACCACCAGGGTTAAACAGGTAGCATATTATGCTACCTTATGGCTCTGTATTACTAATAGATGCAATAGCAAGACTCTAGCTTATCATTAATTTTCCAAGTACATTTGGAGAACTTGCCACAATTATTTTGAGATGTTTGTTGTTACAGGCGTTTGTTGGGCGGGATAGACGAGCCTCAGAAGGGGTTCAGATATATCAAGTCACAAGACCTGATCAAAAGGTGCCCAGACAATTTAACCCATTTTTTGTCAAGTGGAAAGAACAAGGAGATGCTGATTGGGTTTCTGTACACAATTCTGGACAAACTGTGATTCATCCCACTTTGATGGTCTCACTTTATTTGTCGCTGATGGTAACAAACGCCATAGACTGGCTAAAGTGAAATTACCGACTTTGGAACGAAGAGAAAGAGGGACCTGCTGGCTATTTACAATATCATGAAAGGCACAGAGGTCCTTCATAGAGAGGACTTGATAAATTGGGATAAGCGAAATACAAGGGGACATGATAAAAAACTCAAAAAGGATAATTATAGAAGAGACCTGAAAAAAAAAACAGTTTTCCACACAAAATGGTGAATATCTGGAAGAAACAGGATAAAACAATAGTGTGTGCAAAATCTATAAACAATTTTAGAGCAAACTAGACATTGCGAGATACAAAGACGGGACACAGCGAGCATAGCTCCACTACCCGTAAGATTCATCTTGGTAAATGCAACTAGGTAAATACACACACACACCTTGAGGGCACTGGCGTCCTTCGACGGAATACGTCGTTGGTTCCCGAAGTGTCCTTTTATCTGAGAAGGGTGAAGTGGTTCTCCATGGATACTTGTAATTCAGACGTTTTATTCTGCCTCGTCCCAACTCTGTTCCTTTGTTCCTCTGATTCTTTATAATCTGTTTCTTCTCCTGAATTATCTTTCTTGTTCTGCTTCACTGCAAGCACGCACGCGCACGTACGCACACACACACACGCACACACACACACACACACACACACACGCACACACACACACACACACACACACACACACACGCACACGCACACACACACACACACACACACACACACACACACACACACACACACACACACACACACACACACACACACACACACGCATACACACATCTCAAGTTCATTTACGTAAATTCTATGAGAAGGGTGACGTCAATTTCCTTGTTGAAATCAATAACGTCACGGAAGCACATTAAGATGTAAATTTCTTTTGGTTATTCAGGGCCAGACAAAGGACTTATGCACAGATTAAACATATCTTTAAAATGACCTCCGAGTTGACATGATGTCATATAGCCCTCGGTCGTTTAGTGTGACGTCACTACTCTCCCAACAAAGGGACATATTTTGTCTTTTCACATTCTAGCCTTTGAGATCTACACTATATCTCATCAAAGTAAATGGAGGATTACTTGTAAACCTTTGAGTACCCAGCTCGAAACGTTTGAGTGCCTAACTCGATTGGAAACGTTCAGTTGCCAGGCGATATCATTCGTCTGGAAAGGCGAACCCGAGGAAGACAAGTTTTAGAACCCTCTCGATCGAGCCTTCGATCGGACAATTTTATTCATTTGTGGGTCATCCATGGAGGTTAGAGGCTAAAGTGATTTTCCACGGTTTCAACACCTTTCTCACTGACCATCTTCTGGAGGTGCTGTGGCGATTTTTTTTTTCAAAAGGATTATGGAAGTCATGGTGGTGGTGGTGAGGAGCTTACGCCAGGAGGCACTCAACTGCGGCCGAAGCCGTCCCCTAGAAGAGTAGTGCGAGATTCGAACCTACAACCACGCGAATGCGAGCCCAGCACGCTTTCGATGACGCCACCAGCGCACGTTTGAAGTCTTCCCACTGTGCGAAAGTGGTCACAGACGATCGTCTGCAATGGGAAACGAGTCACGAGGCGACGCTTCGGTCTGTCACGGCAGCAAACGTAACAAAATGAATAAAGTAATTAGTACAAGGGGTGAAAGTGGCAGTAGACTGGAAGTGAACATTAAGGGAGAGCGACTGGAGGAAGTGGATAGTTTTAGATACTTGGGTGCAAGTGTAGCAGGAAAAGGTGGAGTGAAGGTGGAGGTAGAATGTAGATTGAGAGAAGCGAGTAAATGCCTTGGTGGATTAAAGAGTGTAATGAGGAATAGACATTTGGGAATGGATGCGAAGAGGAGACTGTATGAAGGAGTGATTGTGCCAACAGCACTGTATGGGGCAGAAACGTGGAACATAAGAGAAGAAGAGAGAAGGAGTTTGAATGTGTTTGAGATGAGGTGTCTGAGAAGTATGATGGGGGTTACTAGGATGGATAGAGTGAGAAATGAGGAGGTGAGGAGGAGAACAGGGGTGAAAAAGGAGCTGGGAGATAGGGTTGATGAAAGAATATTAGGATGGTTTGGGCACATGGAAAGAATGAGTGAAGAAAGACTAGTAAAAGAGGTATGGAAGGCAGATGTGGAGGGAGTGAACATGAGGGGACGTCCTAGGATGAGGTGGATGGATGGGGTGAAGGGGGCTTTGGGGAAGAGGGGAATGTCTGTTGAGGAAGGAAGGGAGAGGACGGAAGACAGAGGTGAGTGGAGAATGGTTGTATATGGATGATGTTGTGATTGCATGAGGAGGAATGGGCGGGGGGGTGGGGGGTGGGGTATTATGTGTGAGTAAATTTTGACGCAGCCCGAAGGGATTTCTCCCCGTCCTCTCCTTATATGCAAAGGGGGACGGAGAGGGGGGGTCGCCAATTAAATGAAGCGGCCTTGCTGTGGATGTGCTGTGTCTTGCGACACTGCTTCTGACCCAGGGCGGTGGGCAAGGTGCAGGGATGACCCGTCATCCAGGAGGTGCTCAGATGAGAGGGAGGGTGGGAGGGGTGTGGAGTGTATTTAGGGATGAAATGGGTGGGAGTGTTTTTATGCCTTTCCCTTTTTGGCTACCTCCCTTGAAAGGGGGAAAAAGCCTTGGTATATGTATGTATGTATGTAATACACGAATAAACAAATATATGAATAAAAGTAAATAAAACGAATAAATAAACGAACACATAAAATAAATTAATAAACAAATAAAGATAAATTAATAAATACATATATAATTGAATAAACAAACATATTTATAAATAGATAAACAAATAAAAGTGAATAAATGAATGAATGTTGGTGCCATGAACAAGGATGACCTCAGCCAATCTAGGATCTCCGACTCTCGAGGCCGACCAACAGGTTATCCTCCAAGACCCAAGACCCTTCGCAGAAAGCCTCAAGAACTTCGCCATGGCCTGCTTCGGAGGTTCTTGCTTTAGTCGGGTTTTCTGCTGGTGGAGAAGGAGGAAGGACGACAGTTCCAGCAAAAAGTCGGAGGTTCCTGATACCGCGAGGGACAGACCCAATGAACTCTTCGAAGTAGTCCCAGGAGTCCACGAGCTCCGCAGGGCGAAGATGGCCCTGGCAATCAAGAGACAAGACTTGCGAGTCTTCGTTCTCAACAAAGTCCTCATCAAAGAGGCAAAGAAACACGAATAAAAAGCTCGAAAACTACCTTCTTATCAAGGAGACAACGAACAAATAAGAAGCCAGGGTAAAAAAAAAAATTAAATAAACAAAAAGGAAGAAAACGAAATGATTGAGAACCTGCTGCTCCACGTCGCCTGAGGAAATGAGAAAAGACAATCTTGCGCCAAATGGTTCGCCACGCCATTTTATATTCCTCGCCTGGGAAACAAATCCCCAAAACTAATTCACTGCCCATCCTGCACTCTGAAGACATAGAATCATGTACTCGGCGCCCGGTCTTGCCCTAAGTTCATATGACTGAACTATAAAGTATATTTCGAGTCGTGACTTTTCATTTTCAGGCTGTCGACAGGAACTCGTTGGGGAAAATAGACTAGAAAGTATCTACTGCAGTCAAAAGTCCTATATATACAATTTCTACTGCATACTCAACACTTTGCCTTCCTTTGGGGTTTGGGAGTTCCCTCAGCTGAATAGAATCACCTGGCGAAAGCAAGAATAAGTCAAGAGGAAACCATAGTCGACCAAGGGCGTAAGACAGTTATTATGTCGCAATCTCCCTTTAGTAGCGAGCCAAAGAGAGGTACGAACTTAAATCTATAGGGTTTGTGTTGGGCGCGAATTCGTAGGATGGAGACGGATAGGTGGCTGGCTGGAAGCGTGTCGTGTGGGAAGAGGACAACACCCTGATCATTACATTGGTGCCAACGCGAGGGTTGAAAGGAGGCAGAAATGCATTTAGATCGCTGCATCACTTACATCATTGACTGCACCAACCCACCTCTACGAGACATCCATCGGACTGTAACTGTTACTTGAAGCAATTTGGCCTGCGCCCGCCCAGTGACAGACAGACGCTGACGAATAGGCTCCAGACTACAGGAATCGCGGTTGCCTGCCTATAATGAATGCCTATGTATTTTATTAATTATTGACATAGTTTTTTATGAATTTATCTTTTTTTTTTTGGCATCCGACCTAGATATGGACCAAAAGGTCTCCTGTCGGCATGCATGCTCTGCCTCTGCCTTTGTAAAATATTATGTATTTATTTTTCAACGTCTTTTATTTGTATAATCACGATTTTGTACATGTACGTGTTTGGGAGTATGTAGGATAGGAGCTACCAACCGTTTTATTAGTTGCTTGTTGCATAGCCCCCCCCTCCCTCTCTCTCTCTCTCTCTCTCTCCCTCTCTCTCTCTCTCTCTCTCTCTCTCTCTCTCTCTCTCTCTCTCTCTCTCTCTCTCTCTCTCTCTCTCTCTCTCTCTCTCTCTCTCTCTCTCTCTCTCTCTCTCTCTTTATAGTATGGCTGTCGTCAAAATAACAGGGTTGTCTCGAATACTCCTCGGGGTCGTGTCCAGATCAAGAAAAATGGCCTCATTTTTCCCTAAAGGTACTATTGCTGCGTGTGTGAATCACTACAGTATTGGATCACGTGTTGGTACTGTTACCCTAGGGGATGAGAGCTCAAAGTTTATATCAAAGGAACTCAAGCCTGTTCTTGGCCAACATGGTCGACGATGATTGACTTTTATGTTTTATTCTGTCTGCCGCCAGGTGATTTTTATTCAGCTGAGGGGACTCCCAAATCCCAAAGGAAGGCAAGGGGTTCAGTACGCTGTAGAAACTGTATCTGCAGGACTTTTGACTGCATCAGATACTTTCTAGTCTATTTTTCCCCCAACGAGTGCCTATCGACAGCCTGTAAACAAGAAATCATGACTCGAAATAAAAGTTGTAGCTCAGTTTTATGGGATTTGTGCAAAAACGGGTGCCGAGGAATTTGACCGAAGCAGTAGAGTGCATGATTCCGTATTCAGTGTGCAGTGAAAGAGTTTTGGGGAACTGTTTGTTTCCCAGGCGAGGAATTGAGAATGGCGTGGCGAACCATTAAGCAGGAGATTTTATTTTGTCCGTTCCCTCTGCGACGTGCAGCACCCGGTTATGAATGATTTCCGTTTCTTCCTTTTATTCTTCGTTATCCCAATCTTCTCGTTTGTTCTTTGTCGCCACCGTGATAACAACCTTGTTTCCGGTCTTTTTATTTGTATGTTTTTGCCTCCTTGATGAGGACTTTATTGAGAACGAAGACTCTCAGGTCTTGTCTCTTGATCGACTGGGCCATCTTCGTCCTGCGAAGCTCGTAGACTCCTGGGACGACATCGAAAACTTCGTAGGTCATGTCCCACGCGGTGTCAGGAACCTCGGCCTTCAGCTGAGAGACATCCATGACGACGTTCTCTTCGCTGGAACTGTCGTCCTTACTCCTTCTCCACCAGCAGAAAACCCGACTAAAACAAGAACCTGCGAAGTAGGTCATGGCCAAGTTCTTGAGGCTTTCTGCGAAGGGTCTTGGGTCTTGGAGGATAACCTGTTGGTCGGCCTCACAAGTCGGAGATCCTAGATTGGCTGAGGTCAACCTTGTTCATAGCACCAACATTTATTCATTTATTTACATTTATTTATCTGTTTATTAATGTGTTTGTTCATTCAATTATACAGTATGTATATTTACTAGTTCGTTCTTATTTCTTCAATTATTTATTTATCTAATCATTTATTTGTTCATGTATCTGTTCATTTGTTTATTTATTACTTTATTTGTTTATTAGTTTATTTATTTATTTGATTTACTTTTATTTGTTTATTTATTTGTTTGTATTTGTTTGCTTATTCATGTATTAATTTATTTGATTTGTTTATTCATTTTGTTACGTTTGCTGCCCTTACGTACCTAAGCGTCGCCTCCTGACTTGCTTTCCCACTGTGGACCATCGCCTGTGGCAACTTTCGCACAGTGGGAAGACTTCCACGTGCGCTGGTAGCGTCATCAGTAGCGTGCTAGTCTCGCATTCACTTAGCTATGGGTTCGAATCCCGCACTCCTTTCCGATTCCCGGCAAGGACTGTCACCTACTCCAGCATTCCAAGCGCCTAGGTGACGTCTTGGGCCGCAGTTGAGTGCCTCCTGGCGTAAGCTCCTCGCCACTACCATGACTACCATAATCCTTTCGAAAAATTCGTCACAACACCTCCAGATTGTGAACAGTGAGGAGGGGCAAATGGCAGTCATTCGTGACTATGGAAAATCACTTGAGCATCTAACCTCCACGGATAACCCTCAAATGAATTAAATTGTTCAATCAGAGGCTTGATCGAGAGTGTTTTAAAACTACTGTCTTCCTCGGGTTCTCCTTTCCAGACGAATGATATCGCCTGGCGACTAAACGTTTCCAGTCGAAGTAGGAACTCAAACGTTTCGATCTGGGTACTCAAAGGTTTACATGTAATCATTCATTTACTTTGATAAAATATAGTGTACATCACTCAATGATCTAGTTCGTGATCTAACACTTACTAAGCTAAAGAGTGAACTCCTGGCCTCACGTCTGCAACAATGGAACCTGTTGGATGAAGATGCTTGAATCACAGTATTCAGGAAGCGTTCTGGAGATCTACAGCAATTCTTCACTTTGGAAAACAACTTCACTTGTTGTAATGATATTAGAGGCCTATTCAATAAGGAGAAGAAAACAGGTGGAGGAGTCATGGTCCTGTTTAAGAAAAAATTAAGTATGACATAAATTACAAATGGAGATAATGGGGTAGAGATGATTACAATAAGAGTTGAAGACAATGACATAAAAAGCAGAAAGTTTGCAGTGATTTATGTGCCCCCAAAAATGGAGTCTTGGAGAAAGATTATTCCAAATTGTTAGATGATACAAGATCTTCATTAAATGAGATGCTGAAGGATGGAAGTAACGCAGTACTCATGACTGATTTTAATTGCAAAGAAATATGTTGGGAAGAGATGACAGTGAAAGGTGGAGAGGAACAATGGGGGAATGTATTACTCGACACGACAATAGAACATACAATGACACATTGGGTAAAGGAAAACACTAGATTTAGAAATAAAGAAGAACAATCTTGACTACATTTATTATTTACCATAGAACCTGAAATAGTAGACTAAATTGAATACAAGACACCCTTTGCGAAGAGTGACCGCATACTACTCACGTTAGAATTAAATGAGGAAATATATATAAAGAGAAATGAAAAACACAGAAAAGGAAGAGTGATGTATGGTAAAACGGACTTAGAGAAACTTAGGAAAAAAATTCTTAAAGCAAGCTGGGAAAGTTTTATAAAGAAGAAACACAAGTAGAAGAAAAATGGATGATTCTGATGAAAATCTATAAAGGAGTGGATAAATATTTCCCAAAGCAAAAAACAGGAAAATGAGTACATTAAGTGCTGGCTCGATAGAAGGTGCAGCGAAGCGAATGATAGAGACAAAGCTTGGAATAGATGGAGAAAAGACAAGGAATCTCGAAAGTGGCGATTATATGTTAATCAAAGGAACGAATATGTAAAAATACGACGCAGGGAAGAAAAATGTAACTATGAGAAAGACATAATAGGAAAATGTAAGGATCAGCCAAAACTATTCTATAGATATGTAAATGGGAAATTAAAAAACACAAGCCCCCGGCTACGCCGGAGGACTTGGCCTGCGGCGCTGCTCGCTCTTCTTCTTCTTCTTCTTCTTCTACTTCTTCTTCTTCTTTTTCGAGTTCTTTTTCGAGTTCTTCTTCTTCGAGTTCTTCTTCTTCGAGTTCTTCTTCTTCTTCGAGTTCTTCTTCGAGTTCTTCTTCGAGTTCTTCCTCGAGTTCTTCTTCGAGTTCTTCTTCTTCTTCGAGTTCTTCTTCTTCGAGTTCTTCTTCGATTTCTTCTTCGAGTTCTTCGAGTTCTTCTTCGAGTTCTTCTTCTTCTTCGAATTCTTCTTCGTGTTCTTCTTCAAGTTCTTCTTCTTCTTCTTCTTCTTCTTCTTCTTCTTCTTCGAGTTCTTCGAGTTCTTCTTCTTCGAGTTTTTCGAGTTCTTCTTCTTCTTCTTCGAGTTCTTCGAGTTCTTCTTCTTCTTCTTCTTCTTCGAGTTCTTCTTCTTCTTCTTCGAGTTCTTCTTCTTCGAGTTCTTCTTTGAGTTTTTCTTCGAGTTCCTCTTCTTTTTCGAGTTCTTCGAGTTCTTCTTCTTCTTCGAGCTCTTCTTCGAGTTCTTCTTCTTCGAGTTCTTCTTCTTCTTCGAGTTCTTCGAGTTCTTCTTCGAGTTCTCCTTCTTCTGCCAGTTCTTCTTATTCCAAATGATACCTTTGGTAATCCCCATGATCCGATTTTCCCCCATGTTTTGTAAAATTCTTATAACCCGCAAAGGGATGTTTTTCGAACTCACACGTACTCTCTCGCGAAATTTCTCCGTCGAGTTCTTCTTCTTCTTCTTCGAATTCTTCTTCGTGTTCTTCTTCAAGTTCTTCTTCTTCTTCTTCGAGTTCTTCTTCTTCTTCTTCGAGTTCTTCTTCTTCTTCTTCGAGTTCTTCTTCGAGTTCTTCTTCTTCTTCTTCTTCTTCTTCTTCTTCTTCTTCGAGTTCTTCTTCTTCTTCGAGTTCTTCTTCGAGTTCTTCTTCTTTGTGTTTTTCTTCGAGTTCCTCTTCTTTTTCGAGTTCTTCGAGTTCTTCGAATTCTTCTTCGAGTTCTTCTTCTTCTTCGAGCTCTTCTTCGAGTTCTTCTTCTTCGAGTTCTTCTTCGAGTTCTTCTTCTTCGAGTTCTTCTTCTTCGAGTTCTTCGAGTTCTTCTTCTTCGAGTTCTTCTTCGAGTTCTCCTTCTTCTTCGAATTCTTCTTCGAGTTCTTCTTATTCCAAATGATACCTTTGGTAATCCCCATGATCCGATTTTCCCCCATGTTTTGTAAAATTCTTATAACCCGCAAAGTGATGTTTTTCGAACTCACACGTACTCTCTCGCGAAATTTCTCCGTCAAACAACTCGAGTTTTTCAAAAGCTTCGTCACTGTACTTGTACGATAACAATTTCCGAAAAAAAACTCATAATATTAATAAATGAACAACGTGAATCAGATCAGTTTCAGTTGAAAACGTGAAACGAACTGAATAAACCCTTACACCTACCCAGGGTCCGGTGCGACCGTTTTGCCGGGTCTCGAGAAACTCGCAATCCGGAGAATTCTTTTTTTATTTAGTATAAAACAGGAAATAGTGAAGCTACGCCAAGGGAATACAGAATACACAGAAGATATCGAAATGGCTGAAGTCATGTTCAAACACTTCGTCAGTTTTCACTAGAGATATTAAAAGAATGTAAAGAACTAACAGACAAAATATACAACATAATAAATTGCTCGATCAAGGAAAGAAAATACCAGAAGATTGGAAAAATGCCAATACTGTACTAATTAATAAAGGAGGAAATAAGTAAGACCCAACAAATTACAGACCGGATTCCCTTACAAGCACGGTAGCTAAAACCCGAGAAAAGGTTATAAAAAGTAGTTGTATAAAACATCTGGAGGATAATGAATCCGAGATAATTCGGATTTAGACAGGAAAGATCATGCACCACTAATTTGTTCTGTTTTTACTCAAGAGTACTAGATATAATACAAGAAAGAGACATATGGGCCGATTGCGCTTTACTAGATCTACAAAAAGCTTTTGATAAAGTCCCTCACAAAAAAAAAAAAAAAAAAGGGAAACCATAAGAGGGATACAAGATAAACTATTGAAATGGATGGAGGACTTTTTGCATGGAAGAAAAATGAGGGTAATGCTCAGAGATAAGACTTTTACTTGGGAAGAGGTAATTAGTGGAGTTCCACAAGGATCAGTGTTGGCTCCAATAATGTTACAATAGTTTCTTTGCAGATGATGCAAAATTGTTAAAGAAAGTGAGTACTGAAACTGACTGTGACTCACTACAGAGAGATCTGACCAGGGTTTGGGAATGGCATCAGAAGTGGAAAGTGGAATTCAACATTAAGAATTGTAGCATAATGGAATTTGGAAAAAATAAGAAAGGATATCAGGACAATATAAAGTTGATGAAAAAGAAGCGGGATCTGAAAAAGACCTGGGAGTGATCATCACAAAAGAAATATCCCCTGACAAACAGATAAACAAAATTGTCGGCGAAACCTACAACTTGATAAGATCAATAAAAGTGGCTTTTACTTACTTGGATGAAGAAATAGTAAAGAAAATACTAGTCACATTGATAAGGCCTAAATTGGAGAACGCAGCGACACTATGGTCACCCACTACAAAAAACAATACAAAGTAGATTGAGAGAATCCAGAGAGCAACTACGAAGATGGCACCCAACACTATCAAAACTCTAATATGAAGAAAGGTTGTTAAAATTGGAGTTGCCGACTCTGGAACAAAGAAGAGAAAGAGGTGATTGACCATTTATATAATTATGAAAGGCATGGAAGTCCTTGATAGAGAAGACTTACTAAATTGGGATAAGAGAAGCACAAGAGGACATGGAAGGAAGCTCAAAAAGGACAGTTATAGAAGAAAACTGAAAAAGAACAGCTTTCCACACAGAGTGGTGGATGTATGGAACATATTAGACGGAACAACAGTGTGTGCAAAAATAATACAAGAATTTAAGAGCAAACTAGATATGGAGAGATACAAAGACGGAACACCACGAGCATAGCTCCCCTTCCCGTAAGATATAACTAAATAAGCACACACACACACACACACACACACACACACACACACACACACACACACACACACACACACACACACACACACACACACACACACACATACATACACTTCCCAAGTTTATTTACGTAACTTCTATGACAGGGATGACGTCAATTTCCTTATAGAAATCAATAACGTCAAGGAAGCACAATAAGGAAATAATGTACAGAGTACACATTTCTTAAAAATGTCCTCCGAGTCGACATGACGTCATATAGTCTTCGGTGGTTTGGTGCGACGTCACTCCGCTCCCAGCCCTGGGACAGACTTTGTCTTTCCTGATTCTACGCTTTGAGATCTACACTACATTTTTCAAAGTAAGTGAAGGATTACATATAAACCTTTGAGTACCCACCTCGAAACGTTAGAGTGCCTACTTCGATAGGAAACGTTTAGTCGCCAGGCGATATCATTCGTCTGGAAAAGAGAACCCGAGAGAGACAGGAGTTATAAGACCCTCTCGATCAAGCCTTTCATCGAACAATTTTATTCATTTGAGGGTCATCCATGGAGTTTAGAGGCTAAAGTGATTTTCCACGCTTTCAACACCTTCCTCACTGACCACCTGAAGGTGTTGTGACGATTTTTTTTTCGAAAGGATCATGGAAGTCATGGTGGAGGTGGTGATGAGGAACTTACGCCAGGAGGCACTCAACTGCGGCCGAGGACGTCACCTAGGCGCTTGGACTGTTGGAGTAAGCGACAGTCCCTGCCGGGAATCGGAGAGGAGTGCGGGATTCGAACCCACAGCTAAGCGAATGCGAGACCAGCACGCTTTCGATGACGCCACCAGCGCACGCGAAAGCCTTCCCCCTATACGAAAGTGGTCACAGAAACAAGTCACGAGGTGACGCTTCAGTCTGTCACGGCAGCAAACGTAACAAAATGAATAAAGTAATTAATACACGAATAAACATTTAAATGAATAAAAGTAAATAAAATAAACAAATAAACGAACAAGGATAGAGATAAATATATGACTGGTAAGTAAACAAAAACAGAAATAAGCAAATAGATAATAAAATAAAAAGATAAAAAAAGATAAATTAATAAATGCATATATAATTGAATAAACAAACATATTTATAAATAGATAAACAAATAAAAATGAATAAATGAATGAATGTTGGTGCTATGAACAAGGATGACCTCAGCCAATCTAGGATCTCCGACTCTGAGGCCGACCAACAGGTTATCCTCCATGACCCAAGACCCTTCGCAGAAAACCTCAACAACTTCGCTATGATCTGCTTCCGAGGTTCTTGCTTCAGCGGGGTTTTCTGCCGGTGGAAGAAGAGGAAGCAGGGCACTTCCAAAAAGGAGAACGTCATCACGGACATTTCTCAGCTAAAGGAAGAAGTTCCTGACAACGCGAGGGACAGGACCAACGAAATTTTCGAAGTCGTCCCAGGAATCTACGAGCTTTGCAGGATGAAGATGGCCCTGGCGATGAAGAGACGAGGCTTGAGAGTCTTCGTCCTCAACAAAACCCTCATTAAGGAGGCAAGGATGTACAAATGAGAGGCCCGTGTTAAAAAAAAAAAATCGAAATACATCAGAACCGGTTGCTGCATGTCGCCAGAGGAAACGGAAAAAAAAATTCTCCTACCAGATGTTTCGCCACACCATTTTATATTCCTCGCCTGGAAAACAAATCCCCCAAACCAATTCATTGCCCATCCTGCACAATCAAGAGACGAGATTTGTGAGTCTTCGTTCTCAACAAAAGTCCTCATCAAAGAGGCAAAGAAATACAAATAAGAAGCCTGTCAACAAGGTTCTCAGCAAGGAGGCGACAAAGTACAAATGAGAAGCTCTAGTTAACGAAAAAAGAAGAAGAAAGCTAAACAACTGAGAACCTACTGCTGCACGTCGCCTGAGGAAACGGGGAAAAAAATCTTCTGCTAAATGGTTTGCAAGCTATTCTATATTCCTCACCTGGGAAACAAATTCCCAAAACTAATTCACTGCACACTGAAGACATAAAATCATGTACTCTACTCCCTTCTTTACATCTTCGGTCAAATTGCTCGGCATCCGTTTCTGCCCAAATCCCATATTGGTGAACTACAGGCACTCGTTGGGGAAAATTAGACTTGAAAGTATCTAACGCAGTCAAAAGCCCTGCAGATACAATTTCTACTGCATACTCAACCCCTTGCCTTAATTTGGGGTTTGGGAGTTCACTCAACTCAATAAAATCACCTGGCGGCAGAGAGAGTAAAACATAAAAGTCAATAATCGTCGACCATGTCGGGCAAGAACTTAAGTGAGACAGGCTTAATTGAGCTCCTTGATTATAAACTTTGAGCACTTATCCCGAAGGGTAATATATATGGATCACAGTACCAACACGTGATCCAATACCGTAGTGATTCACACACGCAGCAATAGTACCTGTACGGATAATTGAGGCTATTATTCAACCATACTATAAAGAGAGAGAGAAAGGAACATCTTTGAATTATTTTTACTGACAGCAAACTTTTCATGGACCCATAGACCGTCCCTCAGCTGAATGAAATTGCCCGACACCACTGTAGCCAGAATAGAACATGTCAGCGGTGCCGCGGGACTCGAAGGGAAAGAAGTTGAAACTGAGTGGGAAGTCATTCAGCCCGGACGTACGTTGAGGAGATCCTTCGGTGTTGTACAAAGTGCAGAGGAAAATAAATGACGAAATCATCTCGACAACAAAATGGAGTAGACAATCAAGAAAGTGCTGTACGGAAATTCTTAGAAAACAAAATGCTGACAACGCTTACTTATAGTATGGCTGTCGTCAAAACAAAAGGCTGGCTTGAATATTTCTCGGGATTATGACCAGATAGAGAAAATTTGCCTCATTCATCCCTAGAGGTACTATTGCAGCTTGTGTGAATCAATACGCTCTTGGATCACGTGCTGATTTTGTGATCCATAGCTATTATCCTCCTGGATGAGAGCTCAAAGTTTATATTTAAGGAACTCAAGCCTGTCTCATTTAATTAAGTTCTTTTATGACATGGTCGACGACGATTGACTTTTAAGTTTTATTCTGTCTGCCGCTAGGTGATTTTATTCGGCTGAAGTAATATCTAAACCCCAAAGGAAGGCAAGGGGTTGAGTACACAGTAGAAACTGTATCTGCAGGATACAATTTCTACTGTGTACTCAACCCCTTGCCTTCCTTTTGGGTTTAGAAATTACTTCAGCCGAATAAAATCACCTGGAGGCCGACAGAATAAAACATATAACTCAATCATCGTCGACCACGTAAGGCAGGAACAGGCTTAATTATAAGCCCATCCCTAAAGCAGGGGCCTGTAGCCTTATCAAAATATCCTGAAGGAGAGAGAGAGAGAGAGAGAGAGAGAGAGAGAGAGAGAGAGAGATTCCGTGATTACGCAAATAAAAGACGTTGAAAAATACATCATATTTTATGCTCCCACAAACCCTATAGATTTAAGTTCGCACCTCTCCTTGGCTCGCTACTTTGAAAGGGAGATTGCGACATAATGACTGCCTTACGCCCTTGGTCGACTATGGTTTCCTTTTGATTTAATCTTGCTTTCGCCAGGTGATTTTATTCAGCTGAGGGAACTCCCAAACCCCAAAGGAAGGCAAGGATTGAGTATGCGGTAGAAATTGTATAGGTAGGACTTTTGATTGTATTAGATACTTTCTAGTCTATTTTACCCTAAAGAGTTCCTGTCGACAGCCTGAAAATAAAAAGCCACGAGTCGAAATATATTTTATAGTTGAGTCATATGAACTTAGGGCAAGACCAGGCGCCAAGTACATGATTCTATGCCTTTAATGTGCAGGGTGGGCAGTGAATTAGTTTTGGGGATTTGTTTCCCAGGCGAGGAATATAAAATGGCGTGGGGAACAATTTGGCGGTAGATTGTCTCTTTCACCGTTTCCTCGAGAGACGTGGAGCAGCAGGTTCTCAATCATTTCGTTTTCTTCCTTTTTATTTTTTATTTTTTTTTTTTTTTTAACCCGGGCTTCTTATTTGTTCGCTGTCTCCTTGATAAGAACGTTATTTCCGAGTTTTTTATTTATGTTTCTTTGCCTCTTTGATGAGGACTTTGTTGAGAACGAAGACTCGCAAGTCTCGTCTCTTGATTGCCTGGGCCATCTTCGCCCTGCGAAGCTCGTAGAATCCTGGGACGACTTCGAAGAGTACATAGGGTCTGTCCCTCGCGGTATCAGGAACCTCCTTGCTGGAATTGCCGCCCTTCCTCCTTCTCCACCAGCAGAAAACCCGACTAAAGCAAGAACCTCCGAAGTAGGCCATGGCGAAGTTCTTGAGGCTTTCTGCGAAGGGTCTTGGGTCTTGGAGGATAACCTGTTGGTCGGCCTCAGAGAGTCGGAGATCCTAGATTGGCTGAGGTCATCCTTGTTCATAGCACCAACATGCATTTATTTATTTGTTTTTTATTTATCTATTGCTCTATTTATTAATATATTTATTCAATTATATATGCATACATATATATACAGTATATATATATATATATATATATATATATATATATATATATATGCATGTGTGTGTGTGTGTGTGTGTGTGTGTGTGTGTGTGTGTGTGTGTGTGTGTGTGTGTGTGTGTGTGTATTTATTTACTAGTTCATTTTTGTTGTTGATTTATTTATTTAAATTTATTTGTCCATGTATCTGTTCATTTCTGTATTTATTAATTACTTTATATATATATATATATATATATATATATATATATACATATATATATATATATATATATAATATTCATGTATTTATTTATCTGATTTATATATTTTTTTATTTGTTTGGTCACTCATGTTTTGATCTATTTCATTTATTTATTCAATTTGTTACGTTTGCTGCCGTGACATACCTAAGCGTCGTCTCGTGACTTGTTTTCCATTGTAGACCATCGTCCGTGACCACTTTCGCATAGTGGGGGAGATTTCATTCGCTTAATTGTGAGTTCGAATCCCTCATTCCTCTCCGATTTCCGGCAGGGACTCTCATTCGCTTAGTTGTGGGTTCAAATTCCCCACTCCTCCCCTATATCCGGCAGGAACTCTCACTTTCTCCAACAGTCGAGGCACCTAGGTGACGTCCTCGGCTGCAGTTGAGTGCCTCCCGGCGTAAGCTCCTCACCACCACCACCACCATGGCTTCCATAATCCTTTCGAAAAAGTCGTCATAACACCCCCAGAATGTGGTCATTGAGAAAGTGCAAATGGCAGTCACTCGTGACCGTGGAAAGTCACCTGAGCCTCAAACTTGATCGAGACGGTTTTAAAACCCCTGTCTCCCTCGGGCTCTCCTTTCTAGACGAATGGTACCGCCTGGCAAGTAAACGTTTCCAGTCGAAGTAGGTATTCAAACGTTTCGAGCTGAGTACTCAAAGGTTTACATGTAATCCTTTCACTTAGTTTGAAAAAGATAGTGTAGATCTCAAAGCCTAGAATGTAGAAAGACAAAGTCTGTCCCAGGGGGAGAAGAGTGTTAGGATCCGAAATAACTAAATGTCTGAGGACTACATGACGTCATGTCGACTCGGAGAACATTTTGAGCAAGTGTGTACTGTGGTTCCTTTGCCTGGTCCTGGATAGCCAAAGGAAAAATATATCTTATTGTGCTTCCATGACGTCATTGATCCTTATAAGGAAATTGACGTCATTTTTCTCATAGAAATGTGTGTGTATGTGTGCATGCGTGCTTGCAGTGAAGTAGGACAAGAAAGACAATTCAGGAAGGAGGACAAGAAACAGAACATTATAAAGAATAACAGTAACATAGGAACAAAATTGGGACGAGGAAGAATAAAACACCTGAATTATATGTACCTATAGAAAACCACTTCCCCTTTTTCGGATAAGGGACACTTCGGGAACCAATGATGGAGTCCACCAATTGTCGGCCATGATTTATAGAATTCGATGCATTTATATTTTGTTCCAAACATCTGAAGATAGCAAGCTGATACGATGCTCGTCTAAAATACTGTTTTAAACTGTTAGTATTACGGGGTAGAACGTTGTCAGATTTACTCAACAATATGTTATAACGAACATTATTTACCATTTGGTATTATGTTGTTTGTACAGATGACTTTCATAGGCCCCTTTCACTTTCTACTTTCTTTTCACCACATTCTTTGTCACGTACGATGGTCACTCACAATTTTAGTCAGTAGGCCTTGTGCCTCCGATTATCCGACTTAGTTAAGTTCTAGAATGATAGTTCCACTTAGGATAAATTATAGCACATCACCTAGTTTCTTTCAGTATCATTGTATATGTAGGAGGGTGAATAAAACGGTGGAGATTTTTTCCTTGATTTTCTTCACAAATTCTTCTACAACATGATTATCTTAGGTACACCAAGGGACTCCCCTCAAGAACAAGCATTTTAGGTCCTAGGTAAGTTTCACGGTGACGTAGTGATTTTTTTTAGTTCAATTATCTTTAGATTTATATTTAAGATCCTCCCCAAAGGTCATGATCTTACAATCGTGAACCAATTGAAATTTCTCCTCCTCCACCCTTTCACAAATCGTATTCGTTGTTACAAGTCTGTAAGCAATTTTTTTAAATAAGCAATCTCGAATCTCTTCATAATTCACTAAGGTTCCAACATTTATACGTCAACAAAGTGCCTCCGGTCAATGTTTATAAAATATAACATTAAGGGTGAACTTATGCAACTCCCTCGCCTACGAACTGTGTTGTTTTCAAAACACCCGACCCATAAAAATACAACCCCTACCATCTACCCCACTTTCTACCTCCTCCGTTTTTCTGTCGAGATGATTTTACCAACTATATTTCTCTCCACATTGTACAACACCGAGGGATCAGTTACATCGTGAGCCCTGCTGCTCGAATGCCACGGTCTCTCAACCAGCGGGTCTTACGGCACCGTTGACATGTCATTCTGGCTGTAGTGGTGTCGGGCGACTTTATTCAGCAGAAAGACGGGCTTCGGGTTAATGAAAAGTATTTTGTCAGTATGACTAATTGAAGTATGTTACTTTCTCTCTCTCTCTCTCTCTCTCTCTCTCTCTCTCTCTCTCTCTCTCTCTCTCTCTCTCTCTCTCTCTCTCTCTCTCTCTCTCTCGTTTGCCTGTCGTCAAAACAACAGGGCTGGCTTGAATAATCCTTGGGGTCGTGACCACATCAGGAAAAATAGCCTCATTTATCCGTAGAGGTACTGTTGCTCCGTGTACGAATCACTACGGTATTAGATTACGTGCTGGATTAGAGCTCAAATTTTATATTTAAGGAGCTCAATTAAGCCTATCTCAATTAAGTTTTTGGCCGACATGGTGGACGACGATTGACTTTTATGTTTTATTCTGTCTAGCGCCAGGTGATTTTATTCGGTTGAGGGAACTCCCAAACCCCAAAGGAGCAGTAGAAACTGTATCTGCAGGACTTTTGACTGCGTTAGATACTTTCTTGTCTATTTTCCCCCAACTAATGCCTGTCGACAGCGGAAGATTTTCTTTTTCCCTGTTTCCCTTACGTCCTTTTTTTTTTTTTTTTTTTTTTTCAACCCGGGCTTTTTGTTTGTTCCTTGATAATAACCTTGTTTCCGGGCTTCTTATTTTTACTTCTTTCCCTCCTTGATGAGGACTTTGTTGAGATCGAAGACTCTGTCTTGTCTCTTCATCGCCAGGGCCATCTTCGCACTGCGGAGCTCCTGGACTTCTCGGGCGACTTGGAAGAGTTCGTAGGTTTTGTCCTTCGCGTTGTCAGGAACCTCTTCCTTCAGCTGAGAGTTGTCCATGACGACGTTCTTTTCGCTGGATGTAAAGAAAGCACTTGAGTGCATGATTCTGTGTCTTTAGTCTGCCGTATGGGCAGTGAATTAGTTTGGGGAACTATTTCCCAGGCGAGGAATATAAAGTGATTTGGTGAACCATTGGCAGAAGATTTTCTTTTTTCACGTTTCCTCTGTCGGCGTGCAGCATCCGGTTATGAATTATTTCCCTTTCTACCTTTTATTCTTCGTTAACACGGGCTTCTTTTTTGTTATTGTCGCCACCGTGATCACAGCCATGTTTCCGGGCTTCTTATTTGTATTTCGTTGCCTCCTTGATGAGGACTTTGTTGAGAACGAAGACTCTCAGGTCTCGTCTCTTGATTGCCCGGGCCATCTTCATCCTACGTAGCTCGTAGACTTCTGGGAAGGCTTCGAAGACTTCGTAGGTCCTGTCCCTCTCGTTGTCAGGTGCTTCTTCCTTCAGCTGATAATTGTCGTCCTTCCTCCTTCTCCACTAGCAGAAAACCCCGCTAAAGCAAGAACCTCCGAAGCAGATCATGGCGAAGTTCTTGAGGCTTTCTGCGAAGGGTCTTGGGTCTTGCAGGATAACTTGTTGGTCGCACTCAGAGTCGGGGATCCTAGATTGGCTGAGGTAGTCCTTGTTCATTGCACCAACATCCATTTACACATTTACTTTAATTTATCTATTGATCTAATTGTTAATATGTTGATTCAATTATATATATATATATATATATATATATATATATATATATATATATATATATATAATGTAATATATATATATATATAATGTATGTATATATATATACATATATATGCATATATATATATATATATACATATATATGCATGTATATATATATATATATATGAATATATATGAAGAAGACTACAGATAGTAGTCGAAATATACAGTTTCTCTTTATTTCCGTTATTTCTCCGATAGTGGGTTTACAGTGAATATATATATATATATATATATATATATATATATATATATATATATATGTATATACATGTATGTATATATGCATATATACATATGTATATATATATATGCATATATGTGTATATATATATATATGTATATATATATATGTATGTATGTATATGTATACATATATGTATGTGTATATAATATATATATATATATATATATTATATATATATGTATGTATATGTATACATTTATGTATGTGTATATAATATATATATATATATATATATGATATATATGTATATATATATATACATATATGTATGTATATGTATACATATATGTATGTGTATTTAATATATATATATATATATATATACATATATATATATGTATATATATATATATATATATATATATACATATATATATATATATGTATATATATATATATATATGTATATATATATATATATATATATATATATATATAAAATTTATATTAAATATTTCATTTTTATTTGTTGATTGATTTATTCATTTAACTTTATTTGTCTATGTATCTGTTCATTTCTGTATTTATTAATTACTTTATTTATTCATACATACATTTATTCATTTATTCATTCATCTGATTTACATTTTTTATATTTGTTTGCTTCATCATGTTTTGATTTCTTTCATTTATTTATTCATTTTGTTACGTTTCCTGCCGTGACAGACCGAAGCGTCGCCTCCTGACCTGTTTCCCATTGTAGACCATCGTCTGTGGCCGCTTTCGCATAGTGGGAAGACTTCCACGTGCGCTGGTGACGTCATCGAAAGCGAGCTGGTCTCGCATTCGCTTAGTTGTGGGTTCGAATCCCGCACTCCTCTCCGATTCCCGTCAGGAACACCTACTCCAACAGTCCAAGCGCCTATGTGATGTCCTCGGCCGCAGTTGAGTGCCTCCTGGCGTAAGCTCCTCCTCTCCACCATGAGTTTCATAATCCTTTAGAAAAAAAAAATCGTTACAACACCTCCATAATGCGGTCAGTGAGGAAGGGCAAATGGCAGTCACTCATGACCGTGATAAATCACCTGAGCCTCTCACCTCCATGGATGACCCTCAAATTAATAAAATTGTTCGATCAAAGGATTGATCGAGAGGGTTTTAAAACTCCTGTCTTCCTCGAGTTCTCCTTTCCAGACGAATGGTATCGCCTGGCGACTAAAGGTTTCCAATCGAAATAGGTATTCGAACGTTTCGATTTGGGTACTCAAAAGTTTACATGTCATCCTTCATTTACTTTGATAAAATATAATGTAGATCTCAAAACCTAGAATCAGGAAAGACAAAGTCTGTTCCAGGGCTGGAAAAGGAATGACGTCACACTATCTTGTTAGGGTCCGAAATAAATAAGCGTGCTAGAACTGCATGACGTCATGTCGACTCGGAGGACATTTTGAAGAAATGTGTACTCTGTGCTTTGGTTTCTTTGCCTGGCCCTGGATAGCCAAAGGAAGTTTAAATCTTATTGTGCTTCCATGACGTTATTGATTTCTATAAGGAAGTTGACGTCATCCTTCTCATAGAAGTTACGTAAATGAACTTATGAAGTGTGTGTGTGTGTGTGTTTACCTAGTTATATTTTACGGGAAGGGGAGCTACGCTCGTGCGGTTCCGTCTCTGTATGTCGCTATATCTAATTTGCTCTTAAGTTCTTGTATTGTTTTTGCACACATTGTTTCATCCAGTATATTCCATACATCCACTGCTCTGTGGGGAAAGCTGTTCTTTCAGGTTTCTTCCATAACTGTCCTTTTGAGTTTCCTTCCATGTCCTCTTGTGTTTCTCTTATCCCAATTTAGTAAGTCATCTCTATCAAGGACTTTCACACCTCTCATAATTCTGTAGATGGTCAACAAGTCACCTCTTTCTCTTCTTTGTTCCAGAGTCGGTAGTTTAGTTTTGACAATCTTCCTTCATATGACATTTTTGATAGAGTTTGGGTCATCTTCGTAATTACTCTCTAGATTCTCTCAATTTCCCTTATATTCTTTTTAATACCGGGTGACCATAGTGTCGGTGCGTACTCGAATTTAGGCTTTATCAGTGTGTATTTCTTTTACCATCCAAGTAAGTAAAAGTAATTTTTATTGATCTTAGCAAGCCGACAATTTTGTTTTTATGTTTGTCAGAGGACATTTCTTTCGTGATGATCACTCCCAGGTATTTTCAGATTACACTTTTGTTACTTCCTTTTCACCAACTCTATACTATCCTGATCTACTTTTTTTTTCTTTTTCCAAATTCCATTATGCTACATTTCTTGATGTTGAAGTCCACTTCCCACTGTTGACTTCATTCCCAGACCCTGTTCAGATATCTCTGTAATGAGTCACAGTCCGTTTCAGTACTCACTTTCTTTAACAATTTTGCATCATCTGCAAAGAAGCTCATGTAACATTCCACACCTTCGTCCATGTCATTTACATAGCAAACATTATTGGAGCAAATACTGATCCTTGTGGAACTCCATTAATTACTTCTTCCCAAGTAGAACTTTTATCTCTGAGCACTGCTCTCATTTTTCTTCCATGCAAAAAGTCCTCCATACATTTCAGTTGTTTACCTTATACCCCTTTTATGGTTTCCAATTTCTTAGTAGTTTTTCGTGAGGGACTTTATCAAAAACTTTTTTTTAGATCTAGGAACGCAAAATCAGCCCATCCGCCCCTTTCTTGTATTATGTCTAGTAGTCTAGAGGAAAAACAGATCAGATTTGTGGTACATGATCTTCCCTGTCTAAATCTGAATTGTCTCGAATTTAGGAAATTGTTCTCCAGAGTTTTTATCCATCTAATTTTTATAACTTTTTCACAAACTTTAGCTACCGTGCTTGTAAAGGAAACCGGTCTGTAATTTGTTGTGTCTTCCTTATTTCCTCAGCATTTTTCCAGTCTTCTGGTATTTTTCCTTCTTTGTTATATACTTTGTCTGTTGGATTTTTACATTCTTTTAATATCTAATTTTCTATTCCATCCGGGCCGTGGGATTTCCTGACATCAAGGTTCCTCATCTGATTCATTATTCCTTTCTATATTACTATTATTTCCCGGGGGGTGGGGTCACCACTTCTCTCCTTTCATCCCGATGTTTTCTCCAGTGAAAACCGTTCTTGAAGTGTTTGCTCATGACTTCAGCCATTTCTCTACCTTATGTGTATTCCGTATTCCCTTGGCGTAGTTTCACTATTTCGTGTTTATTTTTTAGTTTTCTATTTACATATCTATAGAATAGTTTTGGGTGATTCTTACATTTTTCTATTATGTCTTTTTCATAGTTTCTTTTTTCTTATCTGCGTGTTTTTACATATTCGTTCTTTTGATTAATATATATTTTACACTTTCATTTTTTTTCTTTTCTTCATCTTTTCCAACCTTTATCTCTTACTATTATATGGTTCAGAAGCGTGGATAATCAGCAAAAAATTGCAGGAAAACTTAGAAACAGCAGAAATGTGGATATGGAGACGAGTATTAAGAGTACCATGGACAGCGAAGAAAACAAATGAAGAAGTATTGAGAGAAATGGAGACAGATAGGGAAATGGTGACAACAATAAGGAAAAGACAGTTGCGATTCTTAGGACATATAATGTGGAGGGAAGGGTTGGAAGAGGTGGTGATGACGGGAATGGTGGAGGGAAGGAGAGCAAGAGGAAAGCAGAGGGAGAAGTATATGGACGGGCTGATGAGGGCGACGGGAAAACAACTCAAACCAGCACAGATGTTACAAGTAACTAGGGAGGGACCGTGAACGGTGGCGCTCCATGGTTGCCGAAGTCCAAGAGGATATGGCACGACGGTAAGGTAAGGTAAGTCTTTCACTCACTATCCACAACCTCTTAAACCCATTTGTGACTACAAGAACGTAAGAATGGAGGAGATTGTAAGAGACCATTATGCCACCATTGGGCATTTCCATGCCTTTCACCACTCGTCATCCCCAACCAGCGCTCACTGCGTGGTTAGTCTATTCCATTCGTTGATCACTGTGTTGGTAAACCAGTTCTTGCCTATTTCTTTTTTAACCCAAATTTGTCCAATTTTGTACGTCAAAGGTAGGATTTCCTTTTGCCTAGGGCCAAGTGGTTTTATTCAACTGTAGGAAGACCACGGTGGTAAATGGATTAAATACAAGTCAATTCGCCTGTATATCTCAGTCCACGCTCCATATCCTGTTCAATTTCTCCATCAAATCTATCTCAAGTAAATCTAAACATTTCTACCTTTTCCAAGCGACTTCCTCTTAAACGGAAACAAAATATTTCCGTCTCTCCCTATTTCCTATTACCATTCTTCTTAAAGTGAGATTCACGCCAAACTCACTCACTCTCTCTCTTCTCAGACCTCTGCAAACCTTTTTACCATTCCCTGGAACTCCTTCTCACCATCTCGGTCATTACAGCTTCGTCTGCAAACATGACGTAATTTGTCACCTCCTCCCTTTTATAACTCTTTTACGGTTAATTAAAGCTTAAACTTTTATTCAGGTCAACCCCTCAAGCAAAATCAATCAATCATGGAGAAAGAGCTCATAAGAACATAAGAATAAAGGAGACTGCAAAAGACCATAAGGCCTACACTAGGTAGCTCCGTATCCATCACCACCTGTCATCACCATCCATAAAGTTGTCTAATCGTTTTTTAAAACAACTGATAGTTTCAGCGCTTACTACATGGTTACTAAGTTTATTCTATTCATCGACCACCCTACTTTCACTGCTGATGATGACTTATTTTCATTCTTGCAGCAGCCAAGAGTTTTTATTCACAAACACACGAATACATCCACTACAACCTGCATCCCTGTCTATAGTCTCCATAAACATGACCAACACTGGGTTTTGATTCGCCTTCGTAAAGTTGGCTTCTGAGAAGGAAGGGAAGGCCATATCTTTTTTTGCGAGGTAAGGGCTGAAGTTCTTGGTGCAGCGACTTGTAATACTATCCAGTTATTAGTACCACGGTTGGGGGTCTCTGAGGGGACAGTGCGGCAGCTGAAACGCCACCAAGTTATTAATATCGCGCAAGGGGATTGTCCAATTTGACGCGCATGGCGCCCACTTATCATTGTCACATTTGCGTAAAGACGCACTTAACTCGTATCAGCTGGGACGCCTCCTTCAAGTGCCGCCCCCCAGATGATACAGATGGGTTCTGTTCGACTGTACTCTCTTGCTGATTTTTTGACTTATGACACATTTCAACTTAAGCCAAGGACTAATGCTTTCTTTTCTTCACCTAGGTAACTGCGCATGATGCCTTAGACTGGACCGGATGGGACGCGACGGGTGCAGGAACTACGTCGGCTGGACCGGATGGGACGCGACGGACTCATAGGACACTAACCACGTCGGCTAGATCGTGGAGACCGACCAGGACCGTACAGCGCTACAAATATTGTCATATTTAAACACATGTACATGTAACTTATTGTAAAAGGCATACTTGTATGCCTTCTAGGAGTATGGGTAGAGACCCAAACAAGATGTACTTCTTGTAAATCAATAAATGTAAAAAAAAAAAAAAAATGCAGGCGTACGCAAACGAACTGACTATGCTCGTACTTCCACAAATACATGAATGCAAGATAGCAAGATAGGTATATAATGTATAATATATATATATATATATATATATATATATATATATATATATATATATATATATATATATATATATATATATATATATATATATACTGTATATTGTTATGCCTTCCGCAAGGAGATATGGAAATATGTCTAGGAGGGGTTCGTACTTAGTGGCCTTGATGTGGTTAAGGCAAATCCAAACGGAAGTTAACATAAATAACTAATTTAATGTATAACAAAAAGCCAACAAAACAAATATAAGAACTTTACAACAACAAAATTAATCAATTGACAATTAATTCCTCAACCGAAAACCAAGTCATGAGAATACAGATTACGTGGTGACGCCACGGTACTAGAGCAAAAGCAATATGGGAGAGATTAAGTTACGCGTCGCTTCAACCAACGAAAGTGCCCTGGCTAGGAGCCGGCAGATGCATTATATATACAGTTGGCGAGGACGGGAGGAAGGCGAAGGATGAGCCGGACATAACTGGTTTTCACGTCCGTCGGCTTAGAGAGAGTAGATCCCATAAAGTATACAAGCAGTTTTTACCGTACATACGTAATTACCTAACAAGTACAGGATAACACAGATACAGATAATTTTATATACATGGAGGATGGTGGGCCATCACACACCCCCCCTAGAACTCATCAACTCAGGAGAACAGACGAGTTGGGAGTTCTAATCAGGACGGCTAAGGGCATCAGCAAGGAGGTTTTCAGAACCCTTGATAAATTTTATATCGAGGAGGTATTGTTGGAGGAACAAGGACCAACGTAATAGCCTCCTATTATTGTTCTTGTTCCGTTCAAGGAATATTAACGGATTGTGGTCCGTGAATATCCGTAAGGGGGTCGAGCTGGGTGTTACGTAGCATTCGAACTTCCGCAGGGCAGAGATGATAGACAGTAGCTCCTTCTCGGTGGTCGAATACTGCCTTTGGTGTTTATCTAGTTGAGCTGAGTGGTACGCGACAGGATGCAATATCCCATCATGTTCTTGGAGTAGAACAGCTCCGACGGCTTGATCACTTGCGTCCGTCTGGAGAACGAAGGGGACGTCAAAGTTAGGTGAACGTAGAACTGGCTCCTGTGTGAGGAAGGTTTTTAGGAGCAGGAAAGAGTTCTGACATTCCGGAGTCCAGGAGTAAGGTATGGAGCAGCTTGTCATCCTGGTGAGGGGTAAGGATACCTCTGAGAAGTTTGGGCAGAACTTCCTATAGAATCCGGCCATACCCAGAAAGCGCCTAAGTGCTTTCCGAGTAGCGGGAGCCGGGTAGTCGAGAATGGCCGAGATGTTGGCTCGTTTCGGCCGGACGACGCCTTGTCCCACCTCGTGTCCCAAGTACGTCACTGTGGCTTGGGCGAAGACGGTTTTGGAAAGCTGGACGGTGAGGTTGGCTTCTTCCATTCGGGACATTACGACATCTAGTAGGTGTATATGGTTCTGCCAATTAGAAGAATATATTATTATATCATCTAAATATACCGCTACTCCATCAATGTCCTGTAATAGGCTACTCATGGTACGTTGAAACGTAGCCGGACTGTTACGTAACCCAAACGGCATGACGGTGTATTCATAGAGTCCAAAGGGAGTGATGAATGTAGAGATGGGACGAGCTTGTGGAGCTAAGGGAATTTGGTAGTACCCTTTTGTGAGGTCAATTTTTGTAATAAACTTGGACTGTCCCACCTTATCTATTAAATCGTCGACGCGGGGAAGAGGATAAGCGTCAGGGATGGTCACAGCATTCATTCGGCGGTAATCCGTGCACAGTCGAGTTTGTCCGTTTTCTTTAGGGACCAGAACGCACGGAGCGGCCCATGGGGAATTACTGGGAACTGCCAAACCGTGCTGCACTAGATAGTCGACTTCTCTCTTCATGATCAGCTTCTTCTGGGGATGCAGTCGGTACGGGTGCTGGTGGCTAGGAGAAGTTCCTGGATACAGTTGAATCTCATGGGACGTCAGGTTACAACGGCCAGGATTATCTCGGAACAAGGATCTGTGACTAGAAATAATATCAGAAATTTCCTTAGCTTGATCAGGATTCAAGTGGTTAAGGTACGAAAGTAGGTTGTTCAAGATGTCGCTGTTGTTGCCGACTGTGGGAGGATCGAAATGTGGCAACGTCGGTTCGTGGACTCGTGGACGGTCGGTTGACATAGGTATTTTACTGGGACCATGATTTAGCGAAAGCAATGGTTTGACTGAACTGTCTAGTGGTATTTTGGCAAGGTATGGCTTAAGCAAGTTAACATGAACAAGTTGAGTAGTTTTACGTCTGTCAGGGGTTTCTAGTACGTAATTATATTCTGACATCTTTTTCTGAATTTTATAAGGACCATGGTATTTAGCTTGAAGAGGCTGTCCAGATATAGGAATGTATGCAAGAACCATATCTCCCTCCTTGAATTCTCTCTTACGAGATTTCTGATCAAAATTAACCTTCATTTTACTTTGTGCATGTTCAAGGTTCTTCAAAGCAAAGGAATGAATTCTGGCTAGGTTATCCTTAAGGGAAACAATATACTGGTTAACAGACTGTAAAGGTGAGGTAGGAGAAGATATGATATGGTCCTTGATTACCTTGAGGGGTCCCCTTACCTTCCTTCCATATAACAATTCAAAGGGAGAAACACCCAGAGCTTCGGATGGTGTTTCACGGAGCGTAAAGAGGAGGAAAGGCAATCCCTCATCCCATTCACGGTCTTCCTCGTAACAGAATTTACGTATCATATTCTTTAACGTTTGATGACATCGTTCTAGAACTCCCTGACTGGCGGGGTGGTACGCTGTAGACAGAGACTGTTTAACATTTAATTCCTTGAGGACTTGGGTAAAGAGTTTGCTAGTGAAATTAGAACCTCTATCTGACTGTATTTCCTGAGGAATACCAAAGGAAGTAAACATGTGAGTTAAACACTTAATTACACTCTTAGCAGAAATATTCTTTAAAGGAAAAGCTTCAGGGTACCTGGTAGTGGGACAAAGAACTGTTAAAATGTACTGGTTACCCTTCTTGGTTTTAGGCAACGGGCCAACTATGTCAATCACTAGTTTCTGAAAGGGTTCACTAGGTACTTTAATGGGTTGAAGGGGATACGGAGGAATAGACTCGTTTGACTTGCCTACTATTTGGCAAGTGTGGCAACATTTAACGAATCTACTTACCTCTGCTTTCATGCCAGGCCAAAAGAATTCTGACCAGTGTCGTAAATAAGTTTTCTTAATACCTAAGTGTCCTGAGTGTCCAGCATGAGCAATCTCTATTACCTGAGTCCTCAAGTTAACAGGTAAAACAATTTGGTGACATTCTGCCCAGGTATCATCATCAGAAAGATGACGAGGTTTATATAGTCTCATCAGTATTCCTTCGTGCAAATAAAAGGAAGGAGTATGTAGGATATCCTCCTTGGGAATGGTTTTATTGAACAAGGGAACTAGTGAAGGGTCGTTCTGTTGAGCCTCTTTGATGCTCAGCTCGGAGGGTAGTGTAAGCGGGGTGGTTGGGGTGGTTGGAGAGGTAAGAGTTGGTTGGTTAGCTGGCGCTTGGGATCGTGTGATAGCACAGGTTGGAAATAGGTTGGGTTGGGTTTGCTCTATGGTAGAAGTTGGGTTATATGGTAGGGGAGAAGTAGAAACAATAAAAGGAGGATGGACTAGTTCTCCTGCTAGATCGTTACCTAGTATAAAATCTGCTTCAGGAACAGGTAGGGTTGCCGTTTCACTTACTCCTACGGAGACAGTATCCTTGATGAGTCCACAGTTCAGGTGTACCTTTGCCAGAGGTACTGAGAAGGGATTGTGGAAGTCCTGCAAGTATACACGTTCTCCTGTATAATTACGTTGGACTCCCGGCAGTGCTGACTGAAGTAGCAGGGACTGTGCTGCTCCTGTGTCCCGTACTATTCGGAGGTTGTGTTCTACGTGGTCTGAACCAAGTGATACTGTTCCCGTTGAACGGAA
>NC_134794.1:17762432-17767432 GCF_046742065.1 Oratosquilla oratoria | reverse complement strand
GCACTTGAGTCTCTGCAAGTCTTTTTCCGACTCAAAGACGAGGTCACTTCTCCAGACATCTTCCCTCAGAGTTTCAGAGGCTCCATCGTGCCAGAGATGAAATTCATTGGTGACAACACTTTCCACTTCACCTGCACGGACCACAACATGCTCTACCATGGTCTATTCTTTGCTCTTCTTTTCTTCTGGAACGTCATTCTACTTGTCGTAGGAATCATTTCCATCTCTCGTCTCCTTCTGATGTCTTTGCCCTCTGCACGCCGTCTCTTTGTCCGACCTCCAAGCTCTCCCCAAGCCAAAGTGACCCGAAGTCGAATCCTGAGCGGAAGAGGAACGAGCACAGTCTACATGTTGAACTACTGTATATCAACGCCAATTACGATGGTTCCATCTACGAGACAGTCCTTACAAACCTCAAGGAAATCGCAACCGACCTCAACAAGAGCCCCAATGAGAAACTTCGAGAGGCACTCGAAAATATCTTCCCAGAAGACTCACCGTGTTGAGCTGGACCCAAAAAGCCCTGGCCAAAATGGTCAAAAAATAGTTTACCTTTGCAAGCTGCATTTTGTCTCTTTTTGAAAGAAGCTACGAGCTTCCCTCAGCTGAATGAATTTGACGGTAGAAAATAAAAACAAAATTGTCGCCGCTCTTGCACATCACATGTCCTGTTTTCGCCCCAAAGAAATCGCCCAGCGACACCCACAAATAATGTATGGACGAGTTTGCATCGTCAGCAGAGTATAATAATTGAAAACTGCCGGCGACAGGAATAAACGCACCAACAAGTCGACATTCCAGGAAGGAAGGAAAGAAAGAAGGAAGGAAGAAAGGAAGGAAGGGAGGGAGGAAGGAAGGGTGAGAATAAAAAATGTCAGTGTCCTCTTCTGGGTCTCGGGTTCGATCTCGGTCCAGGTCTCTGTCTCGGTCTCGATCTCTGTTTCGGCCTCGGTCCGGATCACTCGACCCCGTCTCCCTTTTCCTCTTCATCTCCGTCTTCGTTTACATCTTCGTCTCCCTCTCCCTCGCCGTCTCCCTCTCTGTCTCGATCAGAGCGTGTGTGTGTGTGTGTGTGTGTGTGTGTGTGTGTGTGTCTGTGTGCGCGTGATTCACCATGGTTTTTGGATCACGTGTTGGATTCGTGATCGACAGCCATTTCTCTCCCGGAAGAGAGCTCAGAGCTCATATATGACCGATGTATCATGGGTATGCTGTGACCTTTCACATACGCACACACACACACACACACACACACACACACACACACACTTTCAACGAACGGACGGCTTGACGAACGCTCTGAAGAAAAGTGCAGATTGTGGATACCAACGCAAAGAGAAGTGCCTTTTTGTATTTGCAGGGGGGGGGAATTGCTCGTGAGGTAGTGGGAAAGTAAGGAAAGAGGAGAGGGGGAGGGATTACTGGGGAAATGGAAGGTAATGAGGATGTGGAGGACTTGGCCCAGGCAGACGGGCGGAAGGTCAACATGAAACGACCACCGGATGACGAAATGGCAAATAAAAATGTAAAGATTAGAAGTATAGAGAGGAGAAATACAGTAGAAAGTGACGAGAATATGTTCCAGGGATTTAAAGAGGGTGGGGGGGACACAACCCCCCCCAGACTGATAAGACTAGAGGAGAGAGTTGATAAGGTGATCGAGGACTTGGAACGTAAGTTAGGTAATGTAGGCTCCATTCTCCAAAGAATTGAAAGATTGGAACAACTAGAGAAGGCTAACAGAAACTTAACTGAAGAAGTAGAGGACCTAAAAAGACAGTTAGGAAATGTAAAGGAGGAGAATGAGAAATTGAAGAAGAATAGTAATGAAAACAGTGAGAAAATAGCTACAGAAGCTAAAAATTGGAGAATAACTCAAGAAGGGAATAAGGTTTCATTCACTGACATAGTCAAACAGCAATTGAAAGAACATAATGAAGACTCAGTTATTAAAGTGATGAGACAGAAGGAGAATATAGTAAGAGAATTAGCTGACAAAAAGAAATGTATAATTATATTAGGAATGGAAGAGAAACATAACCCAGATAGAACCGCAAGAATCAAGGAGGAAAATGAAAGGGTAAGCAGTTTATTAAAATTAGTCCAGGAAGATGAACCAGAAATTATAAAGGAAATTGAGGAAAAATTCAGACTCGGAAAATATAGTACAGATAAGACCAGACCAATTAAGATTAAATTCAGGTCACAAACAACGGCAGAGAAAATTCTATCCAAGACAGGGAAACTAGCAACAAATGATCAATATAAAAAGGTATGGATAAAAAGAGAAATGAATAAGGAGGAAAGAGAGGCAGAAAAGCAGAAAAGAATTGAAGCTAAGGCAAAAAACGAGGAAAGAACGGAGTCAGAGAAAGAGAGATTCTATTGGAGAGTAGTGAACATGAAAATAAAGCAGTTCGACATACTAAAGAAAAACATAAGGGAAACAGAGAACACAATGGAAGTGGCAGAAAACTAAGAGTGTCTTACACAAATATAGATGGATTGATAACAGGATTGAATGAACTGAATGATTATTTGAAAGAAAAAGAACCGGACATAATGGGAATTGTAGAAACAAAATTAAAAGGCCCACTACCACCCAACAGTGTAGGACATGATACATACAATTATTGGATTAGAAACAGAGAGAAAAAACAAGGGGGTGGAGTTATGTTCCTGACAAAGAAGGATATAAACGTGAAAGGTGTCATATATGGAAAGAATACAGTAGAGATGATTATGATAGAAGTGGAAGACCGAGATAAGAAGAGCAGAAAATTTGTGATCAACTATGTGCCTCCGAAAACAGCCTCATGGGAGGAGAATGAACATAAAAGTATGTTAGAGGACACAAAGATAGCATTAACTAAAATAATGGAAGACGGAGGAAGAATAGTTATTATGGGCGACTTTAATTGCAAAGAAATCTGCTGGGAAGAAATGACAGTAAAGAGTGGTGATGACTCATGGGGAAATGCTCTACTTGAGATGATTACTGACCATTCAATGACACAATGGATACAAGAGAACACTAGGTATAGAAATGAAGAAGAACCATCGAGGCTAGACTTAATAATTACATCTGAACCTAGAATAGTGGACAAGATTGAATATAAAACACCAATAGGTAAAAGTGACCACATATTGATTGAACTGGAACTTAATGAAGAAAAATATATGAAAAGAAATGAACAATATAGAAAAGGAAGAATGATGTATGAAAAAACAAACTTTGATAAAATAAGAGAATTCTTCCAACAAGAAAACTGGGAAGAAATATACAAAGAAGAAACATCAGTGGAAGAGAAATGGAATATTTTGACAAAAATTTACAAAGAAGGAGTGGAAAAGTATGTCCCAAGACAAAAACAAGAAAAAGAATATGTAAAATGCTGGTACAACAAAAGTTGTAGGGAGTTAAAAGACAAAAGAGACAAAGCCTGGACCGGATGGAAAAAAGACAGAAGACCTGAAAAATGGAAAATATATACTGGTTATAGAAATGAATATGTACAAAAGTGCAGAGAGGAAAAAAGAAAATATGAAAAAGATGTTATAGAAAAGTGTAAAGATCAACCAAAACTATTCTACAGATTTGTAAACAATAAACTGAAAAACAAACAAGACTTGGAGAAATTAAGACAAGGGGGAGTTGAATACACTGAGGAAATGGAAATGGCAGAAATTATGAACAAACATTTTAAATCAGTGTTTACAAGGGAAAATATACAACCTGAAGAGATTGAGTGGAAGGAAAAAGTCCCCCCTATGGAAGAAATAGAAGTAACGAAGAATGAAATATTGACACACTTGGGTAATTTTGATGTCAGAAAATCGCATGGGCCAGATGAAATAGCAAACTGGATTCTGAAAGAATGTAGGAATGAACTGGCAGACAAAATACATAGCATAATAAGCAGTTCCTTAAAAGAAGGAAAAGTTCCAGAAGATTGGAAAAAAGCAAATATAGTACCTATATATAAAGGAGGAAATAAAGAAGAACCTACCAACTATAGACCAGTCTCTCTAACAAGTACAATAGCAAAAATATGTGAAAGAATTATCAAAAGTAGATGGGTAAAATACTTGGAAAAAAACAACGTACTAAATCCAAGGCAATTTGGATTCAGACAAGGACGATCATGCGTCACCAATTTAATATGTTTCTATTCAAGGCTAATAGATATAATACAAGAAAGAGATGGATGGGCTGATTGTGCATTTCTAGACCTAAAAAAAGCTTTTGACAAAGTACCACATAAGAAGTTGCTTAAGAAATTAGAATATGAAGGAGGAATACAAGGTAAATTGCTAAATTGGATGGAAGACTTTTTGCAAGAAAGAAAAATGCGAGTAGTGATAAGAGATCAGCACTCAAAATGGAATGAAGTAATAAGCGGTGTCCCGCAGGGAACAGTTCTGGCCCCAATAATGTTTGCTATATATATTAATGATATGGATGAAGGAATTGAAAGCTATATGAGCTTCTTTGCAGATGATGCAAAATTACTGAAAAGAGTGAAAACTGAAGAAGATTGTGAATCACTACAGAGAGATCTAAATAAAGTACAAGAATGGAGTAGGAAGTGGGAGATGGAGTTCAATACAAAAAAGTGTAGTATAATGGAATTTGGAAAAAGCAAAAACAGAATAACAGGATCATATAATTTGGGAGAAGAAGGAATAAAAAGAGTAGAAAATGAGAGGGACCTGGGAGTCATTGTTATGAATAATATGTCACCTGAGAAACATATAAATAAGATTTTTGGAGAAACTTATAATTTAATAAGAACAATCAAAGTGGCATTTACATACCTGGATGAAGAAATGGTGAGGAAAATCCTAGTCACCCTGATAAGACCAAGATTGGAA
The DNA here is from genome assembly GCF_046742065.1 of Oratosquilla oratoria. Taxonomy (NCBI): domain Eukaryota; kingdom Metazoa; phylum Arthropoda; class Malacostraca; order Stomatopoda; family Squillidae; genus Oratosquilla; species Oratosquilla oratoria. The sequence goes on along the minus strand of NC_134794.1, from coordinate 17,762,557 downwards.
TATGCAGCAACGATATGGTCACCAAGTACAAAAAAATGTATAAAAAAACTTGAAAGAATACAAAGAGCAATTACTAAACTGGCACCAACACTCTCAAAACTATCATATGAAGAGAGACTACAAAA
>NC_134794.1:17752432-17757432 GCF_046742065.1 Oratosquilla oratoria | reverse complement strand
AACAGTGTTTGGACTAAGTTCTCTCTAACGGATAATGTGACTAACCTCTTGGTTGAGACTCTCTTAAGATACGAACAAGAAGTTTAGGGGTTAATTTTGCCATGAAACCAGACAAAAGTCATACCTTGGACTATATTGTGGGATAAATTCATGGCAGCTAACGATTATGACAAAGACCTACAGTGTTTCAAAGGAATCCTTTTGCAAGGTATTATGGACTGTGTCAAGGGAGATAGCGGTTTACCTAAAAGATTGAAACTAGCAGTTGAACATCTCACCAAACGTAAAAATATCATCATCACAAGAGCCGACAAAGGAGGTAAAATAGTCATTCTTAACCAAAAAGACTATGTCACAAAAGCCCTTAATATGTTAGCTGATAAGGGCACCTATGAAAGCCTTACTAAAAATCCCCTCAGGAACACCTCCGCAGAGTTTAATAAGAAAGCCCGAAAAATAGTAGGAGATGAATTATTTGATAATTTAAGAGTTATTAACCCTCAATTACCTAACTTTTATGGCCTTCCTAAATTACATAAAGAAGGCACCCCTCTAAGGCCAATTATCTCCAATAGGAATTCATTTACAAGTAAGGTATCAAAATGGCTCACAGGGATTTTGTCACCATTTGTGGGAAGTTTCTCAAACTCTCATATTAAACACTCAGAAGATTTTGTGAGTAAAATTAAAAGACAAATCATACCTACAAATAGCAAACTACTAGGTCTCGATATAGTTTCCTTATTCACAAATGCCAACACGAAAGATATCTTAAGTTTTTTGGAAAACAAACTGCACCCATATCAATACAAACTCCCACTTTCAGTATTAAAGATTATCAGCCTGACCCGTTTATGCATCAATACTAATGTTTTTACTTTCAATAATTCTTATTTTAGACAAAGATATGGTTGCAGTATGGGTTCTAACCTTTCACCCGTGTTAGCTAACCTATACATGGAATATTTTGAAAGTACTTTATTACCTATGATTAAACCACCTGACATGTTTTGATTTAGGTATGTTGATGATATTTTTACACTATGGGACGATAAGTGGGGTTCTTTTGATGAATTCTTTGTTAAATTAAATGAATTAGCTAAGAATATTAATTTTAAGGTGGAATGGGAAGAAGGATGTTCTGTGAGCTCTGATGTCGCTTTTGTGTTCGTAGGTACGTTTCTTTATCCCTCTACGATATCCAGAAGGTCTTTTATACAGATTGAGGGAGAAGGCCCTAAGAATAAGTAAAAGAAGCAGAGGGGATAAAAGAGGAGAGAGTGAGGGTGACAGTGGTGGGTTTTTGTCCGTCCCCAACTCAAGACGCGCGAGTGAAATGGAACAGTTGTTCACCCGGGCAGGACTAAAAATTGCGTTCGGCACTGGTACCAGGATAGGAGAGATTGTGAGGAGTAAGAACAATAGTAAAGTCGATACAGTAGAGAACAGATTGATTTACAAAATTCCATGCAAAAGCTGTAACATTAGTTATTTCGGAGAAACCAGCAGAGGGATAAAGAAACGCACCTACGAACACAAAAGCAGACACACACACATACATACACACATATATACCATTGCCCTTTTGATGTGTTGAAATCTGGCAAGCGTTTAATGAGGAAAGATAGTTGAATCTTGAATCTTTCCTCATTAAACACTTGCCAAATTTCAACACATCAAAAGGGCAATGGTCACCTGATTGTATAACAACTTATGCTGTGAATAAATTATTACCATTACCGAATCCGCCCCACCTCGGACATGTGACTTGAGCCACCTCCCCTTGTTCCCACTTTGTACCTCTCTCACTGTATAAATTCTTGTACATCTTATCTTGTATCCATACTGCTGAAGAGGACCACAGTAGTGGTCGAAATATACAGTTCGTCTGTCTCCTTTGCTTTGTTTCTCCGACAGTGGGTTATTTAAAACATATATATATATATGTATACATACATATATAAATATATATATATATATATATATATATATATATATATATACATATACCAAAGGCTTTTTCCCCCTTACACGGGGTGTAATCAAAAAGAAAAAGGCATAGAAAGCACTCCCAGCCATTCCATTTCCCATATATTCCACTCCCATCCACCCTCCTTCCTCCCTCCTATCTTGGCACCTCCTGGATGACGGGTCATCCCTGCATCCTCTCCACTGCCCTGGGTCAGAAGCAGTGTCGCAAGACACAGCACATCCACAGCAAGGCCGCTTCATAAATTCGGCGACCCCCCCCCCCTCTCCATCCCCTCATGCAGAAAAGGAGAAGACTGGGAGAAATCCTTTCAGGCTGCGTCAAATTTTTCATACATACTTCCTCACCCCCCATCCCCCACCCACTCCCCCTCATGCATCACAGCCTCATCTATACACAACCCTTCTCCATTCACCCCTATCTTCTGTCCTCTCCCGTCCTTCCTCTCTTTTGTAAAGCCCCTTTCACCCCATCCATCCATCTCATACTAGGACGTACCCTCATATTCACTCCTTCCACCTCCGCCTTCCACACTTCTTTTACTAATCTTTCTTCACTCATTCTTTACATGTGTCCAAACCATCCTAATACTCTTTCATCAACCCTATCTCCCAGCTCCCTTTCCACCCCTGTTCTCCTCCTCACCTCCTCATTTCTCACTCTATCTAGCCTAGTAACCCCTATCATACTTCTCAGACATTTCATCTCAAACACATTCAAACTCCTTCTCTTTTCCTCTCTCATGTTCCATGTTTCTACCCCGTACATTGCTGTTGGCACAATCACTCCTTCATATAACCTCCTCTTAGCATCCATTCCCAGATGTCTATTTCTCATTACACTTTTTAATCCACCAAGGCATTTACTCGCTTCTCTCAATCTACATTCTACCTCCACCCCCACTTCTCCCTTTCCTGTCACATTCGCACCTAAGTATCTGAAACTATCCACTTCCTCCAGTCTCTGACCCTTAATGCTCACTTCCAGCCTACTGTCACTCTCACCCCTTGTATATCTCTTCACCTTACTTTTGCCCACATTTATCTTCAGCTTCCTTCTTTCACACACCTTCTCAAACTCTGTCACTAACGTCCTCAATCCCTCCTCTGATCCTGCTACAAGCGCAGTGTCGTCGGCAAACAACAACTGGCTCACCTCCCACTTTTCTCCATTTTCTTTAATTATCTCCAACCCCTGACCCACTACCCTTGCATTCACCTCTTGCACCACCCTATCCATGTAAAGATTGAACAGCCAGGGCGATATAACACACCGCTGACGAAGTCCCACCTTTACCTCAAACCATTCACTCTCTCCATTTCTAATCCTAACGCAAGCTCTACTACTCTCATAAAAACTTTTGACTGCTCTTAACAGCTTTCCTCCTATCCCATATATCTGCACTACCTCCCACAGTGCCTTCCTGTCTACCCTGTTGTAAGCTTTTCCAGATCCATAAAAGCCAAAAAAACATCCTTACCTTTTCCTATAGCTTTCTCACATATCTGCCTTACCACAAAAATCTGATCTACACATCCCCTACCTGTCCTAAAACCACACTGTTCCTCACCAATTACTCCCTCTGTTCCTCTCCTAATCCTCTCAATCAAGACCCTCCCAACTACACTCAACAAGCTGGTCCCTCTGTAACTACTACACTCACACTTGTCCCCCTTTCCTTTGTAAAGCGGAACTATACAGGCACTTCTCCAGTCCTCCGGCACTCTACCCTCTCTTAAACAAACATTAAATAACCTCACCAGCCAGTCCACCATAACTGTACCTCCTTTCTTCAAACATTCTGCATGGCATCCATCCAGACCAGGTGCCTTACCTGCTCTCATCATCTTAACAGCTGCTTTCACCTCATCCTTCCCTATTTCTCCTCCATTCTCCTCACTCATCACTCTCATTTTCTTAGCGCTTCCCACTGCATCTACCTTTCCCTCCCTATCCTCCTTCACATTTAGCAACTCCCTAAAATACTCTGCCCACCTTCCCCTCACTGTCTTCTCTTCCATTATCATCTCTCTATCTGCACATTTTACCTTTTCTTCTCTACTTGATTCGCCTCCTCTTCCTCTTTTAATTTCCTTCCAAAACATCTTGTTATTACTTTCAAAATTCTCTTTTATACTCTTTCCCCATTTCACATATGCTCTCCTCTTTGCTTCCTTTATCTTATGCTTAACTTCCTTTCTCTTTACTTTGTACCTCTCATACGATTCCCTTGTCCTAATTTGTAGTCACTCTATGAATGCCTGCTTCTTCTCTTTTACACCCTTCTTTGCTTCCTCATCCCACCACTCACCACCCTTCCTTCTATTTCTTCCCGCCCTCTTTGTTCCACACACCATCTTTGCACACCTTATGACTCCCTCCTTGAACGATCCCCATTCCTCCTCCACTCCTAGTTCTACTCTATCTTTTACTCTCTCCCACTCTTCTCTCAACTTCTCACTCTAAATACCTCCCTACATTCTGCCCTTTTCCTCTTTCTCCACCTATTCTCCACTCTCAATTTACCTTCCACCAGGAAATGATCTGATATTCCCCCACTCTCTCCCCTTAGAACATGTACATCCTTAACTCTTCCTACCATACTCCTTGTCACCACTATATAGTTCATTAACGCTCTATCTGCCACCCTTCCATCCACCACCCTCTCCCATGTGTACTTATGCTTGACTTTCTTCTTAAACACTGTATTTGTTATCATCAACTCTCTTTCAAGACACATCTCCACCATCAATTCTCCACTACGATTTTTACCTGTAACTCCATGTATATATATATATATATATATATATATATATATATATATATATATATATATATATATATATATATATATATTCACATATCATTTACATATCTATAAAATAGTTTAGGTTTGTCTTTGCATTTATCCATTATATCTTTTACGTGGTTTCTTTTCTCCTCCCTGCTTATATCTACATATTTGTTTCTTTTTTTATGTATGTTTACCATTTGGTAATTTTTTTGTCTT
>NC_134794.1:17744932-17747432 GCF_046742065.1 Oratosquilla oratoria | reverse complement strand
TATATACATATGTATATATACATATATATATATACATATATACATGTATATATACATATATATATACATATATATACATAAATATATATACATATATATACATATATATATATATATATATATATACATATATACATATTTACATATACCAAGGCTTTTTCCCCCTTACAAGGGGGGTAGCCAAAAAGAAAAAAGCATAAAAATCATTCCCACCCATTCCATCCCTAAATACACTCCACACCCCTCCACCCTCCCTCTTATCTTAGCACCTCCTCCTGAATGACGGGTCATCCCTGCACCTTGTCCACTGCCCTGGGTCAGAAGCAGTGTTGCAAGACACAGCACATCCACAGCAAGGCCGCTTCATTAAATCGGCGACCCCCCCCCTCTCCGTCCCCCCATTGCATAAAATGAGAGGACGGGGAGAAATCCCTTCGGGCTGCGTCAAATTTTGCTCACACATACTACCTCACCCCCCATCCACCCGCCCATTCCACCTCATGCTATCACAACATCATCCATATACAACCATTCTCCATTCACCCGTCTTCTGTCCTCTCCCGTTCTTCCTCAACAGACATTCCCCTCTTCTCCAAAGCCCCCTTCACCCCATCCATCCATCTCATCCTAGGACGTCCCCTCATGTTCACTCCCTCCACATCCGCCTTCCACACCTCTTTAAACTAGTCTTTCTTCACTCATTCTTTCCATGTGTCCAAACCATCCTAATATTCTTTCATCAACCCTATCTCCCAGCTCCTTTTCCACCCCTGTACTCCTCCTCACCTCCTCATTTCTCACTCTATCCAGCCTAGTAACCCCCATCATACTTCTCAGACACCTCATCTCAAACACATTCAAACTCCTTCTCTCTTCTTCTCTTATGTTCCATGTTTCTTCCCCATACAGTGCTGTTGGCACAATCACTCCTTCATACAGTCTCCTCTTAGCATCCATTTCCAAATGTCTATTCCTCATTACACTCTTTGATCCACCAAGGCATTCATTCGCTTCTCTCAATCTACATTCTACCTCCACTTTCACTCCACCTTTCCCTGCCACATTTGCACCCAAGTATCTAAAACTATCCACTTCCTCCAGTCGCTCTCCCTTAATGCTCACTTCCAGTCTACTGCCACTTTCACCCCTTGTACATCTCATCACCTTACTTTTACCCACATTTATCTTTACCTTTCTTCTATCACATACTCTCCCAAACTCTGCCACCAGCTTCCTAAATCCCTCCTCCGATACTGCCACAAGCGCAGTGTCGTCCGCAAACAACAGCTGGCTCACCTCCCATTTTTCTCTATTTTCTTTAACCATCTCCAATCCCTTGCCCACTACCCTTGCATTTACCTCTCGCACCACCCCATCCATGTATAAGTTGAACAGCCAGGGCGACATAACGCATCCTTGACGAAGTCCCACCTTTACCTCGAACCACTCACTCTCTCCATTTCCAATCCTGACACAAGCTCTACTATTCCCATAAAAACTCTTGACAGCTCCCAGAAGCTTTCCTCCTATCCCGTATATCTGCATAACCTCCCACAGTGCCTACCTGTCTACCCTATCATAAGCCTTTTCCAGATCCATAAACGCCCAAAAAACATCCTTCCCCTTTCCTATAGCTTTCTCACATATCTGTCTTACCACGAAAATCTGATCTACACAACCTCTACCTGTCCTATATCCACACTGTTCCTCACCAATTACTCCTTCTGTTCCTCTCCTAATCCTCTCAACCAAGATCCTCCCATAAGCCTTCCCAACTACACTCAACAAGCTAATCCCTCTGAAACTACTACATTCACACTTGTCCCCTTTTCCTTTGTAAAGAGGAACTATACAGGCACTCCTCCAGTCCTCCGGCACTCTACCCTCTCTCCAACAAACATTAAATAACCTCACCAACCAGTCCACCATCACTGTACCTCCCTTTTTCAGACATTCCGCATGGCATCCATCCAGACCAGGTGCCTTACCTGCTTTCATCATCTTAACAACTGCCTTCACCTCATCCTTCCTTATTTCTCCTCCATTCTCCTCATTCATCACTCTCATTTTCTTCGCACTTCCCACTGCAGCAATCTTTCCTTCCTTATCCTCCTTCACATTTAGCAACTCCCTAAAATATTCTGCCCATCTTCCCCTTACTGCCTTCTCTTCCATTATCATCTCTCCATCTGCACCTTTTACCTTTTCTTCTCTACTTGATTCGCCTCCTCTTCCTCTCTTAATTTCTTTCCAAAACATCTTTTTATTACTTCCAAAATTTTCTGTCAAACTCTTAGCCCATTTCACATCTGCATATATATATACATATATATATATATATATATATATATATATATATATATATATATATATATATATATATACATATATATATTTATACATATATGTATATATATATATAATATATGTATATCATATATATAGTATATATATATATATATATATATATACATATATATATGTGTGTGTGCGTGTGTGT
>NC_134794.1:17694932-17697432 GCF_046742065.1 Oratosquilla oratoria | reverse complement strand
AACAGTTAAACCGAATTAAACCAGTAATTACAAAGAGACGGGAACTGGAAGTGATGGGGGTGAAAATAGATAACTGGAATAAACTGATAGTTGAATCTTGAATCTTTCCTCATTAAACACTTGCCAAATTTCAACACATCAAAAGGGCAATGGTCACCTGATTGTATAACAACTTATGCTGTGAATAAATTATTACCATTACCGAATCCGCCCCACCTCGGACATGTGACTTGAGCCACCTCCCCTTGTTCCCACTTTGTACCTCTCTCACTGTATAAATTCTTGTACATCTTATCTTGTATCCATACTGCTGAAGAGGACCACAGTAGTGGTCGAAATATACAGTTCGTCTGTCTCCTTTGCTTTGTTTCTCCGACAGTGGGTTATTTAAAACATATATATATATATATATATATATATATATATATATATATATATATATATATATATATATATGTATACATACATATATAAATATATATATATATATATACATATATATATACATATACCAAAGGCTTTTTCCCCCTTACACGGGGTGTAATCAAAAAGAAAAAGGCATAGAAAGCACTCCCAGCCATTCCATTTCCCATATATTCCACTCCCCTCCACCCTCCTTCCTCCCTCCTATCTTGGCACCTCCTGGATGACGGGTCATCCCTGCATCCTCTCCACTGCCCTGGGTCAGAAGCAGTGTCGCAAGACACAGCACATCCACAGCAAGGCCGCTTCATAAATTCGGCGACCCCCCCCCCTCTCCATCCCCTCATGCAGAAAAGGAGAAGACTGGGAGAAATCCTTTCAGGCTGCGTCAAATTTTTCATACATACTTCCTCACCCCCCATCCCCCACCCACTCCCCCTCATGCATCACAGCCTCATCTATACACAACCCTTCTCCATTCACCCCTATCTTCTGTCCTCTCCCGTCCTTCCTCTCTTTTGTAAAGCCCCTTTCACCCCATCCATCCACCTCATACTAGGACGTACCCTCATATTCACTCCTTCCACCTCCGCCTTCCACACTTCTTTTACTAATCTTTCTTCACTCATTCTTTACATGTGTCCAAACCATCCTAATACTCTTTCATCAACCCTATCTCCCAGCTCCCTTTCCACCCCTGTTCTCCTCCTCACCTCCTCATTTCTCACTCTATCTAGCCTAGTAACCCCTATCATACTTCTCAGACATTTCATCTCAAACACATTCAAACTCCTTCTCTTTTCCTCTCTCATGTTCCATGTTTCTACCCCGTACATTGCTGTTGGCACAATCACTCCTTCATATAACCTCCTCTTAGCATCCATTCCCAGATGTCTATTTCTCATTACACTTTTTAATCCACCAAGGCATTTACTCGCTTCTCTCAATCTACATTCTACCTCCACCCCCACTTCTCCCTTTCCTGTCACATTCGCACCTAAGTATCTGAAACTATCCACTTCCTCCAGTCTCTGACCCTTAATGCTCACTTCCAGCCTACTGTCACTCTCACCCCTTGTATATCTCTTCACCTTACTTTTGCCCACATTTATCTTCAGCTTCCTTCTTTCACACACCTTCTCAAACTCTGTCACTAACGTCCTCAATCCCTCCTCTGATCCTGCTACAAGCGCAGTGTCGTCGGCAAACAACAACTGGCTCACCTCCCACTTTTCTCCATTTTCTTTAATTATCTCCAACCCCTGACCCACTACCCTTGCATTCACCTCTTGCACCACCCTATCCATGTAAAGATTGAACAGCCAGGGCGATATAACACACCGCTGACGAAGTCCCACCTTTACCTCAAACCATTCACTCTCTCCATTTCTAATCCTAACGCAAGCTCTACTACTCTCATAAAAACTTTTGACTGCTCTTAACAGCTTTCCTCCTATCCCATATATCTGCACTACCTCCCACAGTGCCTTCCTGTCTACCCTGTTGTAAGCCTTTTCCAGATCCATAAAAGCCCAAAAAACATCCTTACCTTTTCCTATAGCTTTCTCACATATCTGCCTTACCACAAAAATCTGATCTACACATCCCCTACCTGTCCTAAAACCACACTGTTCCTCACCAATTACTCCCTCTGTTCCTCTCCTAATCCTCTCAATCAAGACCCTCCCAACTACACTCAACAAGCTGGTCCCTCTGTAACTACTACACTCACACTTGTCCCCCTTTCCTTTGTAAAGCGGAACTATACAGGCACTTCTCCAGTCCTCCGGCACTCTACCCTCTCTTAAACAAACATTAAATAACCTCACCAGCCAGTCCACCATAACTGTACCTCCTTTCTTCAAACATTCTGCATGGCATCCATCCAGACCAGGTGCCTTACCTGCTCTCATCATCTTAACAGCTGCTTTCACCTCATCCTTCCCTATTTCCCCTCCATTTTCCTCACTCATCACTCTCATTTTCTTAGCGCTTCCCACTGCATCTACCTTTCCCTCCCTATCCTCCTTCACATTTAGCAACTCCCTAAAATACTCTGCCCACCTTCCCCTCACTG
>NC_134794.1:17662432-17664932 GCF_046742065.1 Oratosquilla oratoria | reverse complement strand
TGTATTTGTTTCTCATTTATGTTTTTGATATATTCTACCTGCGTTGGATTATAACGGTTACTGGGAAGACCTGTCACAGTGTACCAAATATCCCTTATTTATGTACATTTCCATTGCTACCACTGTATTACCCTGAAGACGAACCCCGGACAGGGTTCGAAACGTCGGAATAAATTGACGAACGTCGAGTCCAGCGTATACTTTCTCCCACAAAAAAAAAAAAAAAAATATATATATATATATATATATATATATATATATATATATGTGTGTGTGTGTGTGTGTGTGTGTGTGTGTGTGTGTGTGTATAAATATATATATATATATATACATTATATATATATATATATAATTTTCATATTCAGTATTTAAATGTATAGCCAACTCCTGAATTAGCAACGACGACATGACGTCACAATCTTCTGCATTTCACTTCTTATATCTAATCAAGTCACTGCCTTCGTCTACTGAATAGAGGTAAGAGCTCTAAATTATATTCAATTTGATATAGAAACTTATTTTCTGTGATTTATACTACACGGTGATAGTAACATAGTATATGTACCATACAGTTTATATTCATAAACGTTGCTACTCGCTGAAGTCCCATGGGACTCCCTGAATGATAATGATAATGAGTGGGAGTGGGATTGGAAGTGGGGTGACGAGACGATATATAACCTAAGCATAATTAAGGAGAATGTTGTAAATATAAGAGCATTGTCTTAATAAAGATTTTATTGACAATTTTATTAACAACGTATCATTTAAGATTTTATTTGACCCAACGGGTCACGGGTGGTCTAGTATATATATATATATATATATATATATATATATATATATATATATATATATATATATACATACACACACACACACACACACACACACACACACGCACACACACACACGCACGCACGCATATATATATATATATATATATATGTATTTATATATATACACATACATATATGAATATATATATATATATATATATATATATACATATATATATGTACATATATATACATATATATACATATGATTTATATACATACATACATATATATATACATATATATACATACAAATATATTATGACACCTAATATTGACCGTATCTAGGTTGTGCATACTCATGGAAATCAATACACGTTCTTCATTTTTTCGACCACTAATTTTGGGGCCACCAGATTTGTATTTATATATATACACATACATATATGAATATATATACATATATATATGTATATATATATATACATATATATATGTACATATATATATACATATATATACATATGATTTATATACATACATACATATATGTACATATATATACATATATATACATACAAATATATTATGACACCTAATATTGACCGTATCTAGGTTGTGCATGCTCATGAAAATCAATACACGTTCTTCATTTTTTCGACCACTAATTTTGGGGCCACCAGATTTTTTTCTTCTTTTTTTTTACGATGACAGTTCGTTGATAGCTAGCAGATTTCCCGCCTGAGCCCACACCAGTGGCCCAAGCTACAACGTGAAGAGCCTTTAAAAAAGGCGCAGCAAATATATTGCTGTGACCGAGGCTCCACCTGGTGGGATCTTTACCGAATTCCTGCAGCGACATTAGTTTTGTCCTGCATGGAGTTTCCAGCTTAAGCCAACGGGATTCAATCCCGTAGTTCCTTGATAGAAGAATCCAATACAGGAAGTTGCTAGACAGCACCTCGCTGTCGGAGGTCATGCAGCAGGGTCCCTCACGAGCATTTTATTCGACCCTGACTGCGCGAGGTCCCCTGAATAAGTGGTACTCAATTTCCCACGTTTTGAACGGGTAACTTCCCTGTAACCTTTCATTTTTCTTCAGGGGACCTCGCGCAGTCAGCGTCGAATAAAATGCCCGTGAGGGACCCTGCTGCATGACCTCCGACAGCGAGGTTCTGTCTAGCAACCTACTGAACTGGATTCTTCTATCAAGGAGCCTCGGGATTCAATCCCGTTGGTTAGACCTGGAAACTTCATGCAGGACAAAATTAATGTCGCTGCAGGAATTCGAGAAAGCTCCCACCAGCTGGAGCCTTGGTCACAGCAATCTATTTGCTGCGCCTTTTTTAAAGGCTCTTCAAGTTTTAGCTTGGGCCACTGGTGTGGGCTCAGGCGGGAATCCCGCCAGCTAACAACGAACTGTCATCATAAAAAAAAAAAAAAAAAATAGAAAAAAAAATCTGGGGGCTCCAAAATTAGTGATCGAAAAAATTAACCACGTGTACCCATTTATATCAGCATGCACAACCTAGATACGTTCAATATTAGGTGTCATAATATACTCGTATACAATTATTGATACGGTTTTCATTAGTTTATATATATATATATATATATATACATATATGCATCTATGTATGTATATATATACATATATATATATATATATATATATATATATATGTATATATATATATATATATATACATATATATATATAG
>NC_134794.1:17652432-17657432 GCF_046742065.1 Oratosquilla oratoria | reverse complement strand
CACACACACACACACACACACACACACACACACACACACACACACACACACACACACACACACACACACACACACACACACACACGCACACACACATATATATATGTATATATATATATACTATATATATGATATACATATATTATATATATATATATATATACATATATGTATAAATATATATATGTATATATATATATATATATATATATGTATATATATATGCAGATGTGAAATGGGCTAAGAGTTTGACAGAAAATTTTGGAAGTAATAAAAAGATGTTTTGGAAAGAAATTAAGAGAGGAAGAGGAGGCGAATCAAGTAGAGAAGAAAAGGTAAAAGGTGCAGATGGAGAGATGATAATGGAAGAGAAGGCAGTAAGGGGAAGATGGGCAGAATATTTTAGGGAGTTGCTAAATGTGAAGGAGGATAAGGAAGGAAAGATTGCTGCAGTGGGAAGTGCGAAGAAAATGAGAGTGATGAATGAGGAGAATGGAGGAGAAATAAGGAAGGATGAGGTGAAGGCAGTTGTTAAGATGATGAAAGCAGGTAAGGCACCTGGTCTGGATGGATGCCATGCGGAATGTCTGAAAAAGGGAGGTACAGTGATGGTGGACTGGTTGGTGAGGTTATTTAATGTTTGTTGGAGAGAGGGTAGAGTGCCGGAGGACTGGAGGAGTGCCTGTATAGTTCCTCTTTACAAAGGAAAAGGGGACAAGTGTGAATGTAGTAGTTTCAGAGGGATTAGCTTGTTGAGTGTAGTTGGGAAGGCTTATGGGAGGATCTTGGTTGAGAGGATTAGGAGAGGAACAGAAGGAGTAATTGGTGAGGAACAGTGTGGATATAGGACAGGTAGAGGTTGTGTAGATCAGATTTTCGTGGTAAGACAGATATGTGAGAAAGCTATAGGAAAGGGGAAGGATGTTTTTTGGGCTTTTATGGATCTGGAAAAGGCTTATGATAGGGTAGACAGGTAGGCACTGTGGGAGGTTATGCAGATATACGGGATAGGAGGAAAGCTTCTGGGAGCTGTCAAGAGTTTTTATGGGAATAGTAGAGCTTGTGTCAGGATTGGAAATGGAGAGAGTGAGTGAGTGGTTCGAGGTAAAGGTGGGACTTCGTCAAGGATGCGTTATGTCGCCCTGGCTGTTCAACTTATACATGGATGGGGTGGTGCGAGAGGTAAATGCAAGGGTAGTGGGCAAGGGATTGGAGATGGTTAAAGAAAATAGAGAAAAATGGGAGGTGAGCCAGCTGTTGTTTGCGGACGACACTGCGCTTGTGGCAGTATCGGAGGAGGGATTTAGGAAGCTGGTGGCAGAGTTTGGGAGAGTATGTGATAGAAGAAAGCTAAAGATAAATGTGGGTAAAAGTAAGGTGATGAGATGTACAAGGGGTGAAAGTGGCAGTAGACTGGAAGTGAGCATTAAGGGAGAGCGACTGGAGGAAGTGGATAGTTTTAGATACTTGGGTGCAAATGTGGCAGGGAAAGGTGGAGTGAAAGTGGAGGTAGAATGTAGATTGAGAGAAGCGAATGAATGCCTTGGTGGATCAAAGAGTGTAATGAGGAATAGACATTTGGAAATGGATGCTAAGAGGAGACTGTATGAAGGAGTGATTGTGCCAACAGCACTGTATGGGGAAGAAACATGGAACATAAGAGAAGAAGAGAGAAGGAGTTTGAATGTGTTTGAGATGAGGTGTCTGAGAAGTATGATGGGGGTTACTAGGCTGGATAGAGTGAGAAATGAGGAGGTGAGGAGGAGTACAGGGGTGGAAAAGGAGCTGGGAGATAGGGTTGATGAAAGAATATTAGGATGGTTTGGACACATGGAAAGAATGAGTGAAGAAAGACTAGTTTAAAGAGGTGTGGAAGGCGGATGTGGAGGGAGTGAACATGAGGGGACGTCCTAGGATGAGATGGATGGATGGGGTGAAGGGGGCTTTGGAGAAGAGGGGAATGTCTGTTGAGGAAGAACGGGAGAGGACAGAAGACGGGTGAATGGAGAATGGTTGTATATGGATGATGTTGTGATAGCATGAGGTGGAATGGGCGGGTGGATGGGGGGTGAGGTAGTATGTGTGAGCAAAATTTGACGCAGCCCGAAGGGATTTCTCCCCGTCCTCTCATTTTATGCAATGGGGGGACGGAGAGGGGGGGTCGCCGATTTAATGAAGCGGCCTTGCTGTGGATGTGCTGTGTCTTGCAACACTGCTTCTGACCCAGGGCAGTGGACAAGGTGCAGGGATGACCCGTCATTCAGGAGGAGGTGCTAAGATAAGAGGGAGGGTGGAGGGGTGTGGAGTGTATTTAGGGATGGAATGGGTGGGAATGATTTTTATGCTTTTTTCTTTTTGGCTACCCCCCTTGTAAGGGGGAAAAAGCCTTGGTATATGTAAATATGTATATATGTATATATATATATATGTATATATATGTATATATATTTATGTATATATATGTATATATATATGTATATATACATGTATATATGTATATATATATGTATATATACATATGTATATATATATATAAATATATATATATAGATATGTATATATATATATATATATATATATATGTATATATATGTATATATAAATAAGATTCTGGGATTGATTGCGCGATCTTTTGATTTCAAAAGTCCATCACTCATTAACAAGCTATATAAATCGTTAGTTTGTCCACATTTGGAATATGCTGTTTCCGTATGGTCACCGAATCTCATTAAAGACATTGACAGACTGGAAAAAGTACAACGGCGAGCCACAAAACTCATTCCAAATATCAAAAATAAATCATACGAAAATCGACTTAAGCACATGAATCTGTTTTCGCTAAAAAAAAAAAGCGTAGACTCAGAGGTGACTTGATACAGGTCTTTAAGATTTTAAAGGGAATTGACAACATCAAAAGTGACCAAATTTTCACATTGAATGAGAATCAGACAAGAAACAATGGTCTCAAACTGTCCGGAAATAGATTCAATTTGGAAGTAGGTAGAAACAACTTTGCCAACCGTGTAGTTAATGAATGGAATAAACTTCCTGCACAGGTAGTGCAATGTAGTTCAGTTCGAAGCTTTAAGAATCATTTAGATAAGTACCTAAGTAAGATGCTGTAATGATAATAATTTATGTTATATTATTTGTTTTTGTTTTGTTATAATTTGTCTGTGATTTTCATCTATTATTAGTTATATGTCAATTTATTATCATTTACTATTTACCTGTTGATTATTTTAACTATACCTATGCATTTATTTATGTATTTTATTTGTTATTTACATTATTATAGTTTTTATTTATTATTTTATTATTAATCTTTTTTTTTTTGCATCCGACCTAGATATGGATCAAAAGGTCTGCTGTCGGCATGCTCCGCCTTTGTAATCCTTTATATACACATATACATATATATATATATATATATATATATATATATATATATACATATATATATATATACAGTATATATATAATTTTCATATTCAGTATTTAAATGTATAGCCAACTCCTGAATTAGCAACGACGACATGACGTCACAATCGTCTGCATTGCACTTCTTATAACTAATCATGTCACTACCTTCGTCTACTGAATAGAGGTAAGAGCTCTAAATTATATTCAATTTGATATAGAAACTTATTTTCTATGATTTCTACTACACGGTGATACTAACATAGTATATCTACCATAAAGTTTATATTCATAAACGTTGCTACTCGCTGAAGTCCCATGGGACTCCCTGAATGATAATGATAATGAGTGGGAGTGGGATTGGGAGTGGAATGACGAGACGATATATAACCTAAGCATAATTAAGAAGAATGTTGTAAATATAAGAGCATTGTCTTAATAAAGATTTGATTGACCATTTTATTAACAACGTATCATTTAAGATTTCATTTGACCCAACTGGTCACGGGTGGTCTAGTATATATATGGGGCAGAAACGTGGAACATAAGAGAAGAAGAGAGAAGGAGTTTGAATGTGTTTGAGATGAGGTGTCTGAGAAGTATGGCGGGGGTTACTAGGCTAGATAGAGTGAGAAATGAGGAGGTGAGGAGGAGAACAGGGGTGAAAAAGGATTTGGGAGATAGGGTTGATGAAAGAATATTAGGATGGTTTGGACACATGGAAAGAATGAGTGAAGAAAGACTAGTAAAAGAGGTATGGAAGGCAGATGTGGAGGGAGTGAACATGAGGGGACGTCCTAGGATGAGGTGGATGGATGGGGTGAAGGGGGCTTTGGGGAAGAGGGGAATGTCTGTTGAGGAAGGAAGGGAGAGGACGGAAGACAGAGGTGAGTGGAGAATGGTTGTATATGGATGATGTTGTGACTGCATGAGGAGGAATGGGCGGGGGGGTGGGGGGTGGGGTAGTATGTGTGAGTAAATTTTGACGCAGCCCGAAGGGATTTCTCCCCGTCCTCTCCTTATATGCAAAGGGGGACGGAGAGGGGGGGTCGCCGATTAAATGAAGCGGCCTTGCTGTGGATGTACTGTGTCTTGCGACACTGCTTCTGACCCAGGGCGGTGGGCGGGGTGCAGGGATGACCCGTCATCCAGGAGGTGCTCAGATGAGAGGAAGGGTGGGAGGGGTGTGGAGTGTATTTGGGGATGAAATGGGTGGGAGTGTTTTTATGCCTTTCCCTTTTTGGCTACCTCCCTTGGAAGGGGGAAAAAGCCTTGGTATATGTATGTATGTATATATATGTATATATATATACAAATATACATACACACACTCACACATACACACACACACACACACACACACACACACACACACACACACACACACACACACACACACACACACACACACACACACACACACACACACACACACACGGCCCGGTGGTGGATTGGTAAGGCACTGGCCTCACAAGCCGGAGAACCGGGGTTCGATTCCCCGGCCGGGCGGAGACAAATTGGGTTTGTCTCCTTTCACGTGTAGCCCCTGTTCACCTAGGAGCGAGTAGGTACGGGACGTT
>NC_134794.1:17634932-17637432 GCF_046742065.1 Oratosquilla oratoria | reverse complement strand
TATCGTGGGCGGGGAGTTGGCTGTGTGTGTGTGTGTAAGGTCACAGCATACCCATAGATCGGTCATATATGAGCTCTGAGCTCTCTTCCGGAAGGGAAATAACTGTCGATCACGAGTCCAACATGTAATCCAAAAACCACGGTGAATCTCACACACACACATACACATACACACACACACACACACACACACACACACACACACACACACACACACACACACACAAACACACACACAGGGCTGAAATAATTTCAGTATCGTGGGCGAGAAGTTTTGTGTGTGTGTGTGTGTGTGTGTGTGTGTGTGTGTGTGTGTGTGTGTGTGTGTGTGTGTGTGTGTGCGTGTGTGTGTGTGTGTGTGTGTGTAAGGTCACAGCATACCCATGATACATCGGTCATATATGAGCTCTGAGCTCTCTTCCGGGAGAGAAATGGCTGTCGACCACGAATCCAACACATGATCCAAAAACCATGGTGAATCACGCGCACACAGACACACACACACACACACACACACACGCTCTGATCGAGACAGAGAGGGAGACGGCGAGGGAGAGGGAGACGAAGATGTAAACGAAGACGGAGATGAAGAGGAAAAGGGAGACGGGGTCGAGTGATCCGGACCGAGGCCGAAACAGAGATCGAGACCGAGACAGAGACCTGGACCGAGATCGAACCCGAGACCCAGAAGAGGACACTGACATTTTTTATTCTCACCCTTCCTTCCTTTCTTCCTTCCTTCTTTCTTTCCTTCCTTCCTGGAATGTCGACTTGTTGGTGCGTTTATTCCTGTCGCCGGCAGTTTTCAATTATTATACTCTGCTGACGATGCAAACTCGTCCATACGTTATTTGTGGGTGTCGCTGGGCGATTTCTTTGGGGCGAAAACAGGATATGTGATGTGCAAGAGCGGCGACAATTTTGTTTTTATTTTCTGCCGTCAAATTCATTCAGCTGAGGGAAGCTCGTAGCTTCTTTCAAAAAGAGACAAAATGCAGCTTGCAAAGGTAAAATATTTTTTTGACCATTTTGGCCAGGGCTTTTGGGGTCCAGCTCAACACGGTGAGTCTTCTGGGAAGATATTTTCGAGTGCCTCTCGAAGTTTCTCATTGGGGCTCTTGTTGAGGTCGGTTGCGATTTCCTTGAGGTTTGTAAGAACTGTCTCGTAGATGGAACCATCGTAATTGGCGTTGATGTAGTTCAACATGTAGACTGTGCTCGTTCCTCTTCCTCTCAGGATTCGACTTAGGGTCACTTTGGCTTGGGGAGAGCTTGGAGGTCGGACAAAGAGACGGCGTGCGCAGAGGCCAAAGACATCAGAAGGAGACGAGAGATGGAAATGATTCCTACGACAAGTAGAATGACGTTCCAGAAGAAAAGAAGAGCAAAGAATAGTCCATGGTAGACCATGTTGTGGTCCGTGCAGGTGAAGTGGAAAGTGTTGTCACCAATGAATTTCATCTCAGGCACAATGGAGCTTCTGAAACCCTGAGGGAAGATGTCTGGAGAAGTGACCTCGTCTTTGAGTCGGAAAAAGACTTGCAGAGACTCAAGTGCGTGATGGTTGTAACGCCACTGGAAGGAGAAGTCGAGGAAGAGCATGATCGAACCGACGCAGCAGAGATGAACGACTTCGACGATTACGTTATCGACGTAGAGTCCGTTGAACTGCTCGAGGTCGAGTTCACGAAGCTTGTCAATGTCGAAAGAGAAAATTCTGGGATCTTTCTTGAAAGTCCTGAAGTATTTGTGAACCAGCGAAGGAAAAACGGGCGAATACAGGACAGGGAGAATCACGATGATGGTGACAATGTAACTGTAGTGGAGAAGGTAAAATTTCTCATCGTTTTCTTCGATGTATGGGAACCATTTAAGGTATTTCCCATAGTTCTGGAAATCTTTTTCCACGTTCGCGTCTCTGTTGTAAAAATAGTGCCACTGTGGTTGAACCGATGCGAAGCTGAAGAAGACCAGATAAAGCCCGATGAGGAAGCTGGTAAGAGTGCAGCAGCGACCGAAATTTGTCCTTCCTCTTACCGTAAGGATCGTCGGCTCCAAGCGCTCCTTAGCCTTCTGAAGAACTCCTTTGACACCAGTCAAAACGCCCTCGAACTCGTTTCTGTGGTCCTTCATTGAGGCTTCTTGATGTCCGAGCGGGCCCAACTACTCTGACGACGGGCGGGAAGCCGCTTAGAATCTCTGACCAGACCGAAACAACAAGGATTTCACTAGAGCTGTTATCACCTTGGCAGTGTTACACCAGAAAATTAATGATGATAATGCTTCTTTAGTAGACAATGTATACATGCATGTGTGTATGGGCGTACCGTCATGTATATTGTGTGTATTGCGGGATTTATTGTGTTCTTCGATCATTGACTGAATTCTTCATCAAAAGATATTTCCATGAAGTATGTGCAAATGCTTCATCGTGCATGTCTTTGTATGTGTGTGTGTGTGTGTGCGTATGTGCTTGTCTTTGTGTTTACACTTGTGTGTGT
>NC_134794.1:17607432-17632432 GCF_046742065.1 Oratosquilla oratoria | reverse complement strand
TAATTAACCGTAAAAGAGTTATAAAAGGGAGGAGGAGGAGGTGACAAATTACGTAATGTTTGCAGACGAAGCTGTAATGACCGAGATGGTGAGAAGGAGTTCCAGGGAATGGTAAAAAGGTTTGCAGAGGTCTGAGAGGAGAGAGAGTGAGTGAGTTTGGCGTGAATCTCACTTTAAGAAGAATGGTAATAGGAAACAGGGAGAGACGGAAATATTTTGTTTCCGTTTAAGAGGAAGTCGCTTGGAAAAGGTAGAAATGTTTAGATTTACTTGAGATAGATTTGATGGCGGATGGAGAAATTGAACAGGAAATGGAGCGTGGACCGAGATATACAGGCGAATTGACTTGTATTTAATCCATTTACCACCGTGGTCTTCCTACAGTTGAATAAAACCACTTGGCCCTAGGCAAAAGGAAATCCTACCTTTGACGTACAAAATTGGACAAATTTGGGTTAAAAAAGAAATAGGCAAGAACTGGTTTACCAACAGAGTGATTAACGAAGGGAATAGACTAACCACGCAGTGAGCGCTGGTTGGGGATGACGAGTGGTGAAAGGCATGGAAATGCCCAATGGTGGCATAATGGTCTCTTACAATCTCCTCCATTCTTACGTTCTTGTAGTCACAAATGGGTTTAAGAGGTTGTGGATAGTGAGTGAAAGACTTACCTTACTTACCGTCGTGCCATATCCTCTTGGACTTCGGCAACCATGGAGCGCCACCGTTCACGGTCCCTCCCTAGTTACTTGTAACATCTGTGCTGGTTTGAGTTCTTTTCCCGTCGCCCTCATCAGTGAAAGACTACAAATAGAATAAAGGTTGAGGGTACATTGTACATTGGAATTCGCACTGTTGTGTGGGAACAAGATGTGGAAGCTATGTATAGTGGAATTCGTACCGTTGTACGGAAACAAGATGTGGACGTTGGGAATGTCACAGTGGAGAAGAGTTGGGAGACAAATGTCAAAACTGAAAAATGAACGACTGTGGTGGAATAGATGATCAGAACCTTGTTGAGGTGGTTTGGGCACGTGGAAGAGATAAGGGTAAAATGGTGAGGAGGTAACAAGTGGGGGTGGGGGGAAAGGGGCAGAAGAAAACCGAAAAAGGAGACATAGAGTGTAAAGGTCCACATAGAATACATGATGAGCACGAAAGCAACTTATTGGGGGAGAATAGTAAAGAACAGAAGAGAAGGTACATAGATTGGGGGATGAGAAGGGAGACGGAATTCGGAAACAGAAGAACATAAGAGGGGTAGATGGGGTGAGGAGGACGCACGGAGAGGAGCGAATAGAAAAAAAAGTGGAATATATGAAAGAGGCAAAAGTGGCGAGTATAAGCCAGGAGGAGCTTAACTTCAACCTAAGCTTTATTTGCCTTACCAGGGTAACTGGCGGTCATCATTAGCAATCGGATTTAAACTCTAGTCGACCTTATAAGGTACAAAATGAAAAACTGATACACCTCATTAAGGTATACAAGAGATAAGGATCTATATTTTTCTATCTATTGCTGCAACTTTTGTGTGTTTAAATGTTTACTGAGATGGATGAAGAAAATGATCCCGTCTTTTCTTTTTATGAAGATGGATAATAGGCTGGGAGGCCTCCTATTAATATTCACTCAAAAATCGACGACCTCCATTCGCGGAGAAAATATGAAGTGTCTGAAAAATGAACACCGGCATGCCAGATGATGATGATGATAATGATGATACTAATAATGATAATGGTGATAATAAAAATAATTGAAATTAAAGATACACTGAAACGGGTTTCAATCAATGTGTACTCTTCGAAGGATCTTGCATTTGCGTCGAATAGGCATACCTATGAACATGATTGCATATTTAATTATATCTGTGTATATATATATATATATAT
This sequence comes from Oratosquilla oratoria, assembly GCF_046742065.1. Classification (NCBI taxonomy): domain Eukaryota; kingdom Metazoa; phylum Arthropoda; class Malacostraca; order Stomatopoda; family Squillidae; genus Oratosquilla; species Oratosquilla oratoria. The sequence continues at coordinate 17,630,543 of NC_134794.1, read as the reverse complement.
ATATATATATATATATATATATATATATATAAATATATACATGTATATAAATATATATATGTATATAATAAATATAAATATATATATATATATGTAATATGAATATAAAAATATATATATACATATTATATATATATATATATATATATATATATATATATATATATATATATATATATATATATAATATGAAATAGCAGAGTTAGTTCATCTCGTCATTCAATTCGTCGCCTCCTCCTCTCCTCCCTCGCCCACGCCTCCACGTCCATCTCCGCCTCCACCTCCGCCTTCGCGTCCATCTGTGACTCCATCTCCTCCTCCTCCTCCTCCTTCACCCTCCACCTCCAATTTCGCTTTTATCTCTTTATCCAGTTCCACCTTCGCCTCCAGTTGCTTCTCTTCCTCCACCTCCTCCTCCTCCTCCAGCTCTACCTCTGTCTCTGCCTCCCTCTCCTCCTCCAATTCTACCTCCGTCACTACCTCATCATCCAGCTCTTTCTCCTCGACGTCCTCCTCCTCCTCCTCCCCCCGCCCCTCCCCTCACACCTCACATGTCCACGGGTACGTACGTGGCGTTGCTCCTGGTTTTCTTTTCGGCCTCTTTAATTAATAATGTCTGTCTGTCCCACCGCGTAGACGCCGTGACGTCATCACTCACGGGTTTGTTCTGGGTAGCGCGAGAAGGGAGACTGTTTAATGGAGTTAAGGCATTATCACACTGGGCTACTTTTCCTCCGACTTTCGGTGCAAATTTGCTGCCCACAGCTCTCGAGAAGGAATCTGTTATGCTGAAGGAAAGCCCTTTTCCACCAGCATATCAAATGACGTTCTATGTACTTTTGACGAGGAAACAAAATAGTTCGTCGTTGTGGTTTCCCGGCGAAAAACTTCTGGAGGTGGGCGGTACCGCCGACGAATCGGAGGTTGGAGGAAAAACAGCCCAGTGTGATAACCCCTTGAAAGGGCAATGACGGATCAAAATCAACTCTCGATGGATCAAGATTGACGAAGATGCGAGGACGGTAGCAGCCCTTATCGAAGAACAGTTTCCGGTGACAAGTTTCCGGTTTGTTGATTTAGCGAACTAAATCACCTCAGGGGGCCGAACTTATAAATGATCCATACATCTTCAAAATGTCGGTGATTTTACCTAAATCCCTATGTCGGCGACCTAAATGGTTATGTCTAGACTTAAATGCTTATGTCTAGACCTAAATGCTTATGTCTAGACCTAAATGTTTATATCTAGACCTAAATATTTATGTCTAGACATACCTCGACATAAGCATTTAGGTCACCGACATAGGAATTTACGTAAAATCTCCGCCCTTTCGAGGATTTATGTCTAGACGTAGGGGTTAGGATTATTTATTTATTTATTATTATTATTATTTTTTCTAATATAAATTCGGCCCCTGGAGACTTTGGGATCACGGTTTAGCCAGGACCCTCTCGGTCTACAATTCCCAAATTGGCATGTTTATGCGCTAAAACAGTTGATTTCCCCGAGACTCCTTGGCACGTTACCCATGCTCTTCCCCTTGTAATGAAATAGCGAGGATTTGACCAAATAGGAAATCTACTAATTGCGCCAAAAAAAAAAAAGCTGGTCCACCAACGATACGACCGTTGAGAAGCGTACGTCCACAGAAGAAATTATTCTTATATTCTATTTTTCACCATGTATGATTAAAATGTCATATACTTTCTATGTATCATAATTGTAAATATTTTTATTTAATGTTGAGTGTACCACTCAAGCATGTAGATACCTACTTCTGTCACATTGTAAATATTAATGTACGACAGAAAATTGATGTAGTGGCAACCGTCACAGCCTTTGTGGTCAGTTGTCTTGCTTCCTAGCGCAGATCTCGACTGGCTCTGGACAAGACAATTGGCTGCGATTTACTTGAGTAAATCCGTAGAGCTAAACAGCCTTTTACTTGCTCCACTACTCACATCGCCTCCACTACTTGCTCCTCTGCTCATATCGCCTCTAAAAAATGGATCAAACCTTCCACAACCTATCCTAACCTAACCAATGGAAGAGAGGAAGGACTGAAGCATCGAGAAAATGTAATCTGCCCAGTCTACTTCAACCTGAAGAGGATGTCATCAGTCAGGATCGAGAAGAATGAAGGAGGCTGAGTCTACTGATGAGACTTCAGCGCAATCGAGGAACTGAATTAAGTAATGAATAATCCACCCCCTTTGAGTAATAAAATGATCAAACTCCAGAAAAAAAAACTTTGTTTACTCTTATGTATAATCTAATAGTTTGGTTCAAGACATAACGGGATGTATTAGTACGCTTTCTTGTAAAATAAGCTTCATAAGACTTCTCGCTAAGTCGTAGATTAGCATGTTTATGCTCGATAGCAGCGGTTTTCCTCCGAGAGGAATTGGCACTCTTTCCTTCATAGTCTTCTCCATTCAGTTGTTGATCATTTCTCTCCTCCGTCTTCCTGAACATTTCAACTTTAAACTTGGCTCTTGTTATTAAAGCCCCACGAAAAAGAAACACGAATACTTTTTTCTTTTTAATCTTTAGCAAATGTTGTCATGTTACACACCCGAATGGCGTTTTCTGTGGAAGTCTTTGTTGCTGCTTTCGATCTCGTGTGACGAAGGACTCGGAAATTCACCAGTCGTCGTGCAGACCCAATAATTACAAGGAACACTGAGATGTTTTGTTTCTTTATTTATTGACATTTTATCTTTCCCTCCCTCTCTTACAAAGGATTACAAAGAAGGAGCATGCCGACAGGAGACCTTTTGATCCATATCTAGGTCGAATGCGAAAAAAAAATCATATTGATAATAAAACAATAAATAAAAACTATAATAATGTAAATAACAAATAAAATACATAAATAAATGCATAGGTATAGTTAAATGATAAACAAACAGGTAAATAGTAAATCATAATAAATTGACATATAACTAATAATAAATGAAAATCAGACAGACAAATGATAACAAAACAAAAACAAATAATATAAGATAAATTATAATCATTACAGCATCTTACTTAGGTATTTATCTAATTGATTCTTAAAGCTTCGAACTGAACTACATTGCACTACCTGTGCAGGAAGTTTATTCCATTCATTTACTACACGGTTGGCAAAGTTGTTTCTACCTACTTCCAAATTGAATCTATTTCCGGATAGTTTGAGACCATTGTTTCTTGTCTGATTCTCATTCAATGCGAAAATTTGGTCACTTTTGATGTCAATTCCCTTTAAAATCTTAAAGACCTGTATCAAGTCACCTCTGAGTCTACGCTTTTTTAGGGAAAACAGATTCATGTGTTTTAGTCGATTTTCGTATGATTTATTTTTGATATTTGGAATCAGTTTTGTGGCTCGCCGTTGTACTTTTTCCAGTCTGTCAATGTCTTTAATGAGATTCGGTGACCATACAGAAACAGCATATTCCAAATGTGGACGAACTAACGATTTATATAGCTTGTTAATGAGTGATGGACTTTTGAAATCAAAAGATCGCGCAATCAGTCCCAGAATCTTATTTGCTTTCTCAGAGGCTGAAATACACTGCTTGGATGATTTGAGGTCGTTACTGATAATTACGCCGAGATCTTTTTCACTATCCACTTTTGTTAACGAATTACCAAATAACTTGTAATCGTACTTAGTTATTTTACCTATGTGCATTACCTTGCATTTACTTGTGTTGAATTTCATTAGCCACTTTTCAGACCATTGCTGTAATTGATCTAAATCTTCTTGAATATCTAATTGGTTTGAGTGATCATTTGCCACTCCGCACAGTTTTGTATCATCAGCAAATTTGGAAACAGTAGATTTTAGTCCATGGTCTATATAATTTATATAAACTATGAATAGAAGTGGCCCAAGAACAGAACCCTGAGGAACTCCACTTGCAACACTTTTCCATCCAGAAGTTTTTCCATTTAAAACAACTCTGTTTTCGACCATTCAACCAATTACTAGTCCAACCTAATAGGCTACCACTTATTCCATGCAAAGCTAATTTAGTAAGTAGTCTTTCGTGTGGGACGGTATCAAAAGCTTTTGCAAAGTCTAGATATATTAAATCTATATTGTTTCTTTTGTCATAATTCGAGATAACTGTGTTGTAGAATTCGAGTAAGTTAGTCACGCAAGAATGTTTCCGTCTGAAACCATGCTGGCTATCATTTATCAAACGGTTACTTTCTAAATGTTGTTCGATAGCATCTCTGATGATAGTTTCCATTATTTTTCCTACAATTGAAGTCAAACTTATAGGCCTATAGTTATTTGGTTTCTTTTTGTCACCTTTTTTGAATATGGGAGTAACGTTAGCTAGCTTCCATTCTCTTGGGACATCTCCGGATATGATGGATTTCTTGAAAATAATTTCTAATGGAACAACAATCTCATTTTTCATTTCCTTAAGATTCTTGGATGCCAACCGTCAGGCCCTGGTGTTTCATTAATTTTGAGTTTGTCTATACACCTTTTAATTCTTTCTTTTGTTATATTTACCGTAGTGAGTAAGTTTACCCCAGACTTTTCACAGGTTTCAGTTTGGAATTGACTTTGAGGTGTTTCGTTTACGAATACCGAGCTAAAATAATTGTTTAAGATATTACACATTCCTTCATTTGAATATTCAAGTTGACCGTCAGCAGATAATAGTGGACCAATGTGATTCCTAACAACCTTTTTACCTCTAATGGAACTATAGAATTCTTTGGGATTCTCTTTGGATTTATCAGCAATGTTCATTTCGTATTGTCGTTTTCTTTTTCTTAGTCTTTTTTAAATCTCTCTGTATTGATACATAACTTTCAGTCATTAGATGCACCCGAACACTTATATTTCTTATAAGCCTGTCTCTTTTTAGCAATACTTTTTTCAGTTTCTTTGTCGAGCCACTTTGGGCGAGCCTGATTTGGGGGACGTCTGTCCTTAAAGGTCAGATATCAAGACTTCCGTAACTTTTTGTATTTACAGTTTAATGTACATAAAAAAGCATACTGATAGTATTCTATATAATTCCACCATTTACATCTTATCAAATTTGGCAAAAACAGTTGTTTGTCTTCATCTCATTGCGTCGTCTGCTATTCGAAACAACCCGCCCGTGCGCTTCGGGAACGTTTGGGGAATTCCGCGTTCATGACGTCACAGTTGCCAAACAATATTGTTATTCTGAGAGTGCATCGTATCGCTTTTGCATTGTCAGTCGTGTGTCGTCTCCCGAGTGTCTCAATTTTTTTTTTTTTTTTTATTGTCACAAAATTGTGATAATAATGGTGTACTGCGTTGCTGGAGGCTGCAACAATGGTAGTGGAAGTGGGAGGAGTTTCTTGTGTTGGGATGGTGTATAATACATACATTGTATTATTTCAGTACATTTCTTTATCATTGTATTGTGTATTAAGTATATTTATATTGTATTATATTCTGTGTGTGTTTTGTATATATATTTCTAAATTACGTATTTATTATTTTTATCAAATGCCGCAAGGCTTGGAGTGAGTAATCTGGCAACCCCGCATGAGTAGGGTCGAAAGCCAGTTGACACCTGACGTTCACGTCTCCCGCACGCGTGTCTATTGTGTTCGTGTCATTTTGTCATTCGGAGCCAGCCCGACGATCGGAATGGATAGAAAGGTGAACAGAGCAGGCAAAAGACCGGGCAAACTGTGGGAGCCTTAGAAGTTTTCAGAACTTTGCTCTGACCACTTCGAAGAGGAATGCTTCGAAATGAATCTAGCGTTATCGATTGGATTTATGGAGAAGACCAGGAGACATCTAAAACCTGATGCCGTGCCCTCAATTTTTGCAGCTACTACAAAGGATTCCACGCCGAAACCAAAAAAGAAAAGTAGGAGGTCAGCGTTTGATAAACGCCGGAGGCTTGAGGTACCGTAGGCAGTTTACTTTTTCTGACTCCATGCATCATGTGCATGCGTTAGGGTGCATCCCCACTATGCCGATCGGCTGGCATGATCGGCAAGGCCGAGTCAGTGAAGACGTGACCGTTGGTTTGCATCGTAAGCCGATCTGCATGCCGATCCTAACCCGAACGGTGGCGGTCTCTCATCAAAGGAAGCCGATCGGCTTCTCTAGGTGTGGACGCCAGGCGGCCGATAGTGTTGCCGTCCTGCGGAAACTCGTCATCAAAACGGATAGATACGTCATGCTGGGGACATGACGTCATCAGCGGAATTATGTCCGTAATGTCCCTTTTCTTCTTAAATTCAGAAGTATATGGTAGAAAAAGATAAAATTACAATTGGTTCGTCTTGTTATTGTATTCCCTAAATTAAAATAGGTTTAATCACGTACGAATATCACTATGAATGGTGGTACAAGGTGATTACCTACTGTTTCACACTAAAACTCCGTGGACTGTCGTAATCATGTATTTCAACCTGCGAGTATATTATAAATATCCTTACATAAATCCACAGTATACATAACGTGAAAAGTGTTGAAACCATCAACAACAAAAAAACACTTGTGCAAATTTACATTGGAATTAAACGAGGATAATCCTCTACATAACCATCAATAAATCTTTTGAATAAACGTAACTACAATGACAGTTACAATAGTATGAAATATATAGACATTAGTAACAAATAAGAAGTCCAACATTCCTCTATGGCTAATTACACGATTATAAATTTCACAACTTAAGCTATTGTAAGTACTCATCTAAATCATATTCCATACAAGCAATATATTGAAATCAGTATTACTTTACGCAAACAATCTGTTAACCGTAATACAACGCTCCTATCACATGTTACAAAATTTAGAAATCATAACTCACATTAGTGCTCCAAGCCTTCTAGTGTGAAAATCAAACCATCACCCGGGCAGGGACCTAGGTCCTTACATTTTCACCTCGGACGCTGATTCCTCACCGCTGCCCGCCTCACACCTCGAAATCACCGACGAGAATGTCGGTGTAATGAGCGTCACCTCCCTAGTAATATCCACGCGAACAAACGCACAGCGATACGCGCAGAAACGGTTCCCTACACAAATACAATATACAAGATCCCAAAGGAATAAACATGTGATGCATTTATTCAATAATTACAGTACATCAAATAGATACAAATAACTTTAATTAATACAAAATAAACATACAAATGCACAAGTCATCCTAAGTGGTTCATACAAGCAACTTGAACCAATATCATCGTATAGTGATGATACAATGCATTTATTTAATAATTACAGTACATTAAATAGATATAAATAACTTTAATCAATACAAAATAAACGTACAAATGCACAAGTCATCCTAAATGGTTCGTACAAACAACTTGAACCAATATCATCGTATAGTGATGATACACCTACACTGGACTACGGAAATGTCCAGCTCAATATTTATTACTATACTTCCTCGTTGCATTTACCTCTGTGACATATCACAAAACTACCATCCTCCCTCACCTACACTTATCCAGAGTGCAATGTAACCTAGGTTGGCCAGATACAAGTCCATATGTCACATCATTACATTACAATCATATCACTGGGCAAATCGACAGCTTTCTCAGATACAGCAGTAGCAGGACCAATGAGATCCAACAAAGTCTGAAAGTCAATGTTTGTCATGCGAAAGAAATTTCGAAATCCCATATCACATCGGTATTTTAAGTTTAACTCGTTTGCATTGTCTAAAATCAAGTCTTTCATTAAATCACTTCCACTGTATATATTTCGACTCTTGAGACTTGGACGAACCCAAAATCTTTTTTTGCGAGCAGGTACACAAAAATCGGTAATTATAGCAGCCGCTCTCAACAGAACTGCATCGCCCTCGTCACTCATCTTGCGTTGCGTGGCACGTACTGACTGAAAGTCTAGTGAGTACCTGTGCCGAAATGCAGAGGGCCAATTGCATTTGCCGTGTGGCAAAGCCGAGCGGCATAGTGGAGATGCACCTTTAGGCTTAGGCCTATGCCTATGTCAGAGAGGGCTTGTTATAAATTCCATGGACATGCAGGATGGCCTATATAGGCCTAGTGAATTAAACTGGCCCTGAAGCCATGGACCGGAGCAGTGGCGGCGCCAGGGGGGGGGGCTTTAGCCCCCCAAAAAAGTGGCCAGCCCCTCCATTAGCCCCCCCAACTGAAATGAGCAAATTGAAAATTTAAAACACTCATTGAAATAATTTTATTAAGTGGAATTTTTAATTGCCAGGGCTAAAGATTTGTCAGCCATCAGTGCTAGCCCTACCATTAACCCCCTCCCCTTCTGAAATGAGGATAATATATGTCTATTATCATATCAGACTGCAGAGGACCTTCAGTCACTATCAGATGCATACAATGCAGCCTATGAACGTTTTGGGATGCAGGTCAATACAGATAAGACCAAAATACTAGTCAAGCACCCACCTGGTCTCCTGCTCCCTAATACCAACACCATCGTAAATGGCCAACCTCTAGAAGAAGTGGACCAGTTTACATACCTAGGAAGCATCCTAACATCTTCTCCCACATGCAAGAAAGACGTGGAGAACAGGATCAGGGCAGCCCACTCCGCCTTTGGTCGACTCAATTACCGCGTGTTCAACAACCACGCACTGACGATGGCCACTAAAATCATGGTCTTCAAGGCAGTAGTCCTTTCCATGCTCTTATATGCCAGCAAAACATGGACCCTATACAGAAGCGATATACAAAACCTAGAACGCTTCCAACAATATAAGCTAAGGCAAATTTTATATATTACCTGGGAGAGCCGCATCACCAACCTGGAAGTACTGGACAGAGCTTCAATGACCAGCGTTGAGGCCACTATCATCCATCACCGCCTCCGCTGGGCAGGGCACATCCACAGAATGGATCCATCCAGGCTCCCCAAGAAAATGCTCTATGGCGAGCTCGCCAACGGGACCAGACCACGGGGAGCACCTAAACTGCGCTACAAGGACCAGCTCAAGCGCACCCTGGCAATGGCCAACATCGACCCTTCCTCGTGGGAACAAACTGCCAGGGACCGGGCAGTATGGAGGAGTACAACACGCCAAGGCACCGAGGACTTTGAGGAGAGGAGGAGGGAAAATGATGAGGCAAGAAGAAGGAGAAGAGAGCGACGCGAACAACCCCGCCCTCCCCCCACACTCCCCTGCGAACACTGCCCGCGACTCTTCCACCACCGACTAGGCCTCGCAAGTCATACAAGACACAAACATCAACGAAGATAGGAGACGAATGACTAGAACCCGATACTCGGACACGAGTGGGTGCCGACGATTATCATATTACTATTAGCCCCCCAAAAATTTGGTCAGCCCCCTCAACTAAAAATTCCTGGCGCCGCCGCTGGACCGGAGGTATAAAATATTGCAGATTCCTACAAAAGACACACTAAATCAGATGTAGTGTCTGAAAGACAATCGCGAACACGGTTTAATCATTGAAGCACTGACTAGCTTGTGTACAGCAGCAGTATTGCCATCACATAAACATGATAAAGAGTCAACAGACTAGTACATGGTACATGACTTTGTAATCAAACTAACAATGATTTCATAAGTCCACATTGCTTCCTGATATTTATATCACATGTCATTACGTTCACATCAAACTTGGGGATATTTGAAACCACAGTATGTATAGTCCTCACTTTCCCACTGTGCACGAATTCGTGAGACTGCACAAGATGGCAAAACTTTTCTGTTTTTTTTACCAAGGATGTGGTAAATCCATCTGGTGAAGTGCCGGTAAGCAATATATCTGTATAGCCTGAAAGAAACAACTGCATAAATATTGATAGTCATTTTTTGATGTTTTTCCTTGTACATATTTTTATTTTTATGCACTTTACTGTGTTTAGTAAAATAGAAAATACACAGTTGACAGTACTTATTAAAAGATTATTTGGCTTCATTTTATTTACATGTATTCATTCATTCATTTCAGTATTTTAAATGAATAATCTCGATCTTGCAGGAAGAAATGGCCACAAGGCAATTCATATCATTTAATTTTCCCCCCATGCTTGGAATTTTAGAGAGAGACTGACAAATGATCGTCGACATAAAAACAAAGGACCCCATCCCATGCTTGCAATGATAGCCTGAATAAGGTAGGAATAATGCACTGAATTTCATACCAGTTGGTATTCCCAATCCTATGAGAGTGGTCAGATCTTTTGCGTTTGCGTCTAAGAGGGGTGGTAGGCCCATCTTGATTCTCGGCACCGTCTAAATCAACGTCGCCGTCGAATTCCGTCTCCTCCCCCGTGGTCTCGGGTTCTGAATCTGACAAATCACTTTCCCCTTCTTCTTCGCTATTTTGTTCACCACTTTCTTCATCTTCACTTGCACTGTATTCCGACGAAGAAACGGGCTGTCCTATTATCAGTTCGAACTGGTAAGGCTTTACAATGCGATGTTCGGCGATATCAAACTCCTCTTCCTCTTCTTCCACCATACATACTATCCTTCCGAATTGGAATGCACAATGGGCCATTTTTGCGAACAAATTTGGATTAAAAATGAACATTAAGATGAATAACTCGATTGGAATGACTGAGCTGAACTACAGCGTGTGTTTCTTTGTCCAATTGTTTGGCAACTGTGACGTCACCGCCGGTTCACCTAGCGGCGATTACTGGTACTAATTACTAATCGACTAGAACATCTAGACTTCGGAAAAGTGGTATGTGAGGCGCAATTAAAAGTGAATTTTCTGAATAAATTCTTCTGTAACAGGTAAAAACTTTATTTGTATGCTTTTAAAAAGTACTTTTTCGAGCAATACGATGATTTTTAGCGAATGGTATATCTGTTGATATCTGACCTTTAAAAGGAATGTAAGTTTGAATCATCTTAGTGAGCGTATTTTGAAATATTTCCCACATCTGATCTACAGGCCTTTCGTTTAATTTTGCCTCCCAATCTGTAAGCTGAAGCTCCTAACGTAGTCCTATGAACTGAGCTTTACTGAAATCGGGTATTTTAGAAGCACAAGTATCTATTCTAAAATTGTTTAGGAGTTTGAATCTGACTAAGTTGTGATCGCTATTTGCAACAGATTCACCGACTTCTACATCACTTACCATGCTTTCGCGGCTAGTGATCAAAAGATCGAGTAAGTTTCCATATCTTGTGGGCTCTTTTACATGCTGAATTAAGTAATTGTCACCAAGAAAATCAATCAAGCAACTACCTATATGGCCATGTTCAAGGGTCATCCAATCAATGTCAGTAAAATTGAAATCACCCATTATCAATAAATCCCGGTTGCAGAAACTAGACAGTTCTTGAAATAACAGTTTGTCGTCTGCTAATGATAATGTCTTTGGCCTATATATTACACCTATATTAATTTTTTGTCCATTTGTTTGGGTTAACTCAACCCACAAACTATCATATGCATCCTGTTTCACTTTCTCTAAAACACAAGCATGAACATTGTTTTTAACATACAATAGAACACCCCCACCTTTCATGTGGTTTCTATCCTGATGAAAGTGTTTAAATCCCGCAATATTAAATTCAGCTTCGAACTCTGTACCATTTAACCATGTCTCAGTTATTCCTATCATATCGAGATTTTCGCTTTTGACATACGCCTGTATTTCTTGAAATTTGTTCCTAATACTACGAGCATTAAAGTACATGGTTTTAAGAAACTCGTGATTATTTCTTTTTGGCACATTTTGAGTTTCAATATCATGTCTTATATTATAATTTTTTTTTATTTATACCTTGCTCTATATTATTATCATTTGGTCCTTCATTGACATTCAATGCCTCATTAACATTTCTTCTATCAAAATTAACATTTCCCCCATCACGGACATCTGGTCGATCACGGTCATCCGATCTCTTTTGTACATTTTGTCCCCCTACGTCACCGTGATTCACGCCGGCATCCCTTTCTAAAATTATATTTTGTCCTCCAGTGACATTATATCCTACCGTGATATTTTTTCCTCCACTATAATTACATCCCATCGTGATCTTTTGTCTTCCACTGTCATTACATCCTATCTTGATATTTTGGCCTTCATTGACATTCTGTCCGGTATCCCTTCCTAAAATTATATTTTGTCCTTCACTGACATTATATCCTACCTTGATATTTTCTCCTCCATTATCATTACATCCTATCGTGATATTTTGTTCTCCCCACTATCATTATTTCCCATCGTGATCTTTTGTCCTCCACTGTCATTACATCCCATTGTGACATTTTGTCCTATGACATTACATCCTAATGTGACATTTCGTCCTCTAGCGACATTACATCCTACCATGATATTTTGGCCTTCATTGACATTCTGTCCGGTATCCCTTCCTAAAATTATATTTTGGCTTTCACTGACATATCCTACCGTGATATTTTCTCCTCCATTATCATTACATCCTATCGTGATATTTTGTTCTCCACTATCATTACTTCTCATCGTGATCTTTTGTCCTCCACTGTCATTACATCCAATTGCGACATTTTGTCCTATGACATTATATCCTAATGTGACATTTCGTCCTCTAGCGACATTATATCCTAAAATTATATTTTGTCCTATACTGGCACATTGTTCTACATTAATGCTATACTCTACACTGTTTTCCCAAGTACATTCTATTTCCCCTTCCCTTTGGGCTTCTGCCCTAAAAAAGGAGCTAGTTCATTACAAACTCCCACAATGAGGTTTGTAAGAACATCTTTGCCTCTGCGGGTAAGGTGGATCCCATCAGAAGCGCAAAGGTCATGGCGCCTAGAAAAGAGATACCAAGGATCAAGAAAGTGGTATCCCAATTGTGTGCACAACTGCGATATCCTATGATTGATCCCTATGGCTCTACTGTTCCAACACGAGCCTGCGTAGATCCTCGGGAGGATCCCACAGACTACGTGACGGCTCCCACGTTCCTTCATCTCCTGAAGGAGGACCTTGTAATTCCGAACAAGCTCCTCTGATCTCACCCTACCTACATCGTTACTTCCCGTATGAACAATCGTAACCGTGTTCTTCCGTCCTTGCTCCCTGATGGACCGGGTACAATCGACGATCCCACGGCCCGGTTGACATACAAGCTTGCAACGTCGCTTCGTCTTCCGCTGCAGGATGTCGTCATAGCCTCGCACCATGGAGTCCCCCACCACCAAGAACTCCTGGTTTTCAGCCACTTCATCCTCCAGTAGAGCAAAACGATTGGCTAGAGCCAGCGGTTGCTCTACAGGGCACACGTCTACCGAACGCGGGCTCGACAAACGGGACCCCACGGAGCGCCACTCGCTCATGGCAGTGACAGTAGGTGAAGCAGTGGAACGCTCTTTGGGTTGTGGGGAGGGTTCACTCTTCTCACGGAGCGCACTCCTGAGAAAACGAATTTCCTCCTCACACATCCTAAGACGGACCTCTAGGTTCACACAACCTTCACAAGCCATTTCGCTCCCCCTTTAGCAATAAAAACAGCAAAGAGAAAATACAAATCAACAACAACAAAAAATCAAAGCGATCTCTAATAAACTAAATACGCGAAGCTTACTCTGCTTACCTTATACTATTTCTCCTACCTTTGGAGTACGGTAACAGAAAACTGTTTTGAATTTAAATAGAACATTGCACTTTATCTTATATCTGTAACTGTATAGCGCTATACGTATACAATCACAAAAACACAACACAATCACTTACACTTTTCGGAGATATAAATTTCACAGGTATTCACTAGCTGGTGTCTGTGCAGAAAAACGAGGTCTCTAGCTGAGGTCACGAGCGGACTGAGCTGAGGTCACGAGCGGACTGAGCTGAGGTCACGAGCGGACTGAGCTGAGGTCACGAGCGGACTGGGCTGAGGTCACGAGCGGACTGAGCTGAAGGAGTGGAATGTTACCGTATTTTACGGCTTGCAAGACGCTGCATCTTGGAAGACGCACCCTAATATTTGAAAGAAATTTCCAAGAAAAAAAAAGAAGTCATTCTCATACAAGAACACATTCACCATATACCCAACCACTGAACACAAAAACATAAGAAGCAAGGACGACATGTATTGGACGTACTGTTTACATTACGAAATCACTTGTCTAATTTTGTTTGTATGGCGATGATACTGGTTGGTGATTTGTAAATATACTATACATTTTTTATTGTCCAAGGGTGGTTTTATTTTCATAAAAATAAGATAAAAATTTAAAAAATATGGATGTAGATATATAAAACTCCACTGCCGAATCATTTTTTCGGTAGGCGGTGGTCCAAAGTGTCTTTCTGCTGCTCTTTTACAGTGTTCTTTGGCATATCATACAACTTGTAGCTTGTATGCGATAGTATAACTAAACCGTTTTGATGAACTAGCCATGGGTGATAATTTCCAGGACAAAAAAATCTTATGACACGTGTGATAGCCTGGTGGTAACTGATAAAGGCACCTGGCATTTGCATGCATTCGTGTGTATGTGTGTGTGTGTGTTGCTATGAGACGAGGGAACGGCCCATTTTCTCCACACGCCGAGTAGGCTCCAGGAAGGATTATAGTATTGGAAATACTTGTGACAGCTAAGTACTGAGTTTACATAATATACATACATACATATACCAAGGCTTTTTCCCCCTTTCAAGGGAGGTAGCCAAAAAGGGAAAGGCATAAAATCACTCCCACCCATTTCATCCCTAAATACACTCCACACCCCTCCCACCCTCCCTCTCATCTGAGCACCTCCTGGATGACGGGTCATCCCTGCACCTTGCCCACCGCCCTGGGTCAAAAGGTTGAATCAAATAGTACTTAAGCTAACATCATAGTGTAATGACTCAACATACAAATCCAGGTCGCTATCGGTCAAGTGTCCAAGCTTACATGAGCCTGGGTGTTGCCTTACAATACAACATTCGTCTTGGAAGACGCATTAGCATTTTTCAGGGTATTTTTTAGGAAAAAAGTGCATCTTGTAAGCCGTAAAATACGGTATATGAATTTCTTCGCAGATGATGCAAAAATACTAAAGAAAGTAAGAACAGAGGAGGATTGTGAATCATTACAGTTAGACCTGGACAAAATCTGGAAATGGACTCAAAAGTGGGAAGTTAACTTCAATATCAAGAAATGTAGGATAATGGAGTTTGGAAAAAGTAAAAACAGAATATCAAGAAATTATAAAATTGGTGAAGAAGTCAAAAAAGTGAACTCAGAAAGAGACCTTGGAGTAATAATCAGCAAAGATATGACACCAGGCAAACATATCAATAAAATAGTCAAAGAAACCTTCAACCTATCAAGGTCAATGAAAGTGGCATTTGACTACTTGGATGAAGAAATTATTTAAAAAATATTAGTTACACTAATACGACCAAAACTAGAGTATGCAGCAACACTATGGACACCAAGTACTAAAAAGAATATAAAGAAATTAGAAAGAATACAAAGAGCAACAACAAAATTGGCACCAACTCTTTCCAAATTAACATACAAATAAAGATTGTCCAAATTCGGATTACCAACTCTGGAACAAAGAAGAGAAAGAGGAGATCTGCTGACTATCTATAGAATCATGAAAGGAATGGAAATCCTAGATAGGAATGATTTACTAAAATGGGACAATGGAAAAACAAGAGGACACGAAAAGAAACTAAAAAATGTTAACTATAAAAGAGACCTGAAAAATATAGCTTCCCACACAGAGTACTGGATACCTGGAATAATTTATATAATGAAACAGTGTGTGCAAACATTATTCAAGATTTTAAGAAAGATAGACAGGTCACCACGAGCATAGCTCCCTTCCCGTATAACACAACTGGGTAAATACACTTCGCGTAAAATACAACTAGGTAAATACATATTCTGAAGAGAAAAGAGACCTCTCAAAGTAAAACTAAATTCACAGAGGATAGAAGAAATATTAACTAATGCAGGAAGACTAGCAAAAAGTAAAAACTACGAAAATTTATGGATAAAAAAGGAACTGAGTGATGAGGAAAAAGAGAAAGAAAAAACACTAAACGAGGAAGCTAAGGAAAAGAATGAGAAAAGAACTGAGAACAAAAGGAAGAATTTTTTTGGAGTGTGATGGATTTGAGACTGAGGAAATGGTACATAAGAGAAAAAGGAAATGCAGGAGAAAGAAGAAAAGGCAGAAAAGGAAAAAATTGAAGGTAACATATACCAACATAGATGGATTGATATCAAGAATAGATGAATTGAATGGCTATCTGGCACAAGAAAAACCATATATAATGGGGATTGTGGAGATGAAATTAAAAGGATCATTACCACAAAATAGTATAGGCCAAGGATTACATAATTGTTGGATCAGAAACAAATAAACAAAGCATGGTAAAGGAGTCATGTTGCTAACCAAGAAAGGCCTAAATGCGACAAAAATCACAGAAGGAAAGAACAATATGGAGTTGATTATGATAAGAGTTGAGGATAGAGATATGAAAAATAAAAAGTATGCAGTGATTTATGTCCCGCCTAAAACTCATGCATGGAATAAAAGTGAGCACTCCAAAATGCTGGAAGATACAAGACAAACATTAAATGAAACTCTAAAGAAAGAAGGAAATCTGGTAATTATGGATGATTTTAACTTGAAAGAAATATGTTTGGAAGAAATGACTGTGAAAGGTGAAGATCACTGGGGAAACACATTACTGGAAACGACCAATGATTACACATTGACGCAATGGGTCAAGGAAAATACCAGATATGGAAATAACAATGAACCGTGAAGATTGGATTTGATATTCACATCAGAACCCGAAATTGTGGATAAAATCAAATACAAGACTCCAATTGGAAAAAGTGATCATATACTACTAGAACTAGAATTAAATGAAGAAACAAATATAGAAATAAATGAAAAACACAGAAAAGGAAGACTAATGTGTAACAAAACAATTTAAAGAAACTTAGAAAATTCTTTGAAGAAGCAAATTGGGAAAATTTTAATAATGGAGAAACAAAGGTGGAAGAGAAATGGACAATTTGGAAGGAAATCTATAAGGAAGGAGTGGACATGTATGTACCTACACAAAATCAGGAAAGGATATATATATAAAATCCTGGTTAAAAAAAAAAAAAAAAAAAAAAATGGTGAGGCAAAAGACAGAAGAGAGCCTGGAAAAGATAAAAAGAAAAATGAAAAATGGAAAATACACACCAAACTAAGAAACAAAAATACATAAATACATACATACATATACCAAAGGCTTTCTCCCCCTTACACAGGGGGTAGCCAAAAAGAAAAGGTATACAAACCACTCCCACCCATTCCATTCCCTACATATTCTACTCCCCTCCACCCTCCTCCATCCCTCTTATCTTGGCACCTCCTGGATGATGGGTCATCCCTGCATCCTGTCCACTGCCCTGGGTCAGAAGCAGTGTCGCAAGACACAGCACATCCACAGCAAGGCCGCTTCATAAATTCGGCGACCCTCCCCTCTCCGTCCCCTCATGCAGAAAAGGAGAAGACGGGAAGAAATCCCTTCAGGCTGCTTATATAAAGGATAAAAATACATAGGGAAGAAAAAAGAAATTATGAAAAGGACATAATAGACAAATGTAAAGATCAACCCAAGTTATTTTATAGATATGTAAACAGCAAACTAAAAAACAAACAGGAAATACTCAAGTTATGTCAAGGTAATAAAGAATACACAGAGGATATGGAAATGACATATTATGAACAAACATTTCAAATCTGTATTCACCAAAGAAAAAGAAAATCTACAAAACTGTGATCAAGGAAATGAAGTAAGATTTCCTCAAATGAAGGAATTAAATATTACTCAGAATGAAATAAGGAATCAAATATTAAAGCTTAATGTTAACAAATCACATGGCCTAGACGGAGTTGCAAACTAAATACTAAGGGAATGTATAGATGAACTTCTCACCTTCTAACAGGAAAAATATACAAAATAATTGAATACTCACTCAAAGAAGGAAAATTACCGGGAGACTGGAAAAATACCAATATAGTGCCAATATACAAGGGAGAAAATAAGACCCCAACAAATTATAGACCAGTGTCCCTAATGAGTACAGGTCGAGTCTCGATTATCCGAAATCCTCGGGATTTTTACCGGAAATGATAATCAATTTTTACAGATTATGCAGGAATTCATTGTAAATTAATAAAAATTGTACTAGAGATAAGGAAATTAATTAAGTAGTCATTAAAGAAGTTAAAAAAGAAGTTAAATAAGGAAATACAGGTACAGGTAAATGATAAAAAGAATCCATAAATACAGGAATGAGTCATAGTACTATACTGTATTTACCAAGGGTAGGTGATTTCTTCCGCCTACAAATTGTAGAACCCACACAATTACTGCAGAGATGAATTACATAGAGGTGGATGGAGTTTTATCAGCGGCAAGGGTGATGTCAGGGATTGGGTCTTCATCA
The DNA here is from genome assembly GCF_046742065.1 of Oratosquilla oratoria. Lineage (NCBI taxonomy): Eukaryota > Metazoa > Arthropoda > Malacostraca > Stomatopoda > Squillidae > Oratosquilla > Oratosquilla oratoria. The sequence continues at coordinate 17,612,153 of NC_134794.1, read as the reverse complement.
GATGTGTCATGTAAAAATCCAGGTAAAATCACATCAGGCGTTTCTGGGGTAGGGTTCGATGCTGCTGGTGTGTTGCTCCTAGGGTTAGAGGCAGAGATCTGGTGCACTAAAAGGTCCTGGTTGAGGTGACATTGGCAGAGGTTGTGGTGTAGAGGCAGACATTTTCTTTAAAAAATCCTGGATTTTTTGTTGTTTCATGTCTTTGGGCTTCTCTTTGATGAGTTTTCCTTGGAGGTTGTAAATCCACATAATTTCTTGCTCAGAAATAAATGGCCTTTGCTCAAGTGCAGCAATAAATTTCTCAGCGAGTTTGATGGTTTCATTGAGAAAAATCTTCAGCTTGTACAGTGCCATCATCTACTTCTTCTTCATCACTGCTTTCATTTCCTCCATCAGGAGTTGTTACCATTCTAACAATTTCTTCATTTGACACTTGGTGAGTGAGTGGAGCATCAGCGTCTACCTCCATCCATTCATTTAAGTTTTCCTCATTTAGACTCCTTGCAACCTCACTGTTGAATTCTCTTGCATAATTCAAAATGTCTGCTACAGTGTCTCCCCCCATTGGTAGCTTGATGAACAATAGCATCAACTAGTGGCAGGAATGTTAACTGTAAACACAAACACTCATCAGTATGGTACTGCCTGACTTTTTTTGGTACGGTACGATGAATAAACTTTAAACTGCTGATTTTTCTGATTTTTCTTTGGATTTTTTTTATCAAATTTGCTGGATAGTGTATGGATTACAGGTAGTCATCGACTTATGACCTATGCGACTTACGACTGATCGACTTTACGACCACGAGATAGTGCAATAATATTTAACATTTAATAGTAATAGAATTGCAATGTTATGCCTGGCAATGCAGTACAACTACTTTGCACGCCATGAGACACAATTACGATAGTTTTGGCAGGCTGCCGGCAGCGTCAGCAAAATATTCTTTCATTTTTTTTTGTTTGAAGTAAAATGTTTCCTAATTTTGCCCTGAATTTTGTATTTTTATATATTTTACAATTAATAAAATGTAACAGTAAAACTTTTTTTATGCCTAGGCTAGTTTGTTGTCGATAACAATATGTTCAGTACAGTACATACAAGAAAAGAATGCGTTTTGAAAAAAAAATTTACCTTGCATTTTGTATTTTTATATGTTTTGCAATTAATAAAATGTAACAGTAAAACTTTTTTTATGCTTAGTCTGTTGTCGATAACAATATGTTCGGTACAGCATTTTGTATTATTATGTTTTGCTATTAATAAAATGTAACAGTAAACTTTGTTTATGCCTAGTCTGTTGTCGATAACAATATTTTCGGTACAGTATGTAAACGAAAAGAATGTGTTTTGAAATAGAAATTTTCCTGATTGTACCTTGCAATGATTTTAATTTAACAAAAAGGTACTTGTAGGTCAAAGATGACAGGACTTTATTCAGTATGCGTAGGCCTAGGCTACGTTTCCTAACGAAAATTTTAAAAAATTAATGAATATTAAAGAACGTAGCTCAAAGATAATAAGATAGAATATAATTTGTAATATCTAATAAATTTGTATATCATATAGAATGAATGTGGGTGTTCATGGTTTTATAACAAAACTGTACTGGTATTCTCTAGGAGCTAGTGTGGTATACAATAAAGATATGCAGAACAGGTTTAGACGAAAAACAGTGATTGGATTTTGAGAAAATTGTAATTCATCATTTAAGCTGAAAAACACGGATATTTGACATGAAACTTGTTTTTCAGTAACTCCTAACCTAAAATAACCATTCTATAAGAAAAATAGATCTTTCAGATGCAAAAAGAAAGGGGCGAGTTCCAGAATCATGCAAACATGGATTATAACATGAAATCTACAACACTCAGTAGCCTAGCCTAACCTAACATAATCATTCTATAGAAAAATAATTTTAAAAGTCACTAGAATGCTGTATGACTTACCAAATCCTGCCATCCCCGTTATGTTTCTATATCCAGTGGGCCCAATGTATGTCAAGGATTCCATATTAGGGGTTTGCACTAGCTAATGACCATAAAATAAGTATAATTATCAAGCAGATAAAATAATTTTTTTTTAGAACTACTCACCTACATAATATAGAAAAATATTCATTTTGTAAATTATAATACATCAATATAATACTGTATATGCTTTTCTTGGAGATCAATAAAAAAAGTGCATTAATCAAATAGTAATACACTAATGAATGGAGTTGCGACATTAGGCTCGAGATGCCATATTGTCTTCTCCCCAGTCCTGTCAGTGTCAGTTTGACAATGGTGTATTTACCTAGTTGTATTTTACGGGAAGGGGAGCTATGCTCGTGGTGTCCCGTTTTCGTATCATTTTATCTAAACTATTTTTAAATTCATGTATTGTTTTTGCACACACCACTTTCTCATCTAACTTGTTCCAACTGTCAATTACTCTGTGAGGAAAGCTGTTCCTTTTCAGGTCTCTTCTATAGCTGTCTTTTTTTATTTTCTTTCCATGTCCTCTTATTTCTGTCATCCCATTTTAACAGATTTTCTCTATCAGTAATTTCTATGCCTTTCATGATTCTGTAAATAGCTATCAAATCTCCTCTCTCTCTTCTTTGCTCTAGTGTCTGTGTAACCTACCGGGTGTTCTCCCTCTCCAAGTGATGTCACCAAGCTACATATTTTTAAAACAGTGCCAAGGAACTGAGCTGTAGTTCAGTTCGAAGCTTTAGGATTCGTTTAAACATTTAAGCAAGATGCCTTTATGACTGCCTTTTATTTTATATTATTTGATTATATGTTTGTTATTGTCAGTTTATTTATTATTTGCTTGATTTCCATTTATTATTATTTATCAGTTTATTATCATCTACTGTTTACTATTTAACTATACCTATGTATTATTTGTTATATTTATTATTATTTACATTATTATAATTTTTTTTGTATTTTATCTTTTTTTTTATCATATACATATTTTTTGCATCCGACCTAGTTATGGACCAAAAGGTTTCCTGTTGGCATGCTCCGCCTTTGTAATCCTTTGATTTTATTCAGTATGCATACGTTTCCTAAAGAAAGTCTAGTGGTAAAATAATAAAAAGGTTGAAAAATACAGTATCAAATATCATAGGTCAAAGATGATAGGATATATGATATGATATTCAGTATGCTTAGGCCCAAGTTACATTTCCCAAAGAAAATCAGATAAAATTATAAAAAGGTTAAAAATACTATACAACATAGTTCAAAGATGCTAAGATTATTTCAGTATGCTAAATATAATTTATATATATATATATATATATATATATATATATATATATATACAGTAACAAAAATAATGTATAAAGGGTAACATATACTATATATAAAGTCTGACTTGCGTCCAGATTGACTTACGACCTGTCTGTCGGAACTGAACTCGGTCGTAAGTTGACGACTACCTGTATTGATTTAGTGGTGTTTTTTTACAGATATTTATATGGATTTTGCAGGATAGTGTATGGATTATTGATTTAGCGGTGACTTTTTACAGATATTTACACGGATTTTGCAAATTTACACGGATTATCAATTTAACGGTGATTTTTTATGGAATTTCTGGGATAATGGAATATCCGAGCCCGGAAAATCAGGACTTCACCTGTACAATAGTTAAAATATGTGAGAGAGTCATCAAAGATAGATGGACAAAATACCTGGAGAACAATATACTGAACCTGAGGCAATTTGGATTCACACAGGGAAGATCATGTACCACTAATTTGATTTGTTTCTATTCAAGATTGGTAGATATATTGCAAGAAAGGGATGGCTGGGCAGACTGTGCATTCCTGGACTTACAAAAGGCATTTGATAAGGTACCACACAGAAAATTGCTATATAAATTGGAAACAATAGGAAGCATACATGGAAAACTATTGAACTGAATGGAGGATTTCCTACATGGAAGAAAAATGACAGTAGTGCTCATAGACAAATATTCAAAATGGGAAGAAATGAGTAATGGCGTCTCACAGGGGTCAGTACTAGCTCCAATAATGTTTTGCTATATATATGTGAATCACATGGATGAAAGTATTGAATGCTACATGAACTTCTTTGTGGATAATACAAAGTTATTAAAGAGAATAAGATCCAAAATAGACTGAGTTGTTACAGAGTGATCTGAAGAAGGTCTCAGAGTGGAGCAAGAGATGGGAAATAGAATTCAACATAAAGAAACGCAGTATAATCAAATTTGGAAAAAGCAAGAATAGATTATCAGGACAGTATAAAATGAATTAAAAAGAAGTAAAGAAAGTAAATTGAGAAAGGGACCTAGGAGGAGTAATCATCACCAAAGACATGTCGCCAAATAAACATAAATAAAATAGTTGGAGAAACATACAATTTGTTGAAATCAATAAAGGTGGCTTTTAAATACCTGGATAAGGAAATGATAAAAAAAATATTACAAACACTGATAAGGCCAAGACTGGAATATGTGGCACTGTTATAGTCACCCAGTACATATAGGAATATAAGAAAATATGAAAGAATACAAAGAGCAACGACAAAGATGGCCATAACACTTTCAAACTTGATGTATGAACAAAGACTGGGTGAACTGGAATTGGCGACACTAGAACAAAAGAGAACAAGGGGACCTGCTAACCATCTACAGGATTATGAAAGGAAAGGAATGCCAAGTAGGAAAGAGGCCAAACGCAGAGTATGGGATCCAA
>NC_134794.1:17452432-17599932 GCF_046742065.1 Oratosquilla oratoria | reverse complement strand
ACGACCACATTCAGCAGATGCCTACATGCACATATTATGAGTTTACTGGTTTACTGTACGTTTGCACGTGGCGTCCAGCATCCCGTACGGCAGCACAGCACAGCAGCTCACCAAGGTTGCGCTGTCTGCCATAATTATGGTATTTCTACCATAATTCAGTGTGTGTCTACCATCTACCATACGAGGTCTACCATACATCATAATTTTACTGGAATTGATATTATACAGTATTTCGATTTCCAGTTCCCACCGATAATTAATCAGAGCAGTTGGGAATGGTCAGAAAGGGCAGTTTTGCCAGATCAGTGATACACGCTTCCCCGAAAGCCAAGACAGAGAGTCAGATTACAGTAGTCCTGCATTCATACTTTTCATTCTGGTTCGAGTTCTCTATTGGTCGAAAGTCGAAAGCTGTAGTGTACGAACATGGATACAAATAGCTTTAACCCAAGTCTATGATATTCCTGGAGTTCTGAAGTATAATATCTTATATTCAATAAGACAATATATCTCACTGTACTATTCCATGCATAAAATATTCATTTGATGAAATAACGTTATGCTATGATTCACTGGGTAACAGCCAAAAAATCGTCAGGGGTTTCTCAGCTGATTTAGACTAATTTTGGTGTTTTGAGTCCGAATATCACATTGGTTTTGCTCAATCAGGTCAACTTTTTGAGATACAGCCATAGGCCTACCTGACGAGCTATACATATGATAATTTGAAGGGTTTTGAGTTCAATCCTATTTTTCTTTAAGAATATAGCGAATTATTCATATATAAATGGTTGCTTCTGGTGTGTTTCTGTTTGAAATTGACTAATTGACTTATTTCTTTCTTTTCAGGGTATTGATATGGCTTCGGCGCGACGGTCATGTAGGAATAATCCTGACATTTTCTGCTACATTTGCGGAGAATACACGCTGTCAATGCACAGGAAGAGCATCACAAGCTTTGTGAAGCGCGCATACCAGGCTTACTTTCAAGTCAAGCTGGGTGACCAAGATAAGTCCTGGGCACCGCACACGGTGTGCATGACGTGCGTGGAATACCTCCGGCGGTGGATGAAGGGCACGAAAACTTCACTGAAGTTTGGGATTCCGATGGTTTGGAGGGAGCCGTCTGACCATGAATCGGAACCTTCCATCTGCCCGCCGTCCAGTTGCTCACTGCGAAGAACTTCCTGTACCAGCGTGCAGAGAGCTTCCTGACAGCGACGACGAGGCCACCACTGCATATGAGGGAGGAGATACAGAAGAGTATGAAACACAAGATGGTCCGCAGCCCTTTTCACAATGTGAGCTTAATGATCTGGTTCGGGATCTCAGCTTGTCGAAGACTTCCGCCGAGCTGTTGGCCTCCAGACTCAAAGAGAAAAATCTACTCGGCGAGGACGCGCGTATCACGTTCTTTCGTAGAAGGCATCAGGACTACATGGGCTACTTCTGCCAGGAGGAAGACCTCGTGTACTGCCGAGATGTCGCCGGTCTTCTTGTTAAACTCGGCGCTCCTCAATATGATCCGAGAGATTGGCGACTCTTCATAGACAGTAGCAAGCGCTCTTTGAAGAGTGTGCTCATCCACAACTCTCAAAGAGAAATATGAAGCAGTCAAGTACGTGCTCGACAAAATCCAATATGAGCAGCACCAATGGCTCATCTGCGTCGACCTTAAGATGGTAAACTTTCTACTTGGTCAGCAGTCCGGGTACACAAAGTACCCATGCTTTATATGTAAGTGGGACAGTCGAGACAGAGCCCAGCACTATGTGAAGAAAGAGTGGCCAGCGCGAGAGCAGTTAGTACCTGGGGCGAGCAACATCATAAACGAACCTCTTGTTGACCGGGAAAAATGTTTGTTCCCACCGCTTCACATCAAGCTTGGGTTAATGAAACAGTTCACGCGCGCTCTGGACAAGGATGGGAGGTGCTTCAACTACCTGTGGCGAGCCTTCCCTGGAGTGACCATTGAGAAGCTGAAGGCCGGCATTTTCGATGGCCCACAGATACGGCAGCTCATCAAGGACACAGAGTTCGAAAACACCATGAACACGCTAGAGTGCGACGCCTGGAGGTCGTTTGTGCAGGTGGTGAACAACTTCCTGGGGAACAAGAAGGCAGCAAACCACGCCACACTCATCAACAGCATGATAAAGAACTTCCAAAACCTTGGATGTTTGATGAGTATAAAGATGCATTTCCTGTTCTCACACATGGAGAAGTTTCCTGAAAACCTTGGTGCGGTCAGCGACGAGCAGGGAGAAAGGTTCCATCAGGACATGCGTCAAATGGAGGAGAGGTACCAGGGGAGGTGGGACGCAGTCATGCTCGCGGACTACTGCTGGTCGCTGAAGAGAGACAACCCAGCAGCTGCTCACACACGGAATTCGAGGAAACGGCGATTTACGCCGTGAACTCCGAACTTTTGTGTCACGTAACGCTCATGTACATGTATTAAGCTTATCAAATGTAATCGAGTATATAAAAAATGAATGAATTTGGATACGTTGACTTTTATTTCCCCAGGAAAACGGAAAAACCGAATTTTTATGATCCGCAGAAATTGGGTTTTTGGACGAAAAATCGTTTTTTTCTTATATGTCTGTAGCGAACAATCCTGACCTGATTGAGAAAAACCAAGGGCATTTTCGGACTCAGAGCATCACAATTAGTCTAATTCCGCTGGAAGACCCTGGACGATTTAAAAAAAAAAAAAAAAAAAAAATTGTTACCCAGTGTTATCATTCTTTTCTTATGAAGAGAGACCGAACGTTTTCGCATTGGAGGCGACGATTGAGCCCAGTGCATAGAAGCGAATCTTGTACTTGTTTTCATGTACATTTGAGGGAATTATTTTAAATGTTATTAAGCCTTTATTACTTCAGCCTCTTTTTATTAATCATGCCTCGACCAGCGGATACCAACGGATCCCCCATGGTGCCTCGCCAGACCTACTGCCTGATCTTTCCCTCTACCGTATGCACGAAGAAAGTGTAGATGACGTGCAACCAAAAAGTGGATTTTTTTTTTTTTACATGCATATTTTCTCTTTTTTTATATTTTGTATCTTTGTGTTAATTTGTATTTTCGGTCTCTAATAAGAATCCTGTGTAATATATTTTCTTTCTTTACCCTATCCTATTAATTTATTATTATGAATTTATTATTTATTATAACAATCAAAGAGTATTGGATATTTTGCATACACTGAGAATGTTCTACAATGAGGCCACAAACGAAACATTTGAGCTGGATTTACGCTCTGCATCATATGTCCTTGAGTATACACCTCGAATGTATACGGTCCGAGTTACGACCGCTTCGACTTACGACTGGTTGGTCGGAACCGATCTAGGTCGTAACTCGGATAGTGAGTGTATATACATATATATATATATATACACATATATATATATATATATATATATATATATATATACATTATATATATATATAAATATATATTTACACAAATATATATATATATATATATATATTATACATATAAACATATATATACATATATATATATATATATATATATATACACATATATATAATATAAATATACATATACATATGTATATATATACATAAATATATATATATATATATATACATATATATATGTATATATATATATATATATATATATATATATATATATATATATATATATATACTTATAAATATTTATATTTATACTTATGAATATATACATATACTTATATATATATATATATTATATATATATATATATATATATATATATATATATACTTATAAATATATATATATATACTTATAAATATACATATATATATACATATATATATACATATATATATATATATATATATATATATATATATATTATATATATATATGCATATATATACATAATATATATACATATATATGTACATACGTATATATACATATATATACATATATATATACATATATGTATATATATACATATATATATATATATATACATATATATGTATATACATATATATATATATATATACATATATATATGTATATATAGACATATATACAAATATATATACATATATATATATATACAAATATACATATATATATATATATACAAATATATACATATACATATATATACAAATATATACATATATATATACAAATATATACATATATATATACAAATATATACACAAATATATACATATATATACAAATATATATATACATATATATAAATATATACATATATATACATATATATACATATTACATATATATATATATATATATATATATATATAAATATATATATACAACACACACATATATATATATATATATAAATATATAAATATATATATATATATATATAAATACATATATAAATATATATACATATATTATATACATACATATATATATACATATATATATATACATACATACATACATATATATATATACATACATACATATATATATATATATATATATATATATATATATATACATATATATATATATATATATATATATATATATATATATAAATATATATACATATATATATATATACACATATGTATATACATATATATATATTATATATATATATATAATATATATACATACATATATATATATACATACATATATACATATATATAAATATATATACATATATATATATACATACATATATATATATATATATATAAATATATATACATATATATATTACAAAGGATTACAAAGGCGGAGCATGCCGACAGGAGACCTTTTGATCCATATCTAGGTCGGATGCGGAAAAAAAAAATCATATTAATAATAAAATAATAAATAAAAACTATGATAATGTAAATAACAAACAAAATACATAAACAAATGCATAGGTATAGTTAAACAATAAACAAACAGGTAAATAGTAAATAATAATAAATTGACATATAACTAATAATAAATAAAAATCAGACAGACAAATGATAACAAAACAAAAACAAATATCGGTAATATAAGATAAATTATAATCATTACAGCATCTTACTTAGGTATTTATCTAAATGATTCTTAAAGCTTTGAACTGAACTACATTGCACTACCTGTGCAGGAAGTTTATTCCATTCATTAACTACACGGTTGGCAAAGTTGTTTCTACCTACTTCCAAATTGAATCTATTTCCGGACAGTTTGAGACCATTGTTTCTTGTCTGATTCTCATTCAATGTAAAAATTTGGTCACTTTTGATGTTGTCAATTCCCTTTAGAATTTTAAAGACCTGTATCAAGTCACCTCTGAGTCTACGCTTTTTTAGAGAAAACAGATTCATGTGTTTTAGTCGATTTTCGTATGATTTATTTTTGATATTTGGAATCAGTTTTGTGGCTCGCCGTTGTACTCTTTCCAATCTGTCAATGTCTTTAATGAGATTCGGTGACCATACGGAAACAGCATATTCCAAATGTGGACGAACTAACGATTTATATAGCTTGTTAATGAGTGATGGACTTTTGAAATCAAAAGATCTCGCAATCAGTCCTAGAATCTTATTTGCTTTCTCAGAGGCTGAAATACACTGCTTGGATGATTTGAGGTCGTTACTGATAATTACGCCGAGATCTTTTTCACTATCCACTTTTGTTAACGAATTTCCAAATAACTTGTAATCGTACTTCCTGTTATTTTTACCTATGTGCATTACCTTGCATTTACTTGTGTTAAATTTCATTAGCCACTTTTCAGACCATTGCTGTAATTGATCTAAATCTTCTTGAATATCTAATTGGTTTGAGTGATCATTTGCCACTCCGCACAGTTTTGTATCATCAGCAAATTTGGAAACAGTAGATTTTAGTCCATGGTCTATATCATTTATATATACTATGAATAGAAGTGGCCCAAGAACGGAACCCTGAGGAACTGCACTTGCAACACTTTTCCATCCAGAAGTTTGTCCATTTAAAACAACTCTCTGTTTTCGATCATTCAACCAATTACTAGTCCAACCTAATAGGCTACCACTTATTCCATGCAAAGCTACTTTAGTAAGTAGTCTTTCATGTGGGACGGTATCAAAAGCTTTTGCAAAGTCTAGATATATTAAATCTATATTGTTTCTTTTGTCATAATTCGAGATAACTGTGTTGTAGAATTCGAGTAAGTTAGTCACGCAAGAACGTTTCCGTCTGAAACCATGCTGGCTATCATTTATCAAACGGTTACTTTCTAAATGATGTTCGATAGCATCTCTGATGATAGTTTCCATTATTTTTCCTACGTTTGAAGTCAAACTTATAGGCCTATAGTTATTTGGTTTCTTTTTGTCACCTTTTTTGAATACGGGAGTAACGTTAGCTAGCTTCCATTCTCTTGGGACATCTCCGGATATGATGGATTTCTTGAAAATAATTTCTAATGGAACAACAATCTCATTTTTCATTTCCTTTAAGATTCTTGGATGCCAGCCGTCAGGCCCTGGTGTTTTATTAACTTTGAGTTTGTCTATACACCTTTTAATTTTTTCTTTTGTTATATTTACCGTACCGAGTAAGTTTACCCTAGACTTTTCACAGGTTTCAGTTTGGAATTCACCTTGAGGTGTTTCGTTTACGAATACCGAGCTAAAATAATTGTTTAAGATATTACACATTCCTTCATTTGAATATTCAGGTTGACAGTCAATAGTGGACCAATGTGATTCCTAACAACCTTTTTATCTCTAATGTAACTATAGAATTCTTTGGGATTCTCTTTGGATTTCTCAGCGATGTTCATTTCGTATTGTCGTTTTCTTTTTCTTATTGTCTTTTTTAAATCTCTCTGTATTGATACATAACTTTCATAGTCATTAGATACACCCGAGCACTTATATTTCTTATAAGCCTGTCTCTTTATAGCAACACTTTTTTCAGTTTCTTTGTCGAGCCACTTTGGGCGAGCCTGATTTGGGGGACGTCTGTCCTTAAATGGAATGTAAGTTTGAATCATCTTAGTGAGCGTATTTTGAAATATTTCCCACATCTGATCTACAGGTCTTTCGTTTAATTTTGCCTCCCAATCTGTAAGCTGAAGCTCCTGATGTAGTTCTATGAACTGAGCTTTACTGAAATCGGGTATTTTAGAAACACAAGTATCTATTCTAAATTTGTTTAGGAGTTTGAATCTAACTAGGTTGTGATCGCTATTTGCAACAGATTCACCGACTTCTACATCAGTTACCATGCTTTCGCGGCTAGTGATCAAAAGATCGAGTAAGTTTCCATATCTTGTGGGCTCTTTTGAATGCTGAATTAAGTAATTGTCACCAAGAAAATCAAACAAGCGACTACCTATATGGCCATGTTCAAGGGTCATCCAATCAATGTCAGTAAAATTGAAATCACCCATTATCAATAAATCCCGGTCGCAGAAACTAGACAGTTCTTGAAATAACAGTTTGTCGTCTGCTAATGATAATGTCTTTGGCCTATATATTACACCTATATTAATTTTTTGTCCATTTGTTTGGGTTAACTCAACCCACAAACTATCATATGCATCCTGTTTCACTTTCTCTAAAACACAAGCATGAACATTGTTTTTATATATATATACATACACACACACACACACATATATATATATATATATATATTTATATATAAATATATATATATATATATATATATATATATATATACATATATATATACATACAAGAAGAAAAAGAGAAAGAAAAGGAACTTAGGATTGAGGCAAATGAGAGGAATGAGAATAGAACTGAAAAAGAAAAGGAGGAGTTTTTTTGGAGAGTGATAGACATGAGGCTGAGGAAAAAATACATAGTCATAGGGAAAATGGAAACAAAGAAGACAGAAGGGGAGGAGCAGAAAGGAAACTAAAAATAGCTTACACAAGTATAGACGGCATAATCTCAGGAATAAACGAATTAAACGATTATCTAGTATTAGAAAAACCAGACATAATGGGAATTGTAGAAACCAAATTAAAGTTCATACTAACACCCAACACTGTGGGACAAGGTGAATATAACTGTTGGACAAAGAATAGAAAGAACAAACAGGGCGGAGGAGATCTAATTTTGGCCAAGAAAGATTTAACTGTAACAAAAATAACTGAAGGAAAAAATAATGTAGAATCAATTATAGTACAAGTCAAAGGTAAAAAAATGAAGAAAAGAAAATTTGCAGTGGTATATGTACCTCCTAAAACACAAGCCTGGACAGAAAGGGATCACGCCGAGTTACTAGATGATACAAAAGAAGAACTAATTGAAACACTGAAGGATGGAGGAAATACAGTAATTATGGGTGACTTTAATTCAAAAGAAATATGCTGGGAAGATATGACAGTGAAAGGGGGAGAGAAACACTGGGCCAATGTACTCTTTGACTTGACCATTGAATACACAATGACCCAGTGGATTAGAGAAAATACTAGATACAGAGGAAATGAAGAACCCTCAAAATTGGACTTAATACTTACGACAGAACCTGAGATAATCGAAAATATTATTTACAAAGCTCCGATAGGAAAAAGTGACCACATACTAATAGAAATGGAATTGAAAGAACAAACAGACCAAAGCAAAAATGATAAACATAGAATAGGAAGACCTATGTATAACAAAACAAACTTTGAGAAACTTAAAATATTCTTTCGCAATGCAAACTGGGAAAAATTCCAAAACAAAGATACAGGGATAGAAGAAAAATAGAACATACTAAAAGAAATTTATAATGAAGGAGTGAACAAATTTGTACCACAAAAAATGGAAAAGGCATACATAAAGAGCTGGTACAACAAAAAATGTAGTGAAGCAAAGGAAAAAAAGAGACAAAGCTTGGAAAAAATGGAAAAGAGATAAGAAACAAAGCAAATGGCAAACATACATCAAACTAAGAAACGAATATGTACAAATACGCAGAGATGAAAAGAGAAATTATGAAAAAAAGATAATAGACAAATGTAAAGAAGAACCCAAACTATTTTACAAATATGTAAATGGAAAACTGAAAAACAAACAAGAAATAGAAAAACTGCACCAAGATAAAAAGGAATTTACAGAAGAACTCGAAATGGCCAAGATAAAAAGGAATTTACAGAAGAACTGGGAATGGCTGAAATTATGAACAACCACCTCAGATCAGTATTCAGAATAGAAAACTCGTCTAACAGTGAAGTTAGAGAGAATTATCCCCAGCAATGAAAGAAATAAACGTAACACAAAAAGAAATCATCGATCAAATTAAAACCCTGGATGTCAGAAAATCACATGGCCCAGACGGAATTGCAAACTGGATACTGAAGGAATGTATGGAGGAATTAACTGACAAAATATATAATATAATTAAATCCTCACTTAAAGAAGGAAAAGTACCATTGGACTGGAAAAAAGCAAACATTGTACCAAATTATAAGTGAGGTGATAAGGAAGATCCATCTAACTACAGACCGGTCTCACTAACAAGCACAATAGCAAAAATTTGTGAAAGAGTTGTCAAAAACAGATGGGTTAAAATACCTGGAAGAAAAATCTATACTGAACCCAAATCAATTTGGATTCAGACAAGGGAGATCATGTACAACAAATCTGATCTGCTTTTACTCAAGGTTAGTAGACATAATACAAGAAAGAGATGGATGGGCGGACTGTGCTTTTCTGGACCTGCAAAAGGTATTCGATAAGGTACCTCATAGGAAACTAATAAATAAGATAGAGTCAAAAGGTGGCATCAGAGGAAAATTATTGGAATGGATGAAAGACTTCCTTATTGGGAGGAAAATGAGAGTTGTAATTAGAGAAAAATTCTCCAACTGGGAAGAAGTAAAAAGCGGGGTCCCGCAAGGATCAGCACTGGCCCCGATCATGTTCGCTGTATACATTAATGACATGAATGAAGGCATGGAGTGCTATATGAATTTTTTTGCAGATGATGCAAAATTACTTAAGAAGGTAAAAACGGAAGAGGACTGCAACTCATTGCAACAAGATCTGGACACAATATGGAATTAGACTCAAAAGTGGGAAGTAAAATTCAATATTAAGAATTGCAGTATAATGGAATTTGGAAAGAGTAGAAACAGGATATCAAAAGATTACAGAATTGGGGAAGAAAAAAAAATATATGAAAAAGATCTTGGAGTGATGATTGGAAAGGACATGAAACCAGATAAGCATATAAATAATATGTTCAGAGAAACCTACAACTTATTGAGAGCAATCAAAGCGGCATTTACTTACATGGATGAAGAAATGATAGGGAAAATACTAACTACACTAATAAGACCAAAACTTGAGTACGCAGCATCACTTTGGACACCCAGTACCAAAAAGAATATTAAGAAACTAGAAAGATTACAAAGAGCGACAACCAAACTAGCACCGACACTCGCCGAACTAACATATGAGCAAAGACTATCCAAATTGAACCTACCAACTCTGGAACAAAGAAGAGAAAGAGGAAATTTGCTATCTACAGAATAATGAAAGGAATGGAAGTTTTAGACAGGAACGACCTATTAGTGTGGGAAAACAGTAAAACAAGACACGAAAAAAAAATTAAAAAGGATAGTTATAGAAAAAACTTGAAAAGGAACAGTTTCCCATACAGAGCGATAAATACATGGAACAAATTAGACAACAAAACAGTATGTGCTAACACTATACAAGATTTTATGATAAAACTTGATGCGGAGAGATACAAAGACGGGACACCATGAGCATAGCTTCCCTCCCGTATATTACAACTAGGTAAATACATACATATATACATACATACATGTGTATATTATATATATATATATCTATATACATAATGGAATGGGTGGGGGGGTGGGGTAGTATGTGTGAGTAAATTTTGACGCAGCCCGAAGGGATTTCTCCCTGTCCTCGCCTTATATGCAAAGGGGGACGGAGAGGGGGGGTCGCCGATTAAATGAAGCGGCCTTGCTGTGGATGTACTGTGTCTTGCGACACTGCTTCTGACCCAGGGCGGTGGGCAGGGTGCAGGGATGACCCGTCATCCAGGAGGTGCTCAGATGAGAGGGAGGGTGGGAGGGGTGTGGAGTGTATTTAGGGATGAAATGGGTGGGAGTGTTTTTATGCCTTTCCCTTTTTGGCTACCTCCCTTGGAAGGGGGAAAAAGCCTTGGTATATGTATGTATGTATATACATAAAAAATATTTTTCTCTAAACCTTCCAACCTCTAAATATTTTTCTCTAAACCTTCCAACCTCCTACTCCGGAAATGAGTCATCACCGGAAATACTAACTGTGGGGGACACATCTGACTCAGACTCAGAGAATCTTTATGAAATATTACCAAGAGAATCTTTACGAAATAACGCTAAGAAAATCTTTTCGAAATATTGCCAAGAGAATCTTTATACATAAAAACGGAATTACGGAATTCTGACAAAAGAATCTTTACGAAATATTAATGAGAAAATATTTACGAAATATTGCCAAGAGAATCTTTACCAAATGTTAACAAGAGAATCTTTACGAAATATTACCAAGAGAATCTTTACGAAATATTGCTAAGAGAATCTTTACGAAATATTGCCAAGAGAATCTATATACGTCATGTTGCGTTGCTTTCTGAGCTCCTAACAGAACTTCACGAAAATAAGGAGATAAATAAATAAATACACAAATAAATAAACAGTATTCAAACGTCTATACAAGTTTAATCATAGGTTACATGAAGATAATCAAACGTCTATAAATGTTTATTGTGACATGACATAAACGATTCAAAAATCTTTATTGCCTTTATGACTGACCTAACGAAAAAGAGGAGAGAGAGAGAAAGAGAGAGAGAGAGAAAGAGCGAGAGAATTTGACGACAACGTCGGGAGACTTTGACGACTCCTTTTGGAGACTGAAGGCTCCTTTAGGAGATTTTGAAGATTTCTTCGTAATACTTCAAAGTTGAATAACCGTGGAATTTCTGCGGGTCCTATGTGACATAACATAAACGATTAAAAAAATGTATTGCCTTTATGATTGACCTAACGAGAAAGAAAGAGAGAGAGAGAAAGAGAGAGAGAGAGAGAAAGAGAGAGAGAGAGAGAGTGACACACACGACGGGAGAATTTGACGTCGGGAGACTTTGACGACTACTTCTGGAGACTGGAGACTCCTTCAGGAGATTTTGAAGACTCCTTTGTAATATGTTACGAAATAGCAAAAATTATATGTACTCTGATGAAGAGTACGATCTCATAATATATTTCGACGGAGAAATTAAAGAGGAAGAATCGGAAAAGTTTATGAAACATAATTTTGCAGAATACAAGAATTTTACTATGCGTGGGGGTAAAAGCCGTCTCGAGGAATACCAAAAATATTACATCGATCGGAAATACAATGATTATATAAAAAAATCGCAAACTCAAGGAAAACAGTTTTTTTTAAAAGGGTTAGAGAAGCCCATACAGTCAGAAAAAACGCTATTGTGACATGACATAATCGATTAGAAAATCTTTATTGCCTTTATGATTGACCTAACGAAAAAGAGAAGGAGAGAGAGAGAGAAAGAGAGAGAGAGAGATAAAGAACGAGAGAATTTGACGACAACGTTGGGAGACTTTGACGACTCCTTTTGGAGACTGAAGGCTCCTTTAGGAGATTTTGAAGACTCCTTCGTAATACTTCAAAGTTGAATAACCGTGGAATTTCCGCGGGTCCTATGTGACATAACAAACGATTAAAAAAAATGTATTGCCTTTATGATTGACCTAATGCAAACACAAGGAAAAATAGTTTTTTTTAAAAGGGTTAGAGAAGCCCATGCAGTCAGAAAAAAAACGTTATTTTTGCCAGTTTAACATAAGTTTTAGTTGCTCTCTAGCATATTCCCGCGTGACGTCACGTCGCACGGTCCTGAAAACATTTCACATAATTATACTAAAATGGGCATAATTCACCCATGACATTGGGTTATCTTAATGAAAAAATATTATAAAAACTTAATTTATGAAGAAGTTAAAGATTAAGCATGATTTTTGTCAGCCTATCATAATTTTTAGTTGTCTAACATATTCCCGTGTGACGTCATGTCGCGCGGTCGTGAAAACATTTCACGTTATTTTTGCCAGTATAACATAAGTCATCACCGGAAACATTAACTCCCGGGGACACATCTGACTCAGACGCCTGTAAGCATTCTTTAAGCTGCTCTCCGTGTGTTAATCTAATACGTTAATAATATTACCATGGAAAAAGAAAGTGGTGATAACAAGAAAAAGAGGCTACGCCATTTCTGGATGTGGGTAACCAAGGAAAAAGGTTTAGAAAAGAAAGATGTTAACAGTAACGTAAAGTTCCATAATAAGTTAAGGGGTGAGCACTCTACATTATTTCCTCACCTATACGCGCACGATAAAAAATATTGGTTAACACAAGATATAAAAGACTTTCACCATAGACTTTTGTCCTTCAATAAACTGTTAAGAGAAAATAAAGACTATGATTACAGCGATGCGATGTTTGATACTATTCCATTGTTAGAAGAAGAAATTAAGGAAAGTGTATTTGAAGGTTTCCAGAAGCATTATTTCGCAGGCTACAAGAACTTCGTTAGTAATGGAGGTAAGAGTTGTCATAGAGCATATCAAATGCACTACCTAGAGAAGACTCATAAGAACTTTAAAGTTGCTGAAAAGAGGAACAAATACGCTATCAAGAAAGTACAAAAAGAATTAGAGGCTAAAAAGAAAGAAAAAGAGGAAGAAGAACATAGACAAAGAAAAGAACTAAAAAGAGAAAAAGAAATTGAAAGGGAAAGAGAGAAAGAGGAAATTAGAGTACGAAAAGAGGAAGAAAAAGAATTAGAAAGGAAAAAGAAGGAAAAAGAAAGACAAAAGATAGAGGAAGAAAAACAAAGGAAAAAGGAAGAAAAAGAATTAGAGGAGAAAAGGAAGGAAGAAGAAAGACTAAAGATACAGGAAGAAAAAGAATTAGAAAGGAAAAAGAAGGAAAAAGAAAGACAAAAGATAGAGGTAAAAAAAAAAAAAAAAGGAAAAAGGAAGAAAAAGAATTAGAGGAGAAAAGGAAGGAAGAAGAAAGACTAAAGATACAGGAAGAAAAACAAACGAAAAGGGAAGAGAAAAAACTAATTGCACAAAAGAAAGCTGAGAAGATAGAAAGAAATAAGAGGTGTAAAGAACTAATGAAACAAGAATCATCTTTTCTTAGGATACCCCTATCAGAGGAAGATCAAAGTATCCTAGATGAGTTAAGAGAAGAAAGAAGAAACAAAGTACAAAAGAATAAACTAAAACTAGAGGTGAGGGAGGAAGACTATATTAATCTCAAAGGTGGTATAAGAGAGGTATACACCATTAAGGTATCAGACATAGGAAATTTAGGGGACAAAAAGTGTAAGCAATGTGGAGCCATAAAATGGAAAAAAGAAAGTGATACCATATGTTGTAGGAGTGGACAAGTGCCCGTGATCAAGCCTTCAGAAATTCAAAGTGAGGAATTAAAATCACTCTGTAACGGTACTTCACCTTTATCAGATAGGTTCCTAAAGAATATACCGGGCTTCAATAGTGTCTTCAGTTTTAGTTCCTTCTCGACATCTAAAAAGTTAGAAAATGCAGCAGAGAAGGCTTTGACATACAAGATTAAAGGTACAATATATCATAGAACATCAAAAGTGAAGCCTGAAAGGTTGTTAAAATTGGAAACTGGAGGCATGTTCAGCGATCCAGTAGAGGAATTACTTTTTAACGGCAGGGACGCAAATGGTTCAAATAACAATAACAAGAGACCTTATAGATTCAAAGATAACTTCATGGACATGTACTTTTATCACAGTCGAGATGAGCAATTAAAATTAAGGATTGAAAAAATGGTTAATCAGTTTACTTATGGCGATGGAAAAGGCGATGAGGAGAAAATGTACAGAGAAAATGAGGAAATTATTCGTATATTATTTGATTACTTAGTGAAGCATAACAAGAGCTTAAACAGTATATTAACTGAAATAGAAAATGCAAAAGAACTAATAAAGTTACATGTAGAGAAACATGAACAAATACCAGAGATGTCAATAGTGTTAAAATCAGTAGGAGATGCTGCAACCAAAGAACATAAAGGAGTTTATCACCTTCCAACAGCAGCTGTTACAGTTGGAGCCATAGATCTTGATTCCTCTACTGACCCTTTACAGATAACAATTTCAAGCCCTAAGAAAGGCTCCAAGTACAATTTACAGTACGTATACCACAATAGTTTATACTACGATATTTTCCAGTACCCTATACTAATACCTAACGGAGATATGGGGTTCACTCATGTCCTTCAGAAGCAGAAAAAAAATGGAAGTGGAAAGTACACTAACTTAAGTCCTTCAGCATATTATTCTTCCCTGTTAATGGAGAGAGATGGTTCATATCTTTTCCTTTCCAAATGCCGTACTTAGTTTCAGAGATTCGTGGTTGACAGTTATGTTAAAATCGAATCCAATAGGTTACACTATTTCGAAAGAAATCAACATGAGATAAGGAAAGAGAGATCTGATATTTTAAAGGAGGATAATCCATTAGAGCAGTGGTTCTCAAACTGGGGTCCCCGGACCCCTGGGGGTCCCTGAGAAGGTCCTAGGGGGTCCGCGACACAATGAAAAAAAAAATCCAGAAAAAACTATATAATTATAAAAATATACAAAACTGATTCTGTCATTATAGTGTCGGTGATATCGATATTTTGTTGTGCAATCAGCCAGCACTTCTCTATTACATTTTTATATGTCATAATATTTCATTTGTTTCTTTCTAATTAATATTTATATTCATTCAAGCTTTATTCTGTGCTTACAGAAAGTGTGAACTGAAGATGGAAATGTTTTTAAACCTAAAATCGACAAAATTTTGAAAATATTTTAAATGCTTATTTTTATACTTTCTTTGTGTAGGAATATGCAAATAGTAAATTTACTGCATTATAATCATGCAATGGGTATCTTGGTATGGTAATAACTTTTGATTGGCTGGGGGTCCTCGGATGGGACTTAAATATCTGGGGGGGTCCTTGGCATGGTAAAGTTTGAGAACCACTGCATTAGAGGGTAGAGGGCAACGTATTTTATTACCAAGAACTTACATTGGAGGCCCGAGATACATGAAAGAAAGACAACAAGATGCATTAACCTTTGTTTCTAATTATGGCTCCCCGGATTTTTTCATCACCTTTACTATGAACCCAAAATGGGAAGAACTAACTAAAGCTATAAGATTAACAGGCCCTGGGGTTGCATCCTCAAACCCCTGTGATAGGCCAGATTTAGTGAGTCGTATATTTAAGCTTAAGGTAGACAGCCTAATGAAAGAATTAACAAAGGATCACATTTTCGGGGAAGTAAAAGCTCATTTATACAGCATAGAGTGGCAGAAGAGAGGCTTACCCCATGTACATATACTGTTGTGGATGAGGTATAAAGTTACTGAAAAAACTGTTGCCAATATTATCTCAGCTGAGATACCAGATAAAACTAAGAACCCACAATTGTACGATATTGTTACTACTAATATGATCCATGGGCCATGTGTTGGTTTTGATGAATCTCAAATATGCTGTTATGGAAGAAATAATAGTATAAGCAAGTGTCAAAAGGACTTCCCTAAGCAATGTAGATCAACACTACACTTTGGTAATAATGGGTTTCCTTTGTATGGGAGAAGGGCCGTTGGAGAAGGAGGCTTTTCTTTCGTTAAGAAGATTGGAAAAGATAAAACAGTGGTGGTGGATAATTCATGGGTTGTTCCCCATAGTCCTTATCTTTGTCTTAAGTACAATGCTCATATTAATGTTGAATGCTCTAACTCTATTAAAGCCATAGCTTACGTAACAAAGTACGTTAACAAAGGAAGTGACCGTATACTTTTCACTAAGACAGAAGACAATGAGCCCATTAACGAGATAAAAAATTTTAGAGGTGCAAGATTCGTTAATGCTAATGAGGCAACATGGAAAATATTCCAATTCAACATTCACAGTAGTTACCCAGCAGTTTGCAATTTAGATTTGCATTTAGAGGGAGAAAATGATGTTTTCTTTGAAGCTTCAACCTCCCAAGAGGCCATAGTCAAGAAGGCATCTAAAGATACTCAGTTAACAGCATTTTTCAAGTTATGTCAACATAACGAATTTGCAGCCTCATTAAGCTATCATGAAATCCCTAAATATTTTGTGTACAACAAAACTACGTGTAAGTGGGATGAGAGAAAAGGAAGTACATGTGCTCTAGGGAGAATAAGGGCTGTCAATAATAAAACAGTTGAACTGTTCTATATGAGGATGTTACTAACCCATACTAACAAAGGGTCCAAAATCTTATGAGGACTTAAGAACTGTTGAAGGGGTATTATATGAGACAAATAGAGAAGCAGTGAAAGCTATGGGCCTCCTAAAAGATGAAGATATGTGGAAGAAAACAATACTAGAAATATAAATTACACTAATGACTGCAGACAACTAAGAACAACCTATGCAAGTATGTTAGTGTTCTCAGATTTAGAAGACCAAAAACAGATATGGGAAGAAACAAAGGATTTATTCTCAATGATTTTCTGTTTAAAAGTGGAGAGAAAGACTATAATGATGAGATCTACCTCGATGCCCTCGACGATATCCAAGAACAAGTTTACAATTGTGGGGGAGGAAATATAGTGGAATATGAATTACCCTCTTCAAGAGATGGAGTTAAAACAACTAATATTATAAGGAGAGAAAGAGCTTACAACACAAAACAACTATACAAAGATGTAGAAGAATTAAAACCTATGTTAAACAGAGAACAAAAAATATGCTATGAGAAAATCTTAGAGTGTAGATAATGGAAATAAACGTGCCCAGAAAGCTTTCTTCATTAATGCTCCAGGGGGTACAGGAAAGTCCTTCTTACTTAATCTTCTGGATACAGTTCGTTCAAGAGGCCAGATAGCCTTAGCCGTTGCCTCATCAGGAATAGCAGCTACTGTCCTACATGGTGGAAGAACAGCACATAACATGTTTAAGATACCTCTAATGGAACACAATGAGGTTAAAACATGTAGCATTAAACACAATTCTGAGCTAGCACGTTTACTGTTAATGACATCATTAATAGTTTGGGACGAAGCTGTAATGGCAAATAAAAACACTATATCTGCTCTAGATATAACGTTAAGAGATTTAACGAAGTTAGATGATGTATTTATGGGTGGAATTACCTTTGTTTGTGCTGGAGACTTTAGACAGATATTACCCGTTGTTAGGGCTGGGGGGAAAAAAATGATGAACTAAACTGCTGTCTAAAGGCAAGTAATTTCTGGCACTACTTTGAACAGCTAGAGTTGACAAAAAATGTAAGACTGAAAAACAGCGATGAAGAAAATATAAAGTTCGCAAAGGATCTACTTGACGTTGGAATAGGAAAATATAGTGAATGTAATATCAATGAAGGGTTTGGAGTAAGAGTTAACAGTAGATTAGACTTAGTTGATGAGGTCTATGAAGGGTTTAAAGACAATTTCTTGAACGTTTCTTACTTCGAAAAGAGAGCAATTATATCCCCAACAAATGACGATGTGGATTCAATTAATAATTTCATGTATGAAAAATTAAAAGAGAAGGAAGTACTCTATAGGAGCCAAGATACAGCATCTCACGATGGAGAAGGAATGGAAATACAAACATCAGTATTCAATTCTATGAATAGTCCCCCCATACCCTTACATGAGTTAAAGTTTAAAGTAAGATGGTAATGGTTATGAGGAATATTTGTCCCCCTAAAATCTGCAATGGAACTAGGGTAATGATCACGAACCTAAAGAAGAACGTTATAGTGGGGAAGATATTAATAGGGGCTTATAAGGGTGTACAAGTAATTCTGCCTAGAGTAACACTAGAAGCATCAGATACTCCAGTTAACTTCAAGAGACATCAATTTCCGGTGAAACTGTGTTACGCAATGACTATAAATAAATCCCAAGGACAGACCTTTGAGAGGTGTGGATTACTATTAGATGGAGCGCAGTGCTTCGCTCACGGTCAGTTGTACGTTGCCTGTTCTAGGGTAACCAGCTACGATTCACTCTTCGTATTTACTGGGTATGAGAAGTTAGGGGATTCTTACGAACCTAAAACTGCAAGAAACTGTGTTTACGAAGAGCTTTTCATTGACTCAGATGAAGGTAAACCTTCTTATATCAAGCCACAAGAATTAACTTTCAACAATACCTTTGATGAGGATCAGAAAATAGGGGAAGAACCACCTGATCAATCCATCGTGTGCATTCCAAGATCAATTTTCAGTAAGACAGAAGAAGAAGCCGTAGCCATGATTATGCCCGAAGAAATTTACACAGTGGATTATTCTAAAGACCTTTCACTGAGGGACATCGAAGAAAAGTTAAAAAACGTTGAAGACATAGAAGAAATGTTATATGAGAACACAGAGCAATTAGGAGAGGTAAAGAATGAAATGTCAAACATGCTAGAAGAACAAGGAGACCTCAAGAACAAGGTTGATGAGATATCAGCAAAATTAGATAACACCTTACAGTCAATGTCAAAATTCAGAGAGGAAATAATGCAGGCAATAATGAAGATTTATAGTAGCAGTGAAGAAGATGAAGAAGAGACCCCTCCAAGAAAGAGAAGGAAGATTTGAATTTCCACTTATGTGTTTAATGTATTTTTCATGTACAAAATCGTAGTAGGTCTAAATAGAATTATGGAATTTATTGTTACTCTTTTATTTTCCCATTTTGGTACATTAAAACTGCCCGTAGGGCAGGGCGCGAAGCCAAGCACACCTGGTGAAGCCAGGTACGGGTGCTTGTATATACATATATATATACTCGTCTATAGGTCAATCTCGTGTAAATCTGGAATTTTCCATATACCTCATGTACAGGTCGAGTGGCTTGTTTTTGTTTTGGTGCTGTGAGCATTCCACTGTCTTAATGCTTTGAAGTGGCGTGGCTTGCCTGTTATAGCAATTGATTATTATGTTTTGTTTTACTTCATTAATTCTGATGTATTTTGGTTTTTGTTTTTTTCAAGTTCACTGATTTTAATATTTAATAAGCTTCACTGAAGTTGCCATTTCAGTGGAGTGAAAAACTTAACAGAGTACCAAGTAATGTATGGTATACGGAATAAACTGGCTAGGCGTGTTTCGTTTGAAACAATTTTAACCAACAGTGTCTCAGAGTAGTCTTATAATTTCAACTGTGCATGACTGACCTGACGCCACTGGGAGTGACCTATAGCAGGCTACTGTTGGTATTTTAAAATGGGTCTTGTTACAAAATAGACACACCAGACCAGTGGCGTAGCAACTGTTTTTGCCGCCCAGGGCGGGTGTAAGATTTACCCACCCACCCCCGTTGGGGGGGGGGGGGTTAAAATAAGTCTTTGATATAGAGCAGGAATACTTATCTTAAAATATTTATCTTCATTGGATATAAAACTGGGGCGTGTCTAAAGCAAAAGTTCCTAGCCTAGGATTTTTTCCTAACCTAGGAATTTTGTTTAAAACCTAGGAATATAAAATTCGCCTAGCATGCATCGATCCTACAACATGGCTGCCACCATAGACCAGCACAAATATAAATTTGCTAGATATTTTTAGCTAATTTTGTGCCATTTTATATCAATAAATAAAAAGTTATATCTTGCTGGTTTCGGGGTTTTACCGGCACTTGTATCTACGTAAATTCACATCACCGTTATATCTTAATTTATTTTAAAATAGCTGACAAAATCGCTGAAAGCTAGAATAGCGTCTAAAGCAAATGTAGGTTAGGAAAACATTCACAGGCTAAGAAAATTTGCTTTAGACACGGTCCTGAGGCTACAGTTAAAAAATCGGTTTAAAAACAGTACCATATTACAACCTTAAAAACTCATTTTGGTATAAAATCTAAGATCTTTGTTAGATTCTTATTATTCTTTTTTTTTCTATTTTTTTTTTCTTACCCCATCAACATTCCGCCCCCTGGCACGTGCCGCCCGGGGTGGACCACCCCTCCCACCCCCCCCTTTGCTACGCCACTGCACCAGACTCATGTTCTCTGTCAGCATGGACTCGAAGAGAAACAAGTTCACAGCAAAGTTCAAGCTCCAAGTGATTGAAGATGCAGAACTTACCAACAATTGTGCAGCAGCAAGGAAATTTGGCATATCCGAAAAGAATGTTAGAGACTGGAGGAAGCTCTCTGCAAATCTTAAGCAAATCCCAAAAAATAAGTGAGCTAACAGAGGAAAGTGTAACAAGTGGCCACAGTTGGAAGTTGAAGTGGCAAAGTTTGTTAGTGAAAACCGACAGAATGGATATGCTATTTCCCGAGGGTCGATTAGAATTTTTGCCTTAAAATTAGCAAAGAAACAAGGGATCACAAATTTTAAGGCAAACCATGGTTGGTGTACAAGATTTATGAAGAGAAACAATTTTGTGCCAAGACAGAAAACGAAAATATCACAGCGACTAATGCAAGACCTGGATGAAAAGTTAATTTCATTTCATAGGTTCGTAATTAAACACCGGAAGAAGAATGCTTATAGACTTTCATGCATTGGAAACATGGATGAAACACCCATGAATTTTGATATGCCAGTCAGTCGAACAGTGAGTAATGTTGGTGAAAAAAAAAACAATTTTAATTAAAACTACTGGACACGAAAAGTCAAGATTCACAGTTGTGCTAACATGTATGGCAGACGGCACAAAGCTGATGCCTATGGTGATATTTAAGAGGAAAACGCTCCCAAAACAAAAATTTCCAAAATGTCATTCATGTACACGAGAAAGGATGGATGGACGAAGCAGGCATACAAATATGGCGGGAAAAAGTCTGGAACTTACGACCAGGGACTGCGCAAAGAAAAAAAAGTCTTTTTGTGTGGGATATGTTTCGGTCTCATCTTGTTGACGGTGTTACTGATGCAATTAGGAAGGAAAACAATGATGTAGCTGTGATTCCTGATGGCTTAACTAGTCTTGTTCAACCTTTAGATGTTTGCATAAACAAACCATTCAAAGATGCAATGCGAGTGAAGTGGAACAACTGGATGATAGAAGGAGAAAACATATACAAAGGAAGGCAACATACAAGTTCCAGCACTTGTGAATGGATTGTAGAGGCATGGGATGAAATCAAACCAGAAATTGTGGTGAAATCTTTTAAGAAATGTGGGATTTCGAATGCTCTTGATGGATCTGAAGATGACTTGCTGTGGGATGATCAGGCTAATGATAATGTGGAGGAGGAAGATGATGTTGATGTTCCTATGGCTGATGAAGTTGATCCATATGACGATACTCTACACCAGGGTTGCCAGATTTAACCTGCCGAAAGTCCCGAGCTGCAGGACTAAAAGTGGCAAATTTCTGGCTAAAGTAGCCCAATATATAAGTATACATATATATATATATATATATAAATTGCAGGAGCTCGCACTTGATGCTGATGGCATTTCTACTTTCAAGAGTTCACTCAGATGATCAATTGACTGATTAGAAGAATGACATGCTACATATACAGAGAGACGAATTTCAAATTTACTAAGTTTATCTTCCTTCTTTGATAGAACAGACTTGATGCTCATCTGCTTGTCACTTACTTTCGATACATTTTGTTTGTGTTTTAACGACTCACTATGTTTTTTAATCAGTTCTGTGAGCTCTGTGCATTTAGGACAGGTAGGGGTTGTGTAAATCAGATTTTTGTGGTAACACATATGTGAAAATGCTATAGGAAAAGGTAAGGATGTTTTTTGGACTTTTATGGATTTGGAAAAGGCTTATGACAGGGTATACAGGAAGGCATTGTGGGTGGTTTTGCAGATACTGTATATGGGATAGAAGGAAAGCTGTTAAGACCAGTCAAGAGTTATTACGGTAGGTGGGTCTCCTGTAGAGCAACCGCTGGCTCTAGCCAATCGTTTTGCTCTGCTGGAGGATGAGGTGGCTGAAAATCAGGAGTTCTTGGTGGTGGGGGACTCCATGGTGCGAGGCTATGACAACATCCTGTAGCAGAAGTCTAAATGATGTTGCAAGGTTGTATGTCAACCATGCCATGGGATCACCAATTGTGCCCAGACCATCAGGGAGCGAAGGCGGATGAACACAGTTACGATTGTTCATATGGGAAGTAATGATGTGGGTAGGGTGAAATCAGAGGAACTTGTTCGGAATTACAAGGTCCTTCTTCAGGAGATGAAGGAGCTGTCAAGTAGTCTGTGGGATCCTTCCGAGGATCTATGCTGGCATGTGTTGGAACAGTAGAGCCATAGGGATCAATGAGAGGATAACAAGATTGTGCACACAACTGGGATACCACATTCTTGATCCTTGTTATCTCTTTTCCAGGCGTCATGACCTTTATGCTTCTGATGGGATCCACCTTACTCACAGAGGCAAAGATGTTCTTACAAACCTCATTGTGGGAGTTTGTAATGAACTAGTTCCTTTTTTTGGGGTAGAAACTCAAAGGGAAGGGGAAATAGAATGTATTGGGGAAAACAGAGTAGGGTTAGTAACAATGTAGAGCAATATGTCAGTGTAGGACAAAATATTTTAGGATATAATACCGGTAGAGGACAAAATATTACATTAGAATGTAATGTCAAAGGACAAAATATCATGAAAGGAGGTATTAGTGGAGGACAAAATATTAAGATGGGATATAATGATAGAGGTGGACAAAATATCATGGTAGGATATAATGTCAGTGGACAGAATATCATTTTAGGATGGGATGCCAGACAGAATGTCAGCGAACGACAGGTGGCCGGTGTGGAACGCGATGACGTAGGGGGGCAAGGTATACACAAGAGATCAAATGACCATGAGGGACCAGATGTCTGTGATGGGGCAAATGTCCATGAGGCATTGAATGTCGATGAAGGACCAAATGTTATTATAGAGCAAGGTGTCAATAAAGAGCAAAATTATAATGTAAGGCATGAGGTTGACATACAAAACATGTCAAAAAGAAATAATCATGAGTTTCTTAATACCATGTACTGTGCTCATAGTATTAGGAATAAATTCCAAGAAATACAGCCTTATGTCAAATGTGAAAATCTCGATATGATGGGAATAACCGAGACATGGTTAAATGGTAAAGAGTTTGAAGCTGAATTTAATATTGTGGGATTTAAACACTTTCATCAGGATAGAAACCACATGAAAGGTGGGGGTGTTCTGTTGTATGTTAAAAACAATGTCCATGCCTGTGTTTTAAGAGAAAATAAAACAGGATGCATGATAGTTTGTGGGTAGAATTAACCCAAACAAATGGAAAAAAAATTAATGTAGGTGTAATATATCGGTCAAAAACATTATCAGTAGTAGACAACAAACTGTTGTTTCAAGAACTGGCTAGTTTCTGCAACCGGGACCTATTGATAATGGGTGATTTCAATTTTACTGACATTGATTGGATGACCCTTGAACATGGCCATATAGGTAGTTGCTTGATAGATTTTCTCAGTGACAATTACTTAGTTCAGCATGTAAAAGAGCCCACAAGACATGGAAATTTACTCAATCTATTGATCACTAGCCGTGAAAACATGATAACCGATGTAGAAGTTGGTAAAACTATTGCAAATAGTGATCACAACTTAGATTCAAACTGCTAAAATTTTTTAGAATAGATATTTGTGTATCTAAAATACCCGATTAAGCTCAGTTCATAGGACTACGTTAGGAGCTTCAGCTTACAGATTGGGAGGCAAAATTAAACGAAAGGCCTGTAGATCAGATGTGGGAAATATTTCAAAATACGCTTACTATGATGATTCATATTTACATCCTGTTTAAGGACAGATGCCCCCCAAATCAGGCTTGCCCAAAATGGCTCAACAAAGAAACTGAAAAAATATTGCTAAAAAGAGACAGGCTTATAAGAAATACAAGTGCTTGGGTGAATCTAATGACTATCAAAGTTGTGTAATGATGCAGGGAGATTAATAAAAAAGACAATAAAAAAACAAAAATGACAATACAAAATGAATATCGCTAATAAATCCAAAGAGAATCCAAAAGAATTCTATAGTTACATTAGAGATAAAAAGGTTATTAGAAATCACATTGGTCCACTATTATCTGCTGATGGTCAACTTGAATATTCAAATGAAGGAATGTATGATATTTTAAACAATTATTTTAGCTCAGTATTCGTAAATGAAACACCTCAAAGTGAACTTCAAACTGAAACTGGTGAAAAATATAGGGTGAACTTACTACAATAAATATAACAAAAGAAAAAATTGAAAGGTGTATAGAGAAACTCAAAATTAATGAAACACCAGGGCCTGACGGTTGGCATCCAAGAATCTTAAAGGAAATGAAAAATGAGATTGTTGTTCCATTAGAAATTATTTTCAAGAAATCCATCATATCCGGAGATGTCCCAAGAGAATGGAAGCTAGCTAACATTACTCCTATATTCAAAAAAGGTGACAAAAAGAAGCCAAATAACTACAGGCCTATAAGCTTGATTTCAATCATAGGAAAAATGATGGAAACTATCATCAGAGATGCTATCGAACATCATTCAGAAAGTAACTGTTTGATAAATGATAACCAGCATGGATTCAGACAGAAATGTTCTTGCGTGACTTACCTGAATTCTACAACACAGTCATTTCGAGTTATGACAAAAGAAACAATATAGATTTAATATATCTAGACTTTGCAAAAGCTTTTAATACCATCCCCCATAAAAGACTACTTACTAAATTAGCCTTACATGAAGTGGTAGCCTATTAAGTTGGACTAGAAATTGGTTGAATGATCAAAAACAGATTTGTTTTAAATGGTCACCGAATCTCATTAAAGACATTGACAGATTGGAAAGAGTACAACGGCGAGCCACAAAACTGATTCCAAATATCAAAAATAAGTCATACGAAAATCGACTAAAACATATGAATCTGTTTTCTCTAAAAAAGCGTAGACTCAGAGGTGACTTGATACAGGTCTTTGAAATTCTAAAGGGAATTGACAACATCAAAAGTGACCAAATTTTTACATTGAATGAGAATCAGACAAGAAACAATGGTCTCAAACTGTCCGGAAATAGATTCAATTTGGAAGTAGGTAGAAACAACTTTGCCAACCATGTAGTTAATGAATGGAATAAACTTCCTGCACAGGTAGTGCAATGTAGTTCAGTTCGAAGCTTTAAGAATCATTTAGGTAAATACCTAAGTAAGATGCTGTAATGATTATAATTTATCTTATATTATTTGTTTTTGTTTTGTTATCATTTGTCTGTCTGATTTTTATTTATTATTAGTTATATGTCAATTTATTATTATTTACTATTTACCTGTTTGTTTATTATTTAACTACACCTATGCATTTATTTATGTATTTTATTTGTTATTTACATTATCATAGTTTTTATTTATTATATCATTAATATGATTTTTTTTCCGCATCCGACCTAGATATGGATCAAAAGGTCTCCTGTCGGCATGCTCTGCCTTTGTAATCCTTTGACCATGATTGTTCCTCCAACCAATATGAACTCTTGAGACATATAATCTTCTTTTTACCTTGGATGAAATGGATCATGCTTTATCTTTGTCCTCTCCAACCTCTCCTGGAGAGGATAACATTCTTTATTCCATGGTTGCTCATTTATCCATATCTTTGAAGAAATTCCTTTTAAATGTGTTGAATAAATTTTGGTGTTCTGGGTCTTCTCCTAAATCTTGGAAGACTTCAGTTATTGTAGTAATTCTAAAGACTAGAAAAGGAGGTGCTAAGATAAGAGGGAGGGTGGAGGGGTGTGGAATGTATTCAGGGATGGAATGGGTGGGAATGATTTTATGCCTTTTCCTTTTTGGCTACCTCCCTTGTAAGGGGGAAAAAGCCTTGGTATATGTATGTATGATGGAAAAGATTCTAATCTCCCACAAAGCTATAGACCTATTGCTCTCACTAGCTGGATTTGTAAGATCTATGAAAGAGTGGTTAATATGCGTTTAGTTTCGTTTTTGGAGTCTACAAATCTTCTATCTAGCCAACAGTTTGGATTTAGAAGAAATAAGTACACTCTGGATCCCTTATTTTTTATCACACGTGAGATTCAGAATGCCTTTGCAATTCAGAATCTGAGCATTGCTGTGTTTTTTGACTTGAAAAATGCCTACTATACTACCTGGCAGGGAGGCATTCTGATTATTATCTAAAAGTCAGAGTGGGTTCTTCTTTCTCTTCTGCATATCTTCAAGAGGAAGGGGTTCCCCAAGGAAGTGTTCCGAGTCCTACACTCTTCAGCATAGCCATTAATAGTTTGTTAGAACAAGTTCCTGCTGGAGTTCATGGATTAGCTTTTGCTGATGACATGGCTATTGTGTGCAGCAGATCAACAACATTAGAAACAGGCCAAAAGATCCAAGAGGTTATTAACTTAGTAACAGCATGGGCTAATTATAGGGGCTTCAGATACTCTACTGAAAAAATAAAAGCCATTAGGTTCTCTAGACAGGGACGCAGGGAAGAGATTCCAACATTATTCTTAGAGGGTGTTTTTTTACCATATGAAGATCATGTTAAATACTTGGGTCTGTTTTAAGACAAAAGGTTGACATTTACTCATCATATGAATGAGGTCATATGTAATGTTAAACAGCAACTTAATATACTAAAGGTAGTGTCTTGCTTCAACTAGGGGACAGATTGTATAATTCTAACAAGGCTTTACCAGGCATTGTGCCTTAGCAAAAGCGATTATGGATGTCAAATTTATGGTTTGGCATGTAAAACTTTATAAAAAGAAGCTTGATGTAGTCCACAATATGGCTTTGCGGATTTGTTTGGGAGCTTATAGAACATCTCCAGTAGATAGCTTGTATGTGGACACAGGAATTCCTCCCCTTTATATTTGCAGGGAGGAATTAAGCCTTATTTACCTAGTTGTATTATATGGGAAGAGAGCTATGCTCATGGTGACCTGTCTTTGTATCTCTCAGCATCAAGTTTTTTCTTAAAATCTTGAGTAGTGTTTGCACACACTGTTTTGTTGTCTAATTTGTTCCCAGTATCTAACACTATGTGTGGGAAGCTGTTCCTTTTCAGATCTCTTTTGTAACTATCCTTTTTTAGTTGTTTTTTTTCATGTCCTCTTGTTTTCCCATTATCTCATATTAACAAGTCATTCTTATCTAAGACTTCCATTTCTTTCATTCTATAGATAGTCAGCAAGTCTCCTCTTTCCCTTCTTTGTTCCAAAGTTGGTAATTCTAGTTTGGACAGTCTTTGCTTATATGTCAGTTTGGAAAGAGTTGGTGCTAGTTTGATTATTGCTGTTTGCATTCTTTCTAATTTTTTTATATTCTTTTTGGTACTGGGTGTCCATAGTGTTGTTGCATACTCAAGTTTTGGTCTTATTAGTGTAGTTAGACTTTTTATCATTTCCTTGTCCAAACAAACCCACTTTAATTGACCTCAATAAATTGTAGGTTTCTCCAAATATTTTATTAACCCTCTGGTGGTGCGGTTCAGTATTTTTCATGGTTGGTGCAGTGGGATATGGTGAACCCCACTCAATGTTTTAGCCATTTCTATTGTTTTTTATTATTTTATCTGTTGTTGTAATTAAGTTACTTCAAACTGAGAACATTAGAGAACTTACCTGGTTGAGTTCTCTAACAATCGTCGGAACTGAAAGTTTATTCTTGAGGCTTTGATGTAACAGTAGAATTCCCTTGCCAAGGTTTATTTGTCCTGGTACCAGAGTTGAAGCTTGTCTGACGTTCAGTTAACTAAAAGTAGTCTCGTTCGGCTGGAATTCTTACGAGCTCCTAAAACGGCTTCGAAGCCACGGGACAACTAATACTTTAAGTTCTCAAATTTCCCGATTTGTTAATCAAAATTACAACATAGGCTTGAAAAATAATAAAGAGGGAGGGGAGTTTCATAATATATTAATTAAAATTACGATAGTTTGGTAGAAAGTTACAGGAAAGGTTACCGATTCGAAAATTAAACAAGCTTTCAGGAAATTGCCGTAGCTCAAGTAAACAATGCAATTCCCGTAACAACAATTACCACACTATGTTCTGAGGTAATAAAATTAAAAAAATATATATTCTGATATATTTATTCAGGAATGACATCTACAATGTATTTTATGAGCATATAAGTAGAAAATGCATTTGCATGAAAGTTGTCCTACAATTTTCTTTTGCTGAATATTTACTCATCTCAAATATAAATGAATTTCACAAATTAAACTTTTTAATACAGTAAATTAGGTGAATATGGTTTAATGCATTTTGCTGTGGCATTAAATTCAATCATGAGCACCTGGTCTGGATGGATGCCATGCAGAATGTCTAAAAAAAAAAAAAAAAAGGAGGTACAGTGATGGTGGACTGGCTGGTGAGGTTACTTAATGTTTGCTGGAGAGAGGGTAGAGTGCCAGAGGACTGGAGGAGTGCCTGTATAGTTCCAATTTACAAGGGAAAAGGGGACAAGTGTGTATGTAGTAGTTTCAGAGGGATTAGCTTGTTAAGTGTAGTTGGGAAGGCGTATGGGAGGATCTTGCTTGAGAGGATTAGGAGAGGAACAGAGGGAGTAATTGGTGAGGAACAGTGTGGATTTAGGACGGGTAGAGGTTGTGTAGATCAGATTTTGTGGTGAGACAGATATGTGAGAAAGCTGTAGGAAAGGGGAAGGATGTTTTTTTGGGCTTTTATGGATCTGGAAAAGGCTTACGACAGGGTAGACAGAAAGACACTGTGGGAGGTTTTGCGGATATACGGGATAGGAGGAAAGCTTCTAGGAGCTGTCAAGAGTTTTTATGAGAGTAGTAGAGCTTGTGTCAGGATTAGAAATGGAGAGAGTGAGTGGTTTGAGGTAAAGATGGGACTTCGTCAAGGATGCGTTATGTCTCCCTGGCTGTTCAACTTATACATGGATGGGGTGTAGTCCAAGAGGTAAATGCAAGGGTAGTGGGTCAGGGATTGGAGATGGTTAAAGAAAATGAAGAAAAGTGGGAGGTGAGCCAGCTGTTGTTTGCGGATGACACTGCGCTTGTGGCAGGATCAGAGGAGGGATTGAGGATGTTGGTGACAGAGCTTGGGAGAGTGTGTGATAGAAGAAAGCTGATGTGGGTAATAATAAATGTAATGTAATGTGGGTAATAATAAATGTGGGTAAAAGTAAGGTGATGAGATGTACAAGGGGTGAAAGTGGCAGTAGACTGGAAGTGAGCATTAAGGGAGGGCGACTGGAGGAAGTGGATAGTTTTAGATACTTGGGTGCAAATGTGGCAGGAAAAGGTGGAGTGAAGGTGGAGGTAGAATGTAGATTGAGAGAAGTGAGTAAATGCTTTGGTGGATTAAAAAGTGTAATGAGGAATAGACATTTGGGAATGGATGCTAAGGAGACTGTATTTACCTAGTTGTATTTTGGGGGATGGGGAGCTATGCTCATGGTGTCCCGCCTTTGCATCTCGCAGTGTCTAGTTTGCTTTTAAACTCATGAATGGTTTTTGCGCATACTATTTCATTATCCAGTTGTTCCAATTGTCCAATACTCTATGTGGAAAACTGTTTTTCTTCACTTCTCTTCTGTAGTTATGTTTTTTATTTTCTTTCCATGTCCTCTTGTGTTTCTCTTGTTCCAGTTTAGTAAGTCCTCTCTATCAAGTATCTCTGTGCCTTTCATGATTCTGTAGATGGTCAGTAGGTCACCTCTCTCTCTTCTTTGCTCCAGAGTTGGTAACTCCAGTTTAGCCAATCTCTCCTCATATGATAGGTTTGCAAGTGCAGGTGCCATTTTAGTTGCTGCTTTCTGGATTCTTTCTATTTTATTTATATTCTTTTTGGTACTGGGTGACCACAATGTTGCCGCATACTCTAGTCTAGGCCTTATCAATGTAACCAATATTTTTTTTATCATGTCTTCATCCAAGTATGCAAATGCCACTTTTATTGATCTTAGCAAGTTGTAAGTCTCCCCGACAATTTTGTTAATCTGTTTATCATAGGACAAGTCATTTGTGATAATTACCCACAAATCTTTTTTGGATCCTACCTTCTTTACATCCTTGGTTCCAATTGTACATTTTCCTGATATTCTGTTTTTGCTTTTTCCAAACTCCATTATGGTAAACTTCTTAGTATTGAAGTCCACTTACCATTTGTGACTCCAGTTCCATACCTTATTCAGGTCTTCCTGCAG
The DNA here is from genome assembly GCF_046742065.1 of Oratosquilla oratoria. Classification (NCBI taxonomy): domain Eukaryota; kingdom Metazoa; phylum Arthropoda; class Malacostraca; order Stomatopoda; family Squillidae; genus Oratosquilla; species Oratosquilla oratoria. Next base: position 17,568,711 of record NC_134794.1, on the reverse strand, counting down.
TGCTTCACAGTCCTTATCAGTTTCTACTTTCCTTAACCCTAGATTACTCGACTTGTGCCATTCGGAATCACACAGTACGCAGTCATATGTTTCAAGCTGTATGGTTTTCACACAAATGTCTAATTGGCTACTTTTATTGTTTATATCATCAACACTGACCTAGAAACGAGTGTGGATATATGTGCCTTTGTACTCTGCCTTTATACAAGCTCCAGGTAAGTTTCAGTGATTCCATATGGCACAGGTCGAGTATAATAGGTGATTTTATTGTAAAAAAAAAAGACAAACATATGGTATTCCTGATATTCTGTTTTTGCTTTTTCCAAACTCCATTATGCTACACTTCTTAGTATTAAAGTCCCCTTCCCATTTCCGACTCCAGTTCCATACCATATTCAGGTCTTCCTGTAGTGCTTCACAGTCTTTATCAGTTTCTACTTTCCTTAACCACTTCCATACGGTGACACCTACGTAGGCGTCATGAGGAGCAAGTGGGTACGCGATGATGCCGACGTTGGCGTCTTGATTATATTTATTGTAGTCGTACCTGCGTGACCCTCATTCTCTCTAAACTGGCTTCATCATATTTTCTATGGTTATCCAAATTCATGGGTAAAAGAGAACGAGCGATTGAGCAGCGACTTTATTTTTTATAATGCGAGTATTATGACACAACATCGCACGTTGGGCAGCTAATGCTGCCAGACGTGCGATGTGCCCCGGAGTGAAGAGGTTAACAGTTTGGCGTCGTCTGCAAAGAAGCTCACGTAACAATTCACATCCTCGTCCATGTCATTCACATAAATAGCAAACAATATTGGTGCCAATACAGATCCTTGCGGTACTCCACTGATCACCTCTTTCCAATCTGAATATTTTTCTCTGAGCACTACTCTCATCTTTCTACCCGTCAGGAAGTCCTCAATCCATTTTAGTAGATTCCCTTGTATTTCTCCAATGTGTTCCAATTTTTTTTAGTCATTTTCTGTGTGGAACTTTGTCAAAAGCTTTTTGCAAGTCTAGGAAGGCACAATCAGACCATCCATTTCTTTCTTGCACTATGTCTATTAGTCTTGAGTAGAAGCATATTAAGTTTGTGGTGCATGATCTTCCTTGTCTGAACCCAAATTGTCTTGGGTTTATTATGTTGTTGTCTTCCAGATGTTTTACCCATCTATTCTTGATGATTTTCTCTCAAATTTTGGCTATAGTGCTTGTTAGTGATACTGGCCTATAGTTGGTGGGTTCTTCCTTGTTTCCTCCTTTATACATTGGTACAATAGTAGCATTTTTCCAGTCATTAGGTATCTTTCCTTCTTTGAGTGAGCTATTTATTATGTTGTGTATTTTGTCCATTAGTTCTTCTTTGCATTCCTTTAGAATCCAATTTGCAATACCATCCAGGCCATGTGATTTTCTGACTTCAAGTTTTGATAGGTGTTCTGATATTTCTTTTTGTGTTGTTGTATGAAGGAGTGATTGTGCCAACAGCACTGTATGGGGCAGAAACATGGAACATAAGAGAGGAAGAGAGAAGAAGTTTGAATGTGTTTGAGATGAGGTGTCTGAGAACTATGATGGGGGTTACTAGGCTAGATAGAATGAGAAATGAGGAGGTGAGGAGGAGAACAGGGGTGGAAAGGGAGTTGAGAGATAGGGTTGATGAAAGAATATTAGGATGGTTTGGACACATGGAATTACATTGAATCAAAATATCAATGTTCATCTAAAAATGTCGACAAATTAAAATAACATTTATGACAACTGGATCTAACAAATACCAGACAAGTATGTGTTTAAAGGCTGATTAGATTGTCATATTATTTTCTGTAAGATTAATTTTTCATATTCCGGATGAATTTGTGCTTAATAAATGTAAATCATTGTTAAAAATATATACGAGTTTCAGTTATGTATATAGATTAAGACTGCAATATCTCAGACTCGAGATAAGTTTTTTATATAGCTCAATATGTGATATTTTTCATAAGTAAGGTAGTGTGGGGGTATATCATACTACTAGTGGAAAAATATTACCGAGAAATCAGATATAAATCTTGAAGATAAGGCTGTTGGTCAGAAATATTCCTCTAGGAATGGGCTACCTACAACACAACTAAATTTATCAATACGAAACTAGGGACCTTTTATGGCTATTTAACCAAAATTTTTCATTTTGTACGGATCACCCCCGCTATGGGGGTGATCCGTACATACTATGGGTGTGTTCCTTACATGCTATTTTAACCCCCCAAAAAACATTACAAATTATAATAGATTAGATATTGCTGTCTAATATTAAACAAACGCATCATCTAAAGTGTTCTATTAATGAATGAGGAACAGAGAAGGAGTTTTTTGACGTCTTGGCGATCAGTATTAAATGTCCATTTTATCCCTGCAATACCAATAAGAAGTTTTATGAATGATAATTTGCTGTCTGAAATAAAACAAGTGCGCATCCAATATTTATTTAAGAAAACACTGGAAAAATAAAGTCAGTTATCACTCCTAGGCCAACCTCATTTCATATTAAATGAATATAATGGAACATTTAGCTTTACTTGCAGCTAGATGCAGGGAATGACACATATGTCTGGGGTATTGGCTGCATGTTATTGTGGCAAAGTGGCATGCAGTTGATACTTTAGGGTCTATATGGGGCGCCCCTACAGACCAGAGCCACACATCATTTTGGCTGTGATAGAGGAAAACTGTTCATAGCAAAATGATGACACTTTTATACTACGACTGTCCCTCCGTTATGCTGTCCCCCAACCCCTTGTTACTGTCCTGTACAATTTCTCTGAATATTCATTTCCTATTTCACCTACCTTCCCTGTGGTGGGGGAAAAGAATACTGCCAACAAGTAACACTTGGATCGTAAGAGGTGAGAAGAAAGGGAGGGGGATTGGGACTAGGCATCCTTCTCCTTGTAGCCCCACAGGGGACATTACTAAAAGAAAAAGCAAAGGCATAAGAGGGTCTGGGAGTTTTCCGACCAGCACCCTAAGGTTTGGGTCTTTTAATGTGCGTGGATGTGGTACAGATGAGAGTAAAAGGGAAGAGATAGGTAGTATGTTTGTGAGAAGAAAGATGGATGTGTTGGCTTTGATTGAAACTAAGCTGAAAGGGAAGGGTGAGTGTAAGTGGGAGGTTATCAGGAATGAAGAGAGGGTGAGGGTGGGAAGGGGAGGCTATACTAATAAGTGAAGAGATAGGTAAACGTGTAGTGGAGTGGAAGGAGGTTTCCTCAAGGATAATGTGGATGAAGGTGAAACTGGGAAAGAAGATGTGGGTTTTTGTAAGTGCATATGGGCCTGGTAGTGAGAAGAGTGTAGAAGAAAGGGAGGCTTTTTGGATAGATTTAAATGAGTGCATAGAGGATTTAGGGAGAAATATCAATGTAATAGTACTGGGAGACCTTAATGCTAGGGTAGGAAATGATCCAATTGATGGAGTGGTTGGGAAATGTGGAGTTCCAGGAAAGAATTGTAGTGGAGAGTTGATGGTGGAAACGTGTCTAGAGAGTTGATGATAGCAAATACAGTGTTTCAGAAGAAAGTCAAGCATAAGTACACATGGGAGAGGGTGGTGGAGGGAAGGGTAGTAGATAGAGCATTAATGGACTATGTAGTGGTAAATAGGATTATGATAGGAAGAGTTAAGGATGTACATGTGCTAAGGGGAGAGGGTGGGGGAATATGAGAATTTTTTGGTGGAAGGTAAGTTGAGAGTGGAGGATAGATGGAGAAAGAGGAAAGGGACAAAAGGTAGGGAGGTGCTTAGAGTGAACTCTTTAAATGAAAAGGAGAAGGAGTACAAGAAGAAGCTGAAGGAGGAGTGGGAGGGAGTGAAGGATAGAGTGGAGCTAGGTGTGGAGGAGGAATGGGGATGGTTCAAGGAGGGAATCACAAAGTGTGCAAGGATGGTGTGTGGAACAAGAAGGACAGGAGGAAATAGAAGGAAGGGTAGTGAATGGTGGGATGAGGAAACAAAGAAGGTTGTAGAAGAGAAGAAGCAAGCTATCACAGATTGGTTACAAAATAGGACAAGGGAGTCATATGAGAGGTACGAAGAAAAGAAAAGAGAAGTAGAGCACAAGGTAAAGGAGGCAAAGAGGAGAGCAGATGTGAAATGGGGTAAGAATATGACAGAAAATTTTGAAAGTAATAAAAAGATGTTTTGGAAAGAAAATATGAGAGGAAGAGGAGGCGAATCAAGTAGAGAAGAAAGGGTAAAAGGTGCAGATGGAGAGATGATAATGGAAGAGAAGGCAGTAAGGGGAAGATGGGCAGAATATTTTAGGGAGTTGCTAAATGTGAAGGAGGATAGGGAGGGAAAGATAGCTGCAGTGGGAAATGCTAAGAAAATGAGAGTGATGAGTGAGGAAAATGGAGGAGAAATAAGGAAGGATGAAGTGAAGGCAGTTGTTAAGATGATGAAAGCAGGTAAGGCACCTGGTCTGGATGGATGCCATGCAGAATGTCTAAAAAAAGGAGGTACAGTGATGGTGGACTGGCTGGTGAGGTTATTTAATGATTGCTGGAGAGAGGGTAGAGTGCCAGAGGACTGGAGGAGTGCCTGTATAGTTCCATTTTACAAGGGAAAAGGGGACAAGTGTGAATGTAGTAGTTTCAGAGGGGTTAGCTTGTTAAGTGTAGTTGGGAACGCTTATGGGAGGATCTTGATTGAGAGGATTAGGAGAGGAACAGAGAGAGTAATTGGTGAGGAATGGTGTGGATTTAGGACGGGTAGAGGTTGTGTAGATCAGATTTTTGTGGTAAGACATATGTGAGAAAGCTCTAGGAAAGGGAAAGGATGTTTTTTGGGCCTTTATGGACCTGGAAAAGGCCTACGACAGGGTAGACAGAAAGGCACTGTGGGAGGTTTTGAGGATATACGGGATAGGAGGAAAGCTTCTAGGAGCTGTCAAGAGTTTTTATGAGAGTAGTAGAGCTTGTGTCAGGATTAGAAATGGAGAAAGCGAGTGGTTCGAGGTAAAGGTGGGACTTTGTCAAGGATGCGTTATGTCGCCCTGGCTGTTCAACTTATACATGGATGGGGTAGTGCGAGAGGTAAATGCAAGGGTAGTGGGTCAGGGATTGGAGATGGTTAAAGAAAATGGAGAAAAGTGGGAGGTGAGCCAGCTGTTGTGGCAGGATCAGAGGAGGGATTGAGGAAGTTGGTGACAGAGTTTGGGGGAGTGTGTGATAGAAGAAAGATGAAGATAAATGTGGGTAAAAGTAAGGTGATGAGATGTACAAGGGGTGAAAGTGGCAGTAGTCTGGAAGTGAGCATTAAGGGAGAGCGACTGGAGGAAGTGGATAGTTTTAGATACTTAGGTGCAAATGTGACAGGAAAAGGTGGAGGTAGAATGTAGATTGAGAGAAGCGAGTAAATACCTTGGTGGATTAAAAAGTGTAATGAGGAATAGACATTTGGGAATGGATGCTAAAAGGAGACTATATGAAGGAGTGATTGTGCCAACAGCACTGTATGGGGCAGAAACAAGGAACATCATAGAGGAAGAGAGAAGGAGTTTGAATGTGTTTGAAATGAGGTGTCTGAGAAGTATGATGGGGGTTACTAGGCTGGATAGAGTGAGAAACGAGAAAGTGAGGAGGAGAACGGGTGGAAAGGGAGTTGGGAGATGGGGTTGATGAAAGAGTATTAGGATGGTTTGGACACATGGAAAGAATGAGTGAAGAAAGACTAGTAAAAGAGGTATGGAAGGCAGATGTGGACGAAGTGAACATGAGTGGACTTTCTAGGATGAGGTGGATGGATGGAGTGAAGGGGGCTTTGGGGAAGAGGGGAATGTCTGTTGAGGAAGGACGGGAGAGGACAGAAGACAGGGGTGAATGGAGAATGGTTGTATATGGATGATGCTGTGATGCATGAGGTGGAATGGGTGGGGGGATGGGGGGTGAGGTAGTATGTGTGAGCAAATTGTGACGCAGCCTGAAGGGATTTCTCCCCATCTTCTCCTTTGTGCATGGGGGGACGGAGAGGGGGGGTCGCCGATTTAATGAAGTGGCTTTGCTTTGGATGTGCTGTGTCTTGCAACACTGCCTCTGACCCAGGGCAGTGGACAAGGTGCAGGGATGACCCGTCATCCAGGAGGTGCTAAGATGGGAGGGAGGGTGGAAGGGTGTGGAGTGTATTCAGGGATGGAATGGGTGGGAATGATTTTATGCCTTTTCCTTTTTGGCTACCTCCTTTGAAAGGGGGATAAATCCTTGGTATATGTATGTGTATGTATATTTCAAAGTCGTTGAGTACGCCCTTGCTGAGGCATCAACACACCTTTGCAGGATTCTTTGGACACCTTTGCCGTGTCCTCTACTAGAGGGAAACAAAACTTGTCTGGAATATGAAATTTAGACTTGATCCGGAGAAAACTTACATTATAGCTGGTGTCGTCCTCGATAGAGAGGATTTTACCAGCATAATGCAGCTTTTCCCCAGCATTTCGACCTTCCTCTAATTCCAGCTCCACCAAACTTTTTGTACGCTACACTCCCTCCTAGCCATACTGCCTTCAAACCAGTATCACAGCAACAATGTTGGATAAAACCTAGACTTATCTTCATATATTACGTACATCTGCCTAGTATTTGTTATTCAATACCTTACCAACCTGATCTGGCTGCATTCAAAATTAGGAAACAATATGATATGAATGTCTCCAGTTAAATTGGATGCCACAAAAATAGAAAAATCTTATCTCCAAACCATACGCGGCGCACTAGGAGGAATGAAAGCAGCCATCATATTTACTGACGTCACTTCCTCTCTCAGTGTTTCCAACAGAACTCTTCTATAAATTCTCTAATTTTAACGGAGTTTGTACGGTCCGCCCCCATGTACGCTAATCCCCCACATTACCCTACACTAATACAATACATTACCATGTATAATTGTATCATCTTTTTACAGAGCTTCAGGCTTGAAAATATTTCATGTAATATTTATTACTAGGCCTAATAACAATCACATAGTTACTTTTATTGTTTAAGCCAAGTACTTTTATGTTAGGCACCTAGAATTACATACTGGTTCACATGCACTTATAATGATAATAGAAAAATAAATAAAACAATTCAAGGCAGTTAAAATTCAGAATTAGCCCAAATGATTGACAAGAAGATATTTTTTATCTCTCTGAAATTAAATGAAAGTATTTTTACTATTTGTCTATTAAAAGTAAATTTTAACAGGTTGGCTGGTTAAATATGTTGCCTAAGCCTGCAATTAGACAATAATCCTAGCATATACATTGCCAACATTAGTCACCCGATTTGGCTTATAGATCTAACTCCTGCCAGTCCTGGCTATGTAAACTGAACTTAGGCCTAACTAAAATTCTCATGAAACTTAAAGTAATTGCCTCACCTTTGCTTTGATCAGGCATCTGTTGTTTAAAATGCACGTCGTCCTATCCCTGACCCAACCACTCACAAACTGGTGCTTTGAAGTTCTTCAAATCCTCAGATGTATAAGGACTCGGTGAAAACACCAAATAGTTCACTATGTCATGGTAGGTAATTGCAGGTAGCAATGAATCATCAACAGACGCTGCATCATCTATTTCATACAGATTTTCCCCACGAATAAGTGCTAATTTCTTCTCATACCTCGCCCTCTCCTCCTTGTTAAGCCCATCACAATATCAATCAACAGTCTTTCAATTTTACTTAAGAAATATTCCTTTTTGCTATGACTGAGATGTATTTGTAACCAAAAAGCTTTGCCTGTAACACACACGTCTGATCCGGGTTAGCCGATGAGTTGTGACGTCAGTGCAGCCACTCTATACTTATCCTTTTTGAGTTTCTTTTCATGACCTCTTGTTTTTCCATTGTCATTTTTTAGTAAATCATTCCTATCAAGGATTTCCATTCCTTTCATGATTCTATATATAGTCAGTAGATCACCTCTTTCTCTTCTCTGCTCCAGTGTTGGTAGTTCCAATTTTGATCATCTTTATGTTAATTTGGAAAGAGTTGGTGCCATCTTTGTTGTTGCTGTCTGTATTCTTTCTCATTTCCTTCTATTCTTTTTAGTACTGGGTGTCCATAGTGTCACTGCGTATTCCAATTTTGGCCTAATCAATGTAACTGATATTTTTTTTAATCATTTCTTCATCCAAGTAATCAAATGCCACTTTCATTGACCTTAATAGGTTGAAGGTTTCTCCGACTATTTTTTTTTTATATGATTATCTGGTGTCATGTCTTTCCTGATTATTATTCAAAGATCCCTCTCCAAGTGCACTTTGTCATTGGTCTCTGTATTCTTTCTAGTTTCCTTATATTCTTTGTATTCTTTCTAGTTTCCCTATATTCTTTGTATTCTTTCTAGTTTCCTTATATTCTTTGTATTCTTTCTAGTTTCCTTATATTCTTTGTATTCTTTCTAGTTTCCTTATTCTTTTTAGTACTGGGTGTCCTTAGTGTCACTGCATATTACTGTTTTGGTCAAATTAATGTAACTAATATTGTGCTGTGTCTTGCGACAGTGCTTCTGACCCAGGGCGGTGGGCAAGGTGCAGGGATGACCCGTCATCCAGGAGGTGCTCAGATGAGAGGGAGGGTGGGAGGGGTGTGGAGTGTATTTGGGGATGAAAGGGGTGGGAGTGTTTTTATGCCTTTCCCTTTTTGGCTACCTCCCTTGAAAGGGGGAAAAAGTCTTGGTATATGTATATGTATGTAATATTGTTTTTAATCATTTCTTCATCCAAGTAATTAAATGCCACTTTCATTGACCTTAATAGGTTGAAGGTTTCTCTATTTTGTTTACATGTTTATTCGGTGTCATGTCTTTGCTAATTATTACTCCAAGGTCCCTTTTCAAGTGCATTTTCTTTAAAATGTGTGATTTTCATGTAATTTGACCGGAGATTAATTATGTTTTTAGCTTGTGCAAAATGACCAACCACAGCTACAAATACCGTAACAATTTAGCATATGGTTGCATTATTTGAACTATTTTCTCTAAAATGTGTGATTTTCATGTAATTTGATCATCAAAGAGAAGTTACGTTTTTACCCTCTGCAAAATTATCGACCACAGCTACGATTCATCCAGCCCGCCATCTATGATCACTGGTGGTATGGATCAAACTTCACTCTATTTATTAAGTTTCTTACTATTGTGTTATTATTGTAATAGACTGCATATAGTTGAATTATTTTAACTATTTTAAAATGTGTGATTTTCATGTAATTTGACCAAAGATGAATTATGTTTTTAGCTTGTGCAAAATGACCAGCCACAGCTACAAATACCGTAACAAATTAGCATATGGTTGCATTATTTGACTTATTTCCTTTAAAATAACTTATTTTCATGTAATTTGATCCAAGAGAATTTACATTTTAGCCTCTGCAAAATTACCGACCACAGCTAAGAATTTAACGACCAGACACGACCAAGGATGGTTTTTGCTCAAATGCAGAATATTACGTAAAAAATAGCATATGGTTGCATTATTTGAGGTATTTTCTTTAAAATTTGTGATTTTCATGTAATTTGACCCAAGAGAAGTTTTTAACTTCTGCAAAATTACCGATCACAGCTACGAATACCCTAACAAATTAGCATGTTGTTGCATTATTTTAACTATTTTTAATGTGTTTTTCATGTAATTTGATCAAAGGGAAGTTACATTTTTAGCCTCGGCAATATTACCGACCACAACTACAAATTTACGACCAAGGACGGTTTTTGCTCAAATGCACAATTTTGTCAAAATTAGCATATAGTTGAATTATTTAAACTATTTTCTTTAGAATGTGTCATTTTCATGTAATTTGATCGAAGAGAAGTTTTGTTTTTATAGCCTCTGCAGAAGTTGTTTATTTCTTTATAGTACAAAGATTACATAAATATTCCATGCAATTAAATACCAAAATTTCATTAAAATTTATTTAAAATAGGCAATACAAAATTTATAGACTATGAAATATCACATTACATACATTGGAAAAAGAAACTAACGAAGCAGAGGGGTTTCGTATTTTATATTCAGTGCAAAAAGTACATAGTTTTTTTTCGTGTAGGGTTACATTTGACGGAATCTGCGATATATACCGCCTGGGTAGACACCTGTGGTGCGTAATTACATGATTATATTGGATTAGGTTTGGTGGGGTGAAGCAGGGTCGCACTGGCAGAAGCGTCAGGTCGTGGACGAAATTATCCACAGTCCATGCCACGTGATGATCGTGGTGTGTACAATCATTTTATCTGCTCTTTTGCTTATTTCTTTACAGATAAAATTGTGAAGTTTATATAAGTTCTTGTATTTGTTCACTGATGGCATGGATCATTTGTATATTTATTGCAGTTTTTGTATAGCAAAAGTTTGTTCTAAAACTTCTTAAGTATTACAGTTTATGTTAGAGAGTTGTAAAGCATTACATATTTATTTGAACTTTATAGCCGAGATGTTTTTAGGATTTATAGCAATTAGCAAACTTACACTTTTTAAATGTAATCAACCTTTTGCATACGATTTTACCTGCTTATTATTCACACTTCTTCATCAAGTATCATATAAAAGAAAGGTCAGTAGCTACCATTTCAGTTTATTCTAAGACTTTGAGAAGTATAGGCTTGCATGTTCATGTTACCATGGAGGTCATAAAGACAAATAGGGGTGGAGTGAAATTGTGTTACAATGGTCACGTGTATGTTAAAAAATAAAATAAAAGATTATGTAAGATGGCAATGTGTTAAACAGAGGAGTGAAAGCTGTAAAGGAGGCTTGACCAGCGATCTCACGGTAAGTATGAGAGCCACGATATTTTACTTTTTCAAAAAGTTATCTCCTGGTAGATTTTGGTAGCTATACAGATTTTCATTTATATTTAGCATTTTAATTAGTAATATGATGCATGTAAATTCGCCTAGCCACAATCTAGATCCTTAGCCACAAAAACAAACTATAGGACTTTATGTACGGTGATGCCCAAATATTGAAACTTTGTCTTCAACTATTATTGAATCGTCATTTTTTTTATAAAGTTAACCCATCTCGCTAGGCAGCATCGATTGCAGTGGCCCACTTGTGCACGGGGATCCGGGACGCAATCCCTCCGGACAATATCCCTCCTGGACCGAATCTCTCCACAAAAGTGAGGGCACTAGACAAAATCCCCCCACGTTATTCAGATTAGCAGCTCTCCCATTATATATCATCACATGCAAAGCAACTTACCTTACCGAGGTGCTAATGAATACAGAACAGACATTCATATACTTGGTTGAATAAATCATTTATGGAAAAAGTTTTTTTGCTTCACTACTACACCTTACAAACATATATGAAAACATTATATATATTAAAATACATAAGTAAACATATGCTCATGTATACAGTCAAATATGATATGGGAATATATATTAAAATGCATTAATATATAAATACATTGTTATATTAAAATACATAAACATATACTCATGTATACAGTCAAGTATTATATGGGAATTATATTAAAATACATTAATATATAAATACATTGATATATTAAAATACATAAATATATACTCTGGGATGGATTGTGTCCAGGGGGGATATTGTCTTGGGGGATTCTGTCCAGGAGGGATTGTGTCCAGAAGGTATAGATCATTCAACTTTGAATATTCAACATTCTTAAGAAATATTATTTGAGGAATTATTCCTTTTTCTTTCTTTTTGATTTTCTTTAAACTAGTTGTGGTAACCGAGGAAATTTTAAAATACACACAAAAAATTCCAGTTGGACATGATAGCCCCACATATACAATCTTATATTTAAACTGCCATATTTTGAAAAAGACCATTTATTTAATTACAACAACAAACTAACAAAAAACAAAAGAACAAACCAGAGCATTTTAAGTTTAGCATTCGAAATTTCATCTGCTTTATTTTGTACTCATTATAAAGTTTAATCTTTGTTTTAAAATACAGAATTTTCCACTTCTGCTGACTAAATCATCAAGGATTTGAACTGATAAACTCCTCATTATATCAAAAATCATAAGCGATTTCAACTGACCAGCTCCTCACTATATCATATCCTCTTCAATAATTCGTGTCAAGCTGACTAAATCATCACCAATACAGGAACAACGGCGTTTACTTTAAAAGAACCCAGAAAGATGGCGATAGGAGTGTGGACAATATAAGATGCGTTTCATTTCCAGTTTCGTTGTGCAATAAAAGCTGATGCGTTATGATCAAACATATCAAGTACAAAGAATAATTCTTGTACACATTATGGATGAAGAGTCCACGCTAACTAAATCACAATAATATTTGAATTTGTAAAATTGGAAAAATTACCACACCATTATATACAAATGAAATAAAATGAAAAGTTTGAAAATTGTACAATGACCACTTCTTCATAAAATTTATTGGTTTGGAACTGGTATAGTGATCAGGATAGGGACATCCATCGATTGCTGCGCGAACGATGGATCGATCGATAGCGCAGCGCGACATGACATATGTATATGTCATGACATATACATACATATGTATATGTCATGACATATACATATGTCATGTCACGCTGCGCTATCGATCGATCCATCATTCGCGCAGCAATCGATGGATGTCCCTATCCTGATCACTATACTAGTTCTAAACTAATAAATTCTATGAAGCAGTGGTAATTTTACAATTCTAAACTATTATTTCATTTAATTTTTATATCATGACGTGGTCATTTTTCCAATTTTACATATTCAATTATTATTGAGATTTAGTTAGCGTGGGCTCTTCATCCATAATGTGTACAAGAATTGTTCTTTGTACTTGACATGCTTGATAATAACGCATCAGCTTTTATTCCACAACGAAACTGGAAATGAAACTCATTTCTTATATTGTCCACACTCCTATCGCCATACCTCTGGGTTATTTTAAACTTAACGTCAAATGAACTTAATACTAGGATGGTCCGCCCAAGATCCATACAAATCTTGGGTCCGCCGTTGTTCCTGTATTGCTGATGATTTAGTCAGTATGACACGAATTATTGAAGAGGATATGATATAGTGAGGAGCTGGTCAGTTGAAATCGCTGATGATTTGTCAGCAGGACAGTGACTGAAGAGGATGTGACATAGTGAGGAGTTGGTGAATTCAAATCGCTGATGATTTAGTCAGCAAGAGAAACTGACACGTACTAAATACTGAAGAGGATGTGTTATAATGAGGAGTTTGTCAGTTCAAGTCGTTGATGATTTAGTCAGCAGAAGAGGATACTTCTGTATTCTAGAACAAAAATTAAACTTTATAGGGAGTACAAAATAAAGCAGATGAATTTGAGTGCCAAACTTAAAATGTTCTGGTTTGTTCTTTTATTTTTTATTAGTTTGTTGTCGTAGTTAAATAAATGGTCTTTTTTCCAAATCCGGCAGTCTAAATATGAAATTGTATATGTGGGGCTATCATGTCCAACTAGAAACTTTTGTGTGTATTTTAAAAATTCCTTGGTTACCACAACAACTAGTTTAAAGAAAATCAAAAAGAAAGAAAAAGGAATAATCGCTGAAATAATAATTCTTAAGAATGTTGAATATTCAAAGTGAAATGATCTATACTAAAATGTCCTCCCTGCACAAAGGGGGCCACTACGATCGCTGCTGCCTAGTGAGATGGGTTAACTTTAGCAAAGGATGCTGTCAATTACTAAAATATTGAAGAGAAAAAAAACTAACTAATGAATTTTATTGGTTCGGGTTAGTGACGATTCAATAAGAGTTGAAGACAAAGTTACAATATTTTGTGCATCCCCGTACATAAAGTCCTATAGTTTGGTTTTGGTGGCTAAGGATCTAGATTAGGGCTAGGCAAATTTACATGTATCATATTACTAATTAAAATACAAAATATAAATGAAAATTTATATAGCTACCAAAAACTACCAGGAGGTAACTTTTTGAAATACAGCCTTCACTCCTCTGTTTAACACATTGCCATCTTACATAATCTTTTCTTTTATTTTTTAGCATACATGTAACAATTGTAGCACAATTTCACTCCACCCCTATGTCTTTGTGACCTCCATGGTAACATGAACATGCAGGCCTATACATCTCAGAGTCTTGAAATAAACTGAAATGGTAGTTACTGACCTTTCTTTTATATGATACTGGATGAAGAAGTGTGAATGATAAGCAAGTAAACATACATACATACATACATACATATACCACGGCTTTTTCCCCCTTACAAGGGAGGTAGCCAAAAAGGGAAAGGCATAAAAACACTCCCACCCATTTTATCCCTACATACACTCCACACCCCTCCCACCCTCCCTCTCATCTGAGCACCTCCTGGATGACGGGTAAAAACGTATGCAAAAGGTTAATTACATTTAGAATGTGTAAATTTGCTAATTGTTATAAATCATAAAAATATCTCTGCTATAAAGCTCAAATAAATATGTAATGCTTTACATCTCTCTAAAATGTAAAATGTAATACTTAAGAAGTTTTTAAACAAACTTTGCTATAAAAACCCACAATTAAAATATACAAATTCTAAAAAATTTCAAAACATTTATCCACTCATAATAATCTCACCTCAAAGTTCAAACAATGGAAAAACATTTGTTTGAACAAACTTTATAAAAACCATCAAAACGCAATCAGGGGTCCTTCAAACATGAAACAAATTAAGAAAAAACATTTCTTTAATAGAATAAAATCAATTATGAATCTTTCAAAGGAAATAGTATTACCCCCAAAATAAACTGTTATCATTATCTTTAATCAAATGTTTTCTGATACCAATGCCAATTAATGCACACTATCTCACATAAGATCCTTAAAGAGTTGTAATATTTTTCAAAACTACTCAGTCAAAACTACTTGTATTCTATTCTATCTTACCTTGAATTAAAAAAAAAAAAAAACCGGTTCAATAATTAAAAGGAAACAAAATTAAAATCAGAATAAAAAAAATCTTAATAAAAATAAAATCATAACCCCCAAAAAATCATATAGATTTAGATAAGAATGCCATCAGGTTATGTGAGATTTTTAGAGTGTGAGCATTTGTCCATTTTTTAATTAAGGCTGTGAGCATTTGTCCGTACCCCATAGACCTCTGCATTGAGCAGACTGACCCACCTGATTCATGAAAAGTACAAAAACGTTGTGCCCATGGAAGATTTTAATTACAGAATCATTGACTGGGAAAGGAAGCAAATTTTTTCTTAGACGTGGTGCAGGATAACTTCCTAAAACAAATAATTACCGATCCGACGAGGGAAGAGGATACTCTGGACTTACTCTTAACTAATAATGAGCACCTAACGAGTAACGTGAAAGTGGGAAATAGTCTAGGCTCTAGCGATCATCAAGAAATAAGATATTTTATATGGGTATAGTTAAAAAGTACGAAGAGCCAATTTTGACAAGACGAGAAACTATATGAGATATTTGATCACTTACGGGACCGACCCAGGGGGGCTGTGACTAGATGTCATTAGCGTGGTCAATAGTCGGGTCACGAAGGGTAATCGTACCTTAGGCTAGTTCACTTGTGTGAATGGAGGCCAGACAAGCAATATCCAACCCAAAGGGCTTCTTACAAAGGATTACAAAGGCAGAGCATGCCGACAGGAGACCTTTTGGTCCATATCTAGGTCGGATGCGAAAAATCATAATAATAGAATAATAATAATAAAAAAAGTATAATGTATGCAACATAAAAAATACATAAATAAATGCATAGGTATAGTTGAATAACAAACATACAGGTAAACAGTAAATAAAAATAAATTGACACAACTAATAATAAATGAAAATCAAAGACAAATGATAAAGCAAAAACAAATAATATAAAATAAACTATAATCATTACAGCATCTTGCTTAGGTGTTTATCTAAATGAGTCTTAAAGCTTCGAACTGAACTACATTGCACTATCTGTGCAGGAACTTTGTTCCATTCATTAACTACACGGTTGGCAAAGTTGTTTCTACCTACTTCCCTGGCGCTGAATGATCATTTTGGTCCCAGTGCCTGGCCGTCGGCCAAAAACTCATAAAATCAATCAATCAATCTACCTACTTCCAATTTGAATCTATTTCCGGATAGTTTGAGATCATTGTTTCTTGTCTGATTCTCATTCAATGTGAAAATTTTGTCACTTTTGATGTTGCCAATTCCCTTTAGAATCTTAAAGACCTGTATCAAGTCACCTCTGAGTCTACGCTTTTTTAGGGAAAACAGATATATGTTTTAGTCGATTTTCGTATGATTTATTTTTGATATTTGGAATCAGTTTTGTGGCTCGCCGTTGTACTTTTTCCAGTCTGTCAATGTCTTTATTGAGATTCGGTGACCATACAGAAACAGCATATTCCAAATGTGGACGAACTAACAATTTATATAGCTTGTTAATGAGTGATGGACTTTTGAAATCAAAAGATCACGCAATCAGTCCTAAAATCTTATTTGCTTTCTCAGAGGCTGAAATACACTGCTTGGATGATTTGAGGTCGTTACTGATAATTACGCCGAGATCTTTTTCACTATCCACTTTTGTTAACAAATTTCCAAATAACTTGTAATCGTACTTACTCTTATTTTCAACCATGTGCATTACCTTGCATTTACTCATGTTAAATTTCATTAGCCACTTTTCAGACCATTGCTGTAATTTATCTAAATCTTCTTGAATATCTAATTGGTTAAAGTGACCATTTGCCATTCCGCACAGTTTTGTATCATCAGCAAATTTGGAAACAGTAGATTTTAGTCCATGGTCTATATCATTTATATATACTATGAATAGAAGTGGCCCAAGAACAGAACCCTGAGGAACTCCACTTGTAACATTTTCCCATCTAGAAGTTTTTCCATTTATAACAACTTTGTTTTCGACCATTCAACCAATTACTAGTCCAACTTAATAGGCTACCACTTATTCCGTGTAAAGCTAATTTAGTAAGTAGTCTTTCGTGTGGGACGGTATCAAAAGCTTTTGCAAAGTCTAGGTATATCAAATCTATATTACAAAGGATTTACAAAGGTGGAGCATGCCAACAGGAGACCTTTTGATCCATATCTAGGTCGGATGCCAAAAAAAGAAAAAAAGAAAAAAAAAATCATTAATAATAAATTAAAACTATAATAATGTAAATAACAAATAAAATACATAAATAAATGCATAGGTATAGTTGAATAACAAACAGGTAAATAGTAAATTATAATCAATTGACATATAACTAATATTAAATGAAAATCAGACAGACAAATTATAACAAAACAAAAACAAATAATATAACATAATTATAACCATTACAGCATCTTACTTAGGTATTTATCTAAATGATTCTTAAAGCTTCGAACTGAACTACATTGCACTACCTGTGCAGGAAGTTTATTCCATTCATTAACTACACGGTTGGCAAAGTTGTTTCTACCTACTTCCAAATTGAATCTATTTCCGGACAGTTTGAGACCATTGTTTCTTGTCTGATTCTCATTCAATGTGAAAATTTGGTCACTTTTGATGTTGTCAATTCCCTTTAAAATCTTAAAGACCTGTATCAAGTCACCTCTGAGTCTACGCTTTTTTAGGGAAAACAGATTCATGTGCTTAAGTCGATTTTCGTATGATTTATTTTTTATATTTGGAATCAGTTTTGTGGCTCACCGTTGTACTTTTTTCTATATTGTTTCTTTTGTCATAATTCGATATAACTGTGTCATCTGTACAGAAAAAAAAAAAATAGGGAAAGGATAGGCCCAATTCAACTACACAACTCCGAAAATAGATATAGCTTACATAACAGGTTTTTAGAGAAAACTGAGTACGAGAGAGACTTGGGAGTTCTAATGAGTCCTGACCTTAAATTCAGGAAACAATGCATTAGCGGCAGGAATAAAACAAACAGAGCATTAGGCTTCATTGCTAGGACGGTTACGAATAGAAATTCAGAGGTAATTATCAAACTCTATCTAGTGTTAGACCTATCCTTGACTATGCGGTACAGTTTTGCTCTCCGTCTAATAGAATGGACATCAATTCACTAGAATCAGTACAGAGGAGAATGACCAAGATGATACATGGTCTCAGAAATTTACCTTACAAAGAGAGGCTTAGGCACCTCAACTTGCTGAACGGACAAAATGTCCTGAAATCTGCACCCCCGGGACAAAATGTCCCCATTTTTTTTTCAACAAATATTGATTTTTATCAATTGTTTATACATTTTGGGTCATAGTTAATCATGGTTTTATAACAACCCTTAAATTCTGGAGAATCTCTATATATAAACACAAAGTACAATAATATTTGATATTTTATTAAATATCACAATGATGAATCACAGTACATCTCACAAATCATATAAGATGATAAATCACAGTACAGGTGTAAGAGGTGTGACAAGCACTTTGTGAGCAAACTTAGAGCACATCTGAGGTGTTAACCAAGGAATGGGGGTGTGAAAGAGGTGTGATAAGCACCTTATGAGTACAATTACAGCACACAATTATGCTTTATTGGACTTATATTGTATGCCTATAAAAAAAAATCAAGTTAAAAACCAAAAATTCACCAAAAAACATATAAAGGAATAAAGTAAAACACATCTGACAAATCTTTAGAAAAAAAAAAATGAGGACATTTTGACCACCCACCTAGGCCGTTGGGGACATTTTGTCCCAGGGGTGCAGATTACAGGACATTTTGTCCTACATTCCCTTAACTTACATCCTCTGGAAAGACGCAGAGTGCGGGGTAATCTAATAGAGTTCTTTAAGTGTATCAAAGGCTTTAACAAGGGTGACACAAACAAGGTCTTCATATTAAGACAACAGAGCAATACTCACAGTAATGGGTTTAAAATGGACAAATTTAGATTTAAGAAGGAAATAGGCAAGAATTTTTTTTATAAATAGCGTGGTCAACGAATGAAACGGGTGTAGGACATTTAGTCTTCTGGACAATTAGTCTTCCACTAGTTATTCTTCTGACAATTAGTTTTCCACTAGTTAGTCTTCTGACAATTCGTCTTCTAAAAATGGACATTTAGTCTTCTGATGTTCTTTAGAATCAAATAAATTAGAAAATTATTCCACATCTACTATTGTCTCCTTCAAATTTAGAATACCAAAATGCCAATAATTATTTTCATTTATTCATTTTTGAAGCACCAACATAACTGCTTTGGTTAATTTATCATTCATTTTATTTATTTGTTTATTCATCTATTATTTATTTATTATGAATGAATGTAATAATAAAAATTTCATTTTGGCGCCAAATAAGTTGAAAAAGGCATGACTTCAGAGCGGTGTATATGAATGGGGATGAAACGTCCGGGGTTGACAATTTCACGAGGCCGAAACATCCGGATCCATGACATAATTCCTCCACCCAAAATACCTCCAGCCAAAATCCCACACCCAAAAACTTCCTCAACCACCCATAATACCTCCATGCATTTGATAAGTGATATGACAAGGACATTTTGGAATGATATTGTAAACAATACGTAGAGTATAGAATCCTATATCAGTATCTGGTCGCCATCTGTAATGGCATATAGTAATTAAGCCGATTTTCAAAATTAAGGGGGTACGCGACACCTGGGGGGGTGAATTTGGTCAAGATATGGCATTTTTCAAAATGTGTTCAAAATGTTCGTATACCACTTAGAAATAAATCCCGACAAATAATTTTCCAGCCGCGCGCAATTTAAAGGTCCTGGGTGAGGATTAAAGGGACAGATTTAAAGGCGCAACCCACACTAGAAGGAGGCGTGCCACTTAGGACCTTCAGGCGCAGCGAATAACGTTGAAATTTGATTGAATTTACACTCGCCCAGTGTATCAACGGCCAATACGATTGTGGAGGGGAAGGGAGGAAGGTGGAGGGAGAATATTTCGCCAACTTTGTGCGAAACTAAGCGTTAGTTACTGGCTAGCTCTGAAAAGGGAAGTACGCATGTCTCATGAGCGCTCATTGCAATCTATTACTTTAGCTAGTACATATTACTCTTTAGTACAGTCATCATGGGTAGCAAAAAGAACAAAAGAACATCACAATGACAAAAAACAGCAGTTAAAGATGGCAAGCAGTCAAAGACGACTAAAGATCTCACCACCTCTCACTCCACCACCGCCCTCACCTGCACCTCTGTGACGGTAACAGAGGTAAAGGACAACATTAGACTAAACAATTCAAAGAGGAAGATTAAATCCAAAGAAGAAAGCAAGAGGAAAAAGATCAAGGCTATACAGGAAGAAGAAAGAAGAAGGGACATCATATGATGCTGGAGGGGGTGCCCTACCAACATAGATTGGCGAGGGGAATCTGATGAGGAAAGAGAAGGCGCCCACTACTGGAAAATAAACCTCTTTCCAATGATTTAGATACCCTGAAGACCCCCAGCAGAGAGGTTTCATATGAAGAAACCGCCAAAGGTGCAAAAAAGCAAATTATATGATGTTCTCGTCTGTGCGTCGTCACTACTGTGACATATTTATACTTTAGTTTTTCAGTATTTAAAGTACTTATAATTAAAATATGTTGATAATTTTTACTGTACTTACTTATTATATAATAAGAATTAAGCCATGAAAAAATCAGTCAAATTGGTGAAACTATAAGCAAGTTACAGATATATTCATATTTCAAGTTGCCATATCTCCGTTCGATATTTTTCTACTTTCTTTTAACCCCTTCCATACGGTGCCGCACACGTAGGCGTCATGGGGAGCGAGTGTATTCGCGAGGCTGCCATATCGGCGTCTTGATTATATTTATTGTAGTCGCCCCTCCATAATGACATTCTTTCTAATTCTTTTGTAATCGCATTTTCTATGGTTATCAAAATTCACGGGTGAAGAGAGAACGATCGATATAAGCGGTGACTATATTTTATGATGCGAGTATTATTACGACACGTCGTACGGCTGGCATTGGCTGCTGCCACCGAGATCTAAGTCCATGACGCCTACGTGTGCGGCACCGTATGGAAGGGGTTAATCATAAAAAATCTAATATACATTAGATTTAGATGAAACTTACAGGGAATATTACTTTTAGTAACTGCTAGGGCCGATCGTTTGAATATTTTGAATAGGAAGAAAGAGTTCGGAGTAATAATGGAAACAAGAGCAAATTTTTTTTATTTTTCACGATTTTTGCCAGCCATTAAAATTGAAATGCCTGTATGCAAAAGTATAAAGGAAATTGTTCAATTACTCAATGACCGGCCCTAGGTGTGCCTACTGACTAATCATAGCCAAAATATAAAACAAATTGGTCCACGTATTATGGTGCTGTGCACTTTTAAATGTCGCTACTGGTATACGTACATGTGTACATACATCATTCTGCTTCACCTAAAATGTAGGCAATATGGATACCTATTTACCTGAGAAGTTTCAGCTCTTTACTCTAAATATTTTAGAAAATGACCTCCAGGTGTCGCGTACCCCCTTAATATAAAATAAACAAATAAATAAATAAATAAATCAAATCAAATAAGATACGTCTGACTCCAATTACTATATGCCAATAGTATACCACATGTCATTACAAATTGCGACCAGGTACTGATATAGGGTAAAATACATTATTTGATTTAGCTTCTGATTTTAAGAACCATTGTATCCAATTCATTAAACAATTACCTACGAGTGAACATGTGAACTGAAGTCGTTGTATTGTTTTGTCTTATTCCTTTGATAAAAAAATCTACAAAGAATTAATTATTCCTTTAGTCAATTGTTTTGTCTGATTCCTTTGATTAACAATTATTACATAGAATTGATTATTCCTTTGATCTACCATACTACCATAATCCTGAATGAAAAAGTCCTCTAATAATACTTTCTATAGGATTCTATACTCTACATATTGTTTACAATAGCATTCCCAAATGTCCTTATCATAACACTTATCATTTGCATGGATGATTTGAGATCGTTACTGATAATTACGCCGAGATCCTTTTCACTACAGTATTCACTTTTGTTAACAAATTTCCAAATAACTTGTAATCGTACTTACTCTTATTTTCACCCATGTGCATTACCTTGCATTTACTTGTGTTAAATTTCATTAGCCACTTTTCAGACCATTGCTATAATTCATCTAAATCTTCATTCCGCAAATTATAATTATTCCAATAAACTTGACAATTTAAGATTATAACCTTCTAACCAGTACAAACAGCATTATATGCATGGAGGTATTTTGGGCATTTTTGGAGGTATTCTGGGTGTGGGATTTTGGCCGGAGGTATTTTGGGCGCCAGGGTCGGGTCACCTCTGTGGCCCAAAAATGGTGCAGGCTCGACCCCAACGTGTGCGGTCGTTTAGGCCTCATGAAATCGTAGACCTCGGACGTTTCGGTTCCATTCATATGTACCTCTTTTAAGTGATGTCTTATTTCAACTTCTTTGGTTACAGAAGAGAATTTTCTATCTTATTTTAAGGTATTGTGACTTCACAAGGTAATTTCAAAATTATCCTAAAATAAGATCTATTATGAGTGCATAACCCTTATTGGATTTCAGATACATTTTCACTTCTAAGAAAACATGGTTTTGCTGTGCAAGGGAATTTCAGTCTGTCAGTTGTATAAAGTGTTAAGATACACATTTTTTTTACCTTCTATTCTATGTGAAAGGAAATGATTAATGTTATTCCAGAGGTCAACCGATCACCCTTGTACTTGGAAGACCACCTCCAATAGGGAGACCTGACCTCTAGATATTCATTTTCACATTCCTCGCTGATATGCTGAACGGATAATTCGTCCCCGGACAACTGGTCCGCAAAACTGCAAACTTGGACAACTTGTCCACAATAATGTGAACAACTCGTTCGCGCAATTGATTCACCATCACACATATACCTCATTATAGCAACACATCAATCAACTTGGTATACGTCATACCAGACGTGTAATACAATGGCTATATTAAATCACCAATTGATAATAAAATCATAATGACTGAAGTTTTAAGCAGATTATCTTATTTTAACTTGAACACAAGTTACTGGGAAGACTAAATGTCCATATTTATATTTCAAATGTATTTAACCTTTTGCATACATTTTAACCTGCTTATTATTCACACTTCTAAATCCAGTATCATATAAAAGAAAGGTCAGCATCTTTTGATAGGCGATAGGAGAGTGGACAATATAAGAAAAGAGTTTCATTTCCAGTTTCGTTGTGAAATAAAAGCTGATGCGTAATGATCAAGCATGTCAAGTACAAAGAATAATTTTTGTACACATTATGGATGAAGAACCCACGCTAACTAAATCACAATGATATTTGAATTTGTAAAACTGGAAAAATGACCACGTCATGATATAAAAATGAAATGAAATAATAGTTTAGAATTGTAAAATTACCACTTCTTCATAGAATTTATTGGTTTGTAACTGGTATAGTGATCAGGATAGGGACATCCATCGATTGCTGCGCGAACGATGGATGGATCGATCGCGCATGACACATACATGAAAAAATTAGAGTGACAGTTTGCATGAGAGAGGACATTCCCCTGGAAGGCGGTAAGTCGGGTGGGTCACAGGGACAATGAGTCGACATTAGGTCACATTCGCACGGTTACAGTTGACGGAATCCGCGATATATGCCGCCTTGGTTGTTGTTGTTGTTGTCGTTCCCTAGACTGTCTGTCCGAGCAGTCCCGTCTCCACAAGGAAGGCCACAGCCGAAACTGGGTTTTCCCACAAATCCTTTATAGAGTGTATGTTGTGTTGTTTGCGTGCATGATTGTGTATAATGCAGTCTTCCATTATGTGTTGTATGGTATGGGGTGAAGTGTTACATCCTGGGCAGCTGTTCACAACACGGTCGTCCAGCCTCTTCTGGTAGCTTAGAAGTGCTGGGTGGTGACCGCATCGCAGTCTGGCCAAGTGGACTCTGTCCTTTGGTGGGAGAGAGGATTCAGAAGGGTGGATATCAGGGGGTCTGGCATGCAGCAGTGTGTTGTCTTTCAGTGTGTTAATGGAGCAGTGAGTGATATGATTATGAATATGTTTCCGGAGGCTGGTATTTGGTGGTTGTGGAGGAAGAGAAGAGAGTATCTGTGTGTAATAAAGGTCTTTGGGTGTAGTTTTAATGTTTCTTGGTGTGTGTGGGTGTTCTGCTATGTAGTGTAGCGGGTGTGATGTGTTTGTGGTGGCTGCAGCAAGTGTTTGTGTGCCTCTCATGTCGAGGTGGTCCTTGACTTTGAGGACTTTTGTTTCATGGTGTAAATGGTCTGTAGGTGATGTATTTGTGCAGCCTGTAATTGTTTTTAGGGCTTTGTTTTGTATGATTTGAAGGGTGTTGTGGTGTGTCTCACTGAGATTAGGAGCCCATGCAGGACTCGCATAATTCATCACTGAGCGTATGCATTGTTTGTATATTGTTATATTAGTTTCTTTGTTTTGTCCAAATGTTGTTCCAGTGATTGACTTAAGTGCGTTAAGTCTAGGTGTGCATTTGTTTTTTATGTTTGTGAGGTGTTGTTTGAAAGACATGGATGTATCGTATGTTACACCAAGAATTTTCGGTGTGTTTGTGTGTGGTATTAGAGTGTTGTTGATGTAGAGATGAGGTATGTATTTGTGTTCTTTTGTCCAGTTGGTGAGAAGTGTTGCTGTAGATTTGGTTGGAGCTATTTTGAGTCTGTTTGTGATGAACCATGTGTTGAGTGTGTCAAGGTAAGGCTGGATTATTTCTGCAGCTTTGTCTGTGTTACGATGTGTGCATGTGATTGTTATGTCGTCTGCGTAGGAAGAGATTTGTATTTCTGAGGTGTCTGGCGTGGGTAAGTCATGCATGTATAGATTAAATAATGTGGGGGATAGAACTGAGCCCTGTGGTACTCCGTTCTTAATGTTTCTGATGTGCGATGATTGGCCATTATATGACACATGAGCATTCCTGCCTGCCAGATAATTGGCCAGCCATCTTTTGGTGTTATTGTGCATGTCTGTGTTATATATTTTATTTGTTAGGTTGTGGCGGGGGATAGCATCAAAAGCTTTACTAATGTCCAATGTTATAAGAAGTGTTCTGTGGTGGGGCCTATCTGAATTGATGCCATCTAAAATTCTTTGTGTGAGGTTTGTCAGAAGAGTGTTTGTGGAGTGTAGTGGCCTAAAACCGTGTTGTGAGTCAGCAAGGGGAATATATGGTGTGACAAGTTTAAGTATTAGGCGTTCAATGACTTTAGAGGGGGTGCAGAGAAGTGTGATTGGGCGGTGCGATGTTGGGATTGTTGGGTCTTTGTTCGGTTTTGGAATGGTGATTATTTTACCATGCTTCCAGATGTCGGGTATAGTGTTGTGTGAATAGCTGTAGTTTGCAATGTTTGTGAGTGCGTGTATACCTTGTGGTCCAATGTGTTTTAGGTGGATGTTGCTTATGTTATCAGGGCCACAGGCAGATGAGTGCTTGAGATTATGCATTATGAGTTTTGTCTGACTGTCTATGAAGGGTGTATAGTCTGAGTCTGTGGGGAAGTCTTTCTTACGTCGAATGGTGCGTCGGTCGTCAGGGTGAGATGTAAGATGGCTCGTCTGTGCAAAATGACGTATGAGTGCGTTTGCTTGTTGTCTGTTTGAGGGTAGATTATCTGTTGTTGTGATTATTGCTGCGTGAGAGCGTGTAGTGTTAGTGTTGGATAGTGTGATGCTGTTGAGTGTTTTGTACAATTTGCTGGTGTTTGTTTTGTGATCAAGTGTATTGATAAAGTTTTGCCAATTTTGTGTTTTTTGTTCATGTATTTTATTGGCAATCACAGTGTTTAGTGTTTGTATTTGGTCTGCTATGTTTTGAGGGATAGGTGTGGGGGTATCGTGTTTAAGTGTGTCACGTTGTCTGATGAGGCCTTGGATTTCTGGTGTGAAGTTGGGGTTGTGTGATTTTCTGTTGCCTCTAGGGATGTATCTCTTGTCTGCGTTTTGTATGATTGTATTAAAAGCGTGCACAGCATTGTTTATGTTTGTGATTGGTGTACTGTTAAGTGTTTCAAAATGTTGTTCTGTCTCTTCAGTAAAGGTTTCCCAGTTAGCTCTCTTGTAATTGGTGTAAGTGTGTCTGTGGCCAGCTGGGGTGCATCTTGTTTTGGTGGTGATGATGATTGGAAGGTGGTCAGAACCAAGGGCTCCGACCACTCTCCATGATGTTGTTGGGGTTAGGCAGGGGGAGCAAAAGGTGATATCAGGAGAGGAGGGAGTGTAGAGGGCTTGGTATGGGATATGTGTATGATTATGCGTGTTGTTCATGATAGTCAATGAGTCGAATTGAGTCTGTATATCAAGCCCTCTGTCTGTGTCAGGGTTGTCGACAAACCAGGCAGACGACTTGGCGTTGAAGTCACCACCCATGATCAGGTTGGGGATTGAGGTTAGTTGGCTGAGTTGAGGTCTGAAGGTGTTTGGAACTGTGGGGGATGATTGGGGGGGAATGTACATGTTAACTATTGTTAGTGTTGAATTGTTGCCTGTGCGGATACGAATGGATTGGGTTTCTGTTGTGTTATCTGTGGTAGGGAGGAGAATTTTGGTTGTGGCACTTGTGTCCACAAAACAGATGGAATGGTGGATCAGGGTGATGAGTCCACCGCCATTGCCGTCAGTCCGGTCTTGTCTGATGGTGGTGTAATTATGAAATGATGGTGTTTTGTGCGAGTGTCTTAATTTTGTTTCTTGTAAAATTGCAATGTGTATGTTGTGTTGTTTAAGAAAGTGTTCAAGTTCATGTTTTTTAGTGTTAATACCGTCAATGTTGTGTTGTAATATGTTGATGTTGTGTGTTTTGTATGTGTTGTATGTTGCCGTTTGGGGTTGAGGTTGGGGTGGTAGTGGGGAAGGTGTAGGATCTGGGTCAGAGGGGGGGAAAGGAGAGATCGGGGACAAAGGAAGGGGAGTACTAATCGGGGGTAAGGGCAAAGGGAAATTGGGAGTGGGTAAGGGTGTTGGCTGTGGTTGGGGAGGTGGGATTGGGGTTACTGGAGGGCAGGTAGAACATGTCCAAGTGTTTGTGTATTGGTTTGTGTCAGCAAGTGTTGTACAAGTGAGGTGGGCCCAGTTTTTGCACATATTGCACTGAACTGAGCCCTTTGTCTGTCTGCTCGAAGTAATGGGTTTAGAGCATGTTGGGCATGTGTATTTTGTGGTGGGCCCAGGATTGCTCTCTACATCTCCGGCTAAAAGTAGAAGAGGGGTGATCGCCGGAAAATGACCCCTCAGTGCAGAAAAAACGTAACATTGTGTGTTGGAAAAAAAGGATTGTGGTACTCCCCCAGGTAGGCGTAGCTCCTCCTTGGGGATCGGTGCCATCTGCGTAGAGCTGATGGCCAGGGGTGGTTGCTGCTGATTGGCCCCCAACTCTTGGGGTTGGGGGGTGGTCCCACGACGTAGACGTTGCAGCTCCAGGACCTGTGGTGCGTAATTACACGACTGCATTGGATTAGGTGAGGTCGGGTCATCATGGTCGCACTGGCAGAGAAGCGTCAGGTCCTGATGACCTATGTAAAATTGATTACACCTTGCGTTCTACAAGTTATTGTCTTTCAATTTAGTCAATACTCAAAAAAGATATTTTATTCATGAGATCCACGATTTATGTAATCTTTTTAGTAGGCAATATTTAATTAATCTTTTAAATTATTGTAAATTAAAAGTCGCATAATTTTTATTTAGCTTGTATTAGCTTATGATGAATTGATGATGCAAAAATCATTGTGTTGCGAAAAGTGATGTGAATTCAGTAATTAGTGTCATCTCAACTGACGATTGTTGAGCATGGAAAGATAATGTGAACTCGGTGTCATCTCGCTGTCAGTGGTACTGCGAAAATTGACAAGAATTCAGTAATAACTATCAACTCAACTGATGAATTAAAGAAAAAGTGAATATAAATTAGCAATCACAGTCAACACAAAATATGATTAACAAAATTCCTCTTAGGTTCTCTCTTGTAATTTTGCTATGCAATAGCTTTCATCCATTCTATTGTACATATATCTTGTCTTGCATGTTTTACTTTATTTCAAGGATTAGTTTCGGAGGACGTGTTAAAAAGGCTTTTCTAGAAGGAAGTGAGCCTCATCAGGATGTAAACCACCTAACCATTGCGAGTTGACAATTTACACCAAATTTAGGTCGTGTATATCGTATCAAATTAAGTTCGAATATATCATAAATCATTGCAAGATACATTTTATGCCCAAAAATATTAGTTGTCGGTTTAATTAATGCAGTTGATGCTAGTTCTTGTTAGTTGTCGCTGGTTCTTGCTAGTTGTCGCTAAGTAGTGCGACCGGCCCTTGTACCTTTTTCATGTATATACAAAATATGTATTTCTATTCAACTATGCACTTGAATATATAATTTACGAAAGCGCTCTGCTTCGTTAGTTTCTTTTCCCAAGTGGTCTACTTTGAATAAGTTTCTATTTGGTAAGGAATATTATTGAATCGTCTCATTAAGAAAAAAAAAATCAATAAGAATGTATCAATACAGAGAGATTTAAGAAAGACAATAAGAAAAAGAAAACGACAATACGAAATGAACATCGCTGATAAATCCAAAGAGAATCCCAAAGAATTCTATAGTTACATTAGAGATAAAAAGGTTGTTAGGAATCACATTGGTCCACTATCATCTGCTGACGGTCAACTTGAATATTCAAATAAAGGAATGTGTAATATCTTAAACAATTATTTTAGCTCGGTATTCTTAGACGAAACACCTCAAAGTGAACTCCAAACTGAAACCTGTGAAAAGTCTAGGGTAAACTTACTCACTACGGTAAATATAACAAAAGAAAAAATTAAATGGTGTATAGATAAACTCAAAGTTAATAAAACACCAGGGCCTGACGGTTGGCATCCAAGAATCTTAGGAAATTGAAAATGAGATTGTTGTTCCATTAGAAATTGTTTTCAAGAAATCCATCATATCTGGAGATGTCCCAAGAGAATGGAAGCTAGCTAACGTTACTCCCATATTCAAAAAAAGGTGACAAAAAGAAACCAAATAACTATAGGCCTATAAGTTTGACTTCAATCGTAGGAAAAATAATGGAAACTATCATCAGAGATGCTATCGAACATCATTTAGAAAGTAACCGTTTGATAAATGATAGCCAGCATGGTTTCAGACGGAAACGTTCTTGCGTGACTAACTTACTCGAATTCTACAACACAGTTATATCGAATTATGACAAAAGAAACTATATTGATTTAATATATCTTGACTTTGCACACGAAAGACTACTTACTAAATTACCTGTACAAGGAATAAGTGGTAGCCTATTAAGCTGGACTAGTAATTGGTTGATTGGTCGAAAACAGAGTTGTTTTAAATGGAAAAACTTCTAGATGGGAAAATGTTACAAGTGGAGTTCCTCGGGGTTCCGTTCTTGGGCTACTTCTATTCATAGTATATATAAATGATATAGACCATGGACTAAAATCTACTGTTTCCAAATTTGCTGATGATACAAAACTGTGCGGAATGGCAAATGGTCACTTAAACCAATTAGATATTCAAGAAGATTTAGATAAATTACAGCAATGGTCTGAAAAGCGGCTAATGAAATTTAACACGAGTAAATGCAAGGTGATGCACATAGGTAAAAACAACATTAAGTACGATTACAAGTTATTTGGAAATTCGTTAACAAAAGTGGATAGTGAAAAAGATCTCGGCGTAATTATCAGTAACGACCTCAAATCATCCAAGCAGTGTATTTCAGCCTCTGAGAAAGCAAATAAGATTCTAGGACTGATTGCGTGATCTTTTGATTTCAAAAGTCCATCACTCATTAACAAGCTATATAAATCGTTAGTTCGTCCACATTTGGAATATGCTGTTTCTGTATGGTCACCGAATCTCATTAAAGACATTAACAGACTGGAAAAAGTACAACGGCGAGCCACAAAACTGATTCCAAATATCAAAAATAAATCATACGAAAATCGACTAAAACATATGAATCTGTTTTCCCTAAAAAAGCGTAGACTCAGAGGTGACTTGATACAGGCCTTTAAGATTCTAAAGGGAATTGACAACATCAACATGAAAATAATAAATTTGTATCATTTCTATTTTTGTTTGTGTAACACAATCAATACAATGGATTGTGTTACACAGAAACAAAAATAGAAATGATACAAATTTATTATTTTCATTTTCATTATTTCTATTTTTGTTTCTGTGTAACACAATCCATTGTATTGATTCAATAATATTCCTTACCAAATAGGAACTACATGAAACGATTTCTTGGGAATTGTCCCAATCAATACAATGGATTGTGTTACACAGAAACTAAAGCATAGATATGACAAAATAATAATAGCTAGGTATTGAAGAAATCCTTTTTAACAAAGCTACATAAGCAATTAATAATAGAGCAAGGCCGTTTTAACCACGCCACTGAATGCGAGGCCGTTTTAACCACGCTGATGAAGGCGAGGCCGTTTTAACCACGCCCATGAAGGCGAGGCCGTTATGACTAGCCCAGGGCCGTTTTGACTGGTAAGCGGTGGAACGAAGCACGAGCCCCTGGGCTTCGCCTGCTGTGTTGGTTCCGAAACCCGGAGGTGAGTGGAGATTGTGTGTGGACTATCGCCGTCTGAATGCTGTGACCAAGGCAGACCCCTACCCTCTTCCACGAATTGATGACCTCATTGAGGAGGTTGCAGCAGCTAGGTTCCTGTCCAAGCTGGATCTAATGAAGGGGTATCACCAAATCCCCCATACTAGTAGAGCATCGGAGGTCTCCGCATTTGTTACTCCACAAGGGCACTTTCAATATAAAGTTACCCCCTTTGGAATGAAGAACAGCGGAGCATCCTTCCAACGCCTGGTCAATTGGATAGTTGAGGGATTACCCGGTGTCAAGGCATACTCAGATGACATCGTAGTTTTCTCTGACAGTTGGGAGGATCACCTTCACCAGCTAAAGGAGTTGCTTGGCAGGTTGGCCCAAGCCCATCTCACCATAAATTTGAGAAAGAGCTCTTTTGGAAGGAGCACTATCGAGTACTTAGGCCATCAAGTTGGCCAAAATTGCATCTCACCAGTAGAAGCTAAGGTGAAGGACATTGCAGAGTTCCAGGTCCCGAAGACGAAGAAGGGGATCCGAAGATTCTTGGGTATGGTGAACTATTATAGAAGGTATTGTCCAAACCTCGCTGATGTGACCGCTCCCTTGACCCGCATGCTCTCTTGTAATCCTTTCAGGTGGAATGAAGGCGCAAATGCAGCTATTGATGAGTGCAAGAGGCTTCTCTCAAGTCGTCCCGTCTTGGTGGCTCCAGACTATAGGAAGAGTAACATGATTGCTGATGCCCTATCACGTCCAGACACAAAATGTTCAACCCTTGCTCCGCAGGTTTGAACATTTGTGTCCGGTGAAGGGGGATGTATGTCACGTCACACCGGGTTCATACTCGTGATGTGACATATTCATTCCTGGAGCATGATTACAGTGTTTTGCAACCCCTCGGCGTGACCTATAACACGGACCAAATATGGAGAGGCGTAAGTCCGACGGTTGTGAAGACGGCGTCCCCTCTCTTGACCACCTTAGCCCTATGGGGTGAGAATGAGCAATGACTCCTTGTCCGCTAAGACTGTTGACCTAGAACGCGCGCGAAAGCTCTCGTAGGCAAGCGGCGGAGTGGTACGAAACCAACGCCGCCCGCTAGCTGAGGTCAAGGGGCGCATTAACCAAGAAGAATGAGACGAATTAGCACCTCCTCTCCTTTTCTACCTCACTGTCTTGTAGGTTAAGGTATAAGCTAGGGAATTATTGTAAACCCTCTCCATGCATAAATAAAGGAAGTAATGGATGTGTGGAGTTGGGTAGATAGGGATAGGAATATATATATTAAGATAAGTTGGTGCTTGGGCAATAGCACCTGTGTTGTGCGGCTGGGGTATAAATTGGGGGGGTGCAGATACCCACGCTGCTCCCTCCGCACTCGACCTCTGCACATTGTCGGTACTTTGTAAGTGAGAGATATTCTCACTAGTTGTGTTAGTAAATATTTCAGTGATTTTGTATATCTTCTTTCTTTATCCTGGCGTGTTGGATGTATCTATAAAGGGGCGATTCTTCTCTGAGACTCTGGATTGTATGAATTACTCAAACTCTGTTTTAGAGTTTGATGTAACACACAAAAACTGAGCTTAGGGCATGACACAGACAAAATGATGTGTGGGTCTGGTCCGTAGGGGCGCCCCATATAGACCCTAAAGTATCAACTCCATGCTACTTTGCCACAATAACATGCAGTCAATACCCCAGAGCATCAACAAAGATGGCACCAACACTCTCCAAATTGACATATGATCAAAGATTGTCCAAATTGGAACTACCAACCCTGGAACAAAGAAGAGAAAGGATATCTACTGTAGCAACTCTTTATAGAATCATGAAAGGAATGGAAGTCCTAGATAGAGGTGATTTATTAAAGTGGGACAAGAGAAAAACAAAAGGACATGAAAGGAAACTCAAAAAGGATAGTTATAGATGAGATCTGAAAAAGAATATCTTCCCACACAGTGGTGGATATCTGGAATAAATTAGATAAGGCAACAATGTGTGCAAATACTATTCAAGAATCTAAAAACAAACTTGATGCTGAAAGATATAATGACGGGTCACTACGGGTATAGCTCCCTTCCCATATAATACAACTAGGTAAACAACTGCCCCCACCCCATCCCTCCCCATTTCTCCTCCATTTTCTTTACTCATCACTCATTTTCTTAGTGATTTCCACTGCAACCACCCCTCTCTCCCCATCCTCCTTCACATTTAGTAACTCCCTTAACTACTCTGCCCATCTTCTGCTTACTGCCATCTCCTACACCATACTCTCCATCCGCACCCTTCACCCTTTCTCACTTAATTCCCCTCCTCTTTCTCTTTGTTTATTTCCAAAATATCTTTTTATCACTTTCAAAATTTTCTCTCATACTCTTACCCCATTTCACATCTACTCTCCTCTTTGCCTCTTTTATCTTATGCTTTACTTCTCTTTTCTTTTCTTTGTACCTCTCATATGATCTCCTTGTCCTATTTTGTAAACAATCTGTGAAAGCTCATTCTTCTCTTCTAGAACCTTCTTTGCTTCCTCATCCCACCACTCACTACCCTTTCTACTATTTCCTCCCATCCTCCTTGTTCCACACACAGATTTTGCACACCATGCAACTCCCTCCTTGTACCATCCCCATTCCTCCTCCACTAGTGAGGCTGTTTAATGTGTCTCTAAGGGAGGGTAGAGTGCTAGAGGACTGGAGGAGTGCCTAAATATTGCTGCTTTACAAGGGAAAAGGGGACAAATGTGAGTAGTAGTTTCAGGGGAATTAGTTTGAGTGTAGTTGAGAAGATATATGGGAGGGTTTTGAGAGGTTTAGGAGAGGAATATAGGGAGTAATTGTTGAGGAACAGTGTGGGTTTAGGAAAGGTAGGGGTTACGTGGATTAGATATTTGTGGTAAGGCAGATATATGAGAAACCTTTAACAAAATGTAAGGATCTTTTCTGGGCCTTTAAGGATCAGAAAAAGGTTTATGACAGGACAGAGAGGCATTATGAGAGGTTTTGCAGATATACGGGATTGGAGGAAGCTGTCAAGGGCATTCAAGAGATTCTATGAGAGTTGTATACCCTTTGGTGGAATTAGAAATGGAAAGAGTTAGTGGTTAGAGGTAAAGGTGGGACTGTGACAGGGATGCATCATGTTGGTATGGCTGTTCAATGTGTACATGAATGGGATGTTGCAGAAGGTAAATGCGAGGGTAATGGGCAGGGGACTGGAGGTGGTTAAAGAAAATGGAGAAAAGTGAGAGGTGAGTCTGTTGCTCTTTGAGGACACTGCACTTGTAGTTTGGTGAGAGGGGGGGATTAAGGTTGTTAGTGATGGAGTTTGGGAAGGTATGCAAAAGGAGAAAATTTGAAGGTAAATATGGGTAAAAGTAAAGTGATGAGATGTACAAGGAGACAGGATGGCAGCAAGTTGGAAGTCTTAAAGGAGAAAGGCTGGAGGTATTTGGGGTCATGTGTGGTAGGATTGGGGGAAGTGGAGGTGGAGATAATCCATTGGGGGATTAAGTTTGTGGTACATGATCTTACACTTTGAGATGAAATGTCTAAAAAGTATGGTAGGAGTTACAAGATTGGTTAGAGTGAGAAACAAGCTGAGGAGGGGTGCAGGAACGGAAAAGGAGATAGCAGATAAGGCTGATGAAAGAGTACTGGGATGGTTTGGACATACGGAAAGAATGAGTGAAGATAGATAAATAAAGGAGATGTGTTAGGCAGAGGTGGATGGAGTGAACTGAAGGGGACAACCAAGGATGAGATGAATATTTGGGGTGAAAGAGGCAGTGAGAAATGTGGGAATGTCTGTTGGGCAAGGAAGGGAGAAGGCAGGAGATAGGGGCAAGTGGAGAATGGCTGTGTAGAAATGTAGAAGCATTTACATGTCATATAATGTCCAATCATTGCACACCAGAAACTTTAGGAACAGTACCACAGGGATCAGTTCAATCTCCCACACTCTTTAATCCTTACATATACAATATACCTACACCCAACACCTCAGAAATGAAAATTTCTTCTTACACAGATGACATAACTATTACATGCACACACCATGATGCAAGGATGGGAGCAGGTGGGGGATAGGGGGATGGAGTTGTTAAGTGTCAATGATATTTTGATGCAGCCCAAAGGGATACCTCCATCTTCTCTTTTTTCTGCATGAGGTGATGAAGAGGTAGGTAGGTTGCTGACTAAGTGGAATGGCCTTGCTGTAGATGCACTGTGTCTTGTTACATTGCTTCTGAACCAGGGCAGTAGGCACAATACAGGGCTGACTCATCTAATATATCCTAACTTAACCAAACATAACCATTTAATACAAAAAATAGATCTCTGAAATGCAAAAACGAAAGAAGTGAGAAATGTGTTTGTGTGACACTGGAAAAATACCAACAACAACAACAAGATAACCTACATATGATGGGGATGAGTATGGCTAGAGTGAAGCATAATTGCTGGCACCTGGCTGCAGAACAGGGTCACTGCTGGCATCTGGCTGCAGAACAGGGGTACTGCTGGAGCCTGGCTGTAGAACAGGGGTACTGCTGGAGCTTGGCTGTAGAACAGGGGTACTGCTGGAGCCTGGCTGTAGAACAGGGGTACTGCTGGAGCCTGGCTGTAGAACAGGGGTACTGCTGGAGCCTGGCTGTAGAACAGGGGTACTGGTACTGCTATCCCTTGCTGCTGTCACCTGCAATATTTCTTGTTTGTCACATACCTAACATACTGCTTAATGGCAATATACACACACGCAGAGATGAAAAGAGAAACTATGAAAAAGAAATAATAGAAAAATGCAAAGAACAACCTAAACTATTTTACACATATGTAAGTGGTAAACTAAATAACAAACAAGAAATAGAAAAGCTGTGCCAGGGAAATTATGAATATACAGAACAAGAAATGGCAGAAATTATGAGCAATCATTTAAAATTGGTATTCACAATTGATCTTTCAATGAAAAAGGAAAAGGAGAATGAGTACAAGAAGAAGCTGAGAGAGGAGTGGGAGGGAGTGAAGGATAGACTAAAGCTAGGAGTGGAGGAGGAATGGGATGGTTCAAGGACGGAGTCACAAAGTGTGCAAAGATGGTGTGTGGAACAAGAAGGACAGGGGGAAATAGAAGGAAGGGTAGTGAATGGTGAGATGAGGAAACAAAGAAGGTTGTAGAAGAGAAGAAGCGAGCTTTCACAGATTGGCTACAAAATAGGATGAGGGAGTCATACGAGAGGTACAAAGAAAAGAAAAGAGAAGTAAAGCAAAAGGTAAAGGAGGCAAAGAGGAGAGCAGATGTGAAATGGGGTAAGTGTATGACAGAAAATTTTGAAAGTAATAAAAAGATATTTTGGAAAGAAATTAAAAGAGTAAGAGGAGGCGAATCAAGTAGAGAAGAAAAGGTAAAAGGTGTAGATGGAGAGATGATAATGGAAGAGAAGGCTGTAAGGGGAAGATGGGCAGAGTATTTTTGGGAGTTGCTAAATGTGAAGGAGGATAGGGAGGGAAAGATAGTTGCAGTGGGAAGTACTAAGAAAATGACTGAGATGAGTGAGGAAAATGGAGTACAAATAAGGAAGGATGAAGTGAAGGCAGTTGTTAAGATGATGAGAGCAGGTAAGGCACCTGGTCTGGATGGATGCCATGCAGAATCTCTAAAAAAAGGAGGTACAATGATGGTGGACTGGCTGGGGAGGTTATTTAATGTTTGCTGGAGAGAGGGTAGAGTTCCGGAGGACTGGAGGAGTGCCTGTATAGTTTCACTTTACAAGGGAAAAGAGGACAAGTGTGAGTGTAGTAGTAGTAGTTGGGGAAGGCTTATGGGAGGATCTTGACTGAGAGGATTAGGAGAGGAACAGAGGGAGTAATTGGTGAGGAGCAGTGTAGATTTAGGACAGGTAGAAGTTGTGTAGATCAGATTTTTGTGGCAAGACAGATATGTGAGAAAGCTATAGGAAAAGATAAGGACGTTTTTTGGGCGGAGAGGGGGGGGGGGTCGCCGATTTAATGAAGCGGCCTTGCTGTGGATGTGCTGTGTTTTGCAACACTGCTTCTGACCCAGGCCAGTGGACAAAGTGCAGGGATGACCTGTCATCCAGAAAGTGCTAAGATAAGAGGGAGGGTGGAGGGGTGTGGAGTGTATTCAGGGATGGAATGGGTGGGAATGATTTTATGCCTTTTCCTTTTTGGCTACCTCCCTTGTAAGGAGGAAAAAGCCTTGGTATATGTATATGTATGTATGTATGTATATATATATATATATATATATAATGTATATATATAAACTTGCAAACATTTGGCCTAAATATAAATCTATATATATATGAAATGCCTAAATCAAATGAAATACCAAACAACCTTAGTGAGATATAAAATGCTGTCATGTCTACAATCTGGCCTCAATTTTGAAACACTTTGGGGAAGAAATGTACAACTAACCCTCTTTTCATCCAATCAGCATTTTTCTTATGCCATGCACCCCATTTTCATCCTGATTAGATTTGTGTCTTTACATTTTGAAATTTGCTTTACTCTCTGCTCAGATGAGAGGGAGGGTGGGAGGAGTGTGGAGTGTATTTAGGGATGAAATGGGTGGGAGTGTTTTTATGCCTTTCCCTTTTTGGCTACCTCCCTTGGAAGGGGGAAAAAGCCTTGGTATATGTATGTATGTATGCTTTACTCTCTGGCTTTTAAGCAAGATTAAGCTCAAAATTATTTATTTCCTCTTTTAAGTTCTCACAGAAATAGTGTCCATCCATGTTGTGGGGCAAAAGTTGGCACATGGCAATAATTGATAATGGCATTTATAAACTTGAATTCTTCCCTTAATATATGAAATGCTTTGGACATAAGAGTACAGTATTGACAATTGTATCAACTTACAAAAATTAAAGAAATTAAATTTCCATTGTAATAATGATCCTCCCATTCCTGAAATGATTAGGTCAACCTTTTCAACACTGCCACACTTCAGAGACTTTGCACCACCCAAGGACATGTGCTTCTATACAGCTAAATGGTGGACTCTTGACTAAAATAGGTCTTGTAGTATCCAAGCCTTCTTCATTTAGCCATGCCCTAGCTCTATGAAATCACTAATCTTTGGTCAAAACAAACACTATAAAGTACACCACCAGAGTGAAGGGGTTTATCAGCAAAATGGAGGACTGAATCCAAACTATATGAGAAAGATAATGTGGACCCCTCTCAACATTATGCAATTATAGCAACTAACACCTGGTTGTATCCCAGCCATGAATTGTCATTCCCAACTAAAATAGTACTTCTTAATACCTCTGGCCATAGAAACAATGTTAGCAGCTGACCATATAACAGCAGATTAAATCAACACAATCTGCACTATTGTCTCTGACATCAATGATATAAACACATTAATGTAAAGAGTTAGGCTAACACAACTGATACAGTGATTATCCAATCCTAGCCACCAGTACTCTCCTCTCCATTTAGTGGTGTGGTCATAATAATTTTGCCTGAGCAAAAGCCTGCTCCTCCTCTTGATCTTCTTCAGATAAAGATAGGTGCACATTCTCCTCTGACCACTTCTGCTGTTCTATGCACACTCACCATGTCTGATCCAGGGATTTCAAACATGGCATCTAACAGAAGGGTTTCCTGCAACAGATAAGGTGAAGCTATAAACTTTCATCTAAAGCACCTGCTACTACATGTCACCTGCAAACTTTGAGAAAAAATTCATGTTAGAACACATAGTGTAACACCACATACAACATTTCAGACAGAAAAATGTTTCGGCATACTTCAGCACAACTACCCCTTTCAACCCCATAGATGGTTTCATCGACCCCCTAGCAATCTACTGACCCCCTTTCGACCCCTTAGATAGTCTCATCGACCCCTGGGAGTTGATATCAACCACTTTGGGAGCCCCTGCCATAGATGGTTTCATCGACCCCCTAGCAATCTACTGACCCCCTTTCAACCCCTTGGCTATTTGTTGACCCCTTGGATGGTCTCATCGACCCCTGGGGATCGATATCGACCACTTTGGGAACCCCTGCAGTAAAACAATGCTCCCCCACCATCCTCAAAACGTAACAACCAATGTTGTACTGAACGCACTGTAACTCCTGTATTTTCAAAGATTTCTTCAGAGAATGCCCTGCCTTAAACAGTGCCACTATAGCAGCAATCTTGTCACATTCGATTTCACATCCACTACCCATAGCCGGCAACACAAATGCCAAACCACTGAGAATTTACATAAAACCGTAGACAAAGCACAGAGTTCCAGAAAAATAATCCTCTCCAGTTGAATCTGAAATAGCACTGAGCCTGGAAACAATACATGCCCTGGTGGCAGCCAACCTTGGTCTCACTGCCAAGCATACAAAACAATATCTGGCTCACTCACGATATTGAGAGCGAGGGACTTCAAATTTGTGGCATAAGTACTGACATCAGCATTATCGCATCCAAACATATGGCGGTTTTGGTGTGTGTGTTTGTGTGTGTGTATGTATGTATATATGTATATATATATATATATATATATATATATATCTATATATATCTATATATATATATATAATATATATATATAATATATATATATAGATATATATATATGGAACCAGGTGTGGAAAATAAACTAAAGAAAAAAAAAAAAAAAATGAAGGGCATTATAATTGGGCAAAATTGAAAAGACCATCACTGAATTACTCAATGGAAAATTAGACAATTACAATAGGAGAGAGAGAAAAAAAAAAGGAGAAGGACCTGGGAGTGTTGGTCATGGAAAACTTGTCACCCAACAAACATATCAGTAAAATCACTGAGGCATAAAGATTTATGGTCAATATTAATGAGACTCACTATACATTTAAGGAGATATGGAAAAAAATCATAAGATGCTTGATCAGTCCTAGATTTTAATATACAGAAGTGTGGTATCCACACACAGTGAAGGGCAAAAACTTGAAAATATAAAAGAGCAACAACCAAAACTGATTTCCAGCCTTGCAGTAGTGGTGTGGTATCCACACAGAGTGATGGGTATAAACTGGCAAATACAAAACCAACAACAAAATTGGTTTCTTGCCTTGTCAATAAAACATACAAGGAGAAGCTAGAGGCCTTAAATCTATTATCATTAAAAGAAAGTTCAGGTCATCTTTTTCAGTTTTGTGCAACTCTTTTTAAGGTGTGCACAAAACTGACAAAGATTATGGTTTGGAATGGGAGGGTATCACAAGGTCATGGGAACAAAATAAAGACCACATGTCTATTGAATACCAAGAAGCAATATTCCATACAGATGCATCAATTACTGGAATAGCCTAAAGGTGATATCCCAAGCTAAAATTGTAAGGAAATCTTAAATTAGGTATGATACTCGGAGAAAAAGGGATAGGACATCACACACATAATTTTTTTTCTTATATACTACAACAGAATAAAATGATAAAATAAAGCCAATATTCTAAGGTTTCTTTCCAGAGAGTATCCATGGAATGTTGCCAGCCAGCCGGCTCTACTCAGTGAAAATCAAAGCAATGATTAATTGTTATCATTATTACAATCTTCATGACAATTAACACCTCTCCAAGTGAGTCAATCTCCAACAGCTAGCAGTGATTACCACTAACTTTGGCTGTTTAACACACAAGAGTCAAGGTGATGACTCAAGCTATTCTTAAGCACCTACTGGCCTAAGCTCTTCACTTAGGATTACATGACATTGTCACATACTCAGTTAAATTCACTCCTGATCCAGGGGGATGACAGCGAGATCACATATGCATCCAGCAAAAGGCAGGGTCAGCAGTCTAGATTTGTACAGTGAGGTCAGCAATACAGTTGGGGGTCTAGCCCTGGGTTGTGTTGTGGTGGAAGATGGGGGGCCTCCTAGTGAGATTACATACGAGGTGGACTCAGATGTCCATATTGGAATCAAAGGTATAGATGAAATGTACAATAGTCTAACTACTAGGATTTTGTACCCAGCATAAATTTATACTCCAAAAGTTATAAGAGGAAATATTAATACTCCCAAATGGATATGATGCTGAAAAATGAGATTGGAAAAAAAAAAAGAGGGCAAAAGAGGGCTTTATGTTAGGATGAAAATTGAAGAAACACACCTTAGGTATAAGTATAACAAAATGGCTAGACTGGTTAAAAAGAACACACACAGAATGAAATGTAACAATGAAATTAAGATTGCCAGATAAGCGGAATATAACCCAAAGGGCCTCTTGCATCTCTACAGAACTAAAAATAAGGAAAGGATATGCTCATTTAAATCTAACAAGGATGTCTTGATAGTTTCAGAGGAAAAAATGAGAGGCATTTAATAAGTATTTTCCCTCAGTATTTACGAGAGAGGATTGATATGGTACTTGAGTGTGACCAGGTGTTTTGTGGGGATGGGGGAAGTAGATTAACTAGCATCAGTATTAGTAAGGACGAAGTAGTCAAACAGACTGATAGAGTCAAAACCATAAAATCCCTGGGTCCAAACAAAATATTTCATAGTACTAAAAGAGTGTAAATTTGAAATGTATGACCAGTTAACAGAGGTATCTAATAAGTCAGGGGACACTGAATTCATGCCTATTTCTTGGGTGGAGGCAAACATCATTCTTGTTTTTGAAGAGGGTGATAAATTTTCTATGCACACCTACAGGCCAATCAGTTTGACAATGTTTATGGGTAAAATGCTGGAATCAATAGTAACTAATAGAATCAGGGTTCTCACCAAGAGACATGATTTGGTTTGTGATTCTCAGCATGGTTTCACAAAGGGTAGGTCATGTGTACCTAATGTTTTATTCTTTCACACCTTCTACAATGTGGCAAATAACAATGATAGTTACAATGTTATTTACCTTGACTTTGGCAAAGCATTCAACAGGCTGCCACCAGAGACTAAAATAAAGTCAAAGTCCATAACATAGAAGGAAAGGTGTTTGAATGGATTTGAGTATGGCTTTGTAACGGAAATCAGCAGGTCACCATACATGGTGTAAAATCCAAACGAGGGAGTGTTACTAGCGGAATTCCCCAGAGCTTGGATTTAGGTTCCTTATTCATTATATATATATAATCAATTTGGACAATGAGATTATTAGTGATATCACCCGTACAGTGTCGGATAAGCTTCGTTAGAATTTCAGAGAGTGAAGGAATTTTGTACATTGATTTGAAACATCACAATTGTAGTCACCCATAATAGTGTGACACTTACAAAAAATGTGTTTATAAATAGTTTTTGTGGATTTTTTGCACTTTGTTATATGGTAATTTTTTTTTTTTTTTTTTAATAAAGTAGCACATAACTTTAAAAATCAGCCTAATTATTCACTATTTGCAGCCAAATCTGGCAACCCTGGTCCTCTCCATTGCAATTCGTCACCCCCACCTTCAGCATTTTTCTCTTTCCTCCATCTCACCTTGTATCTGTTTAGTCATTGAAAAATTACTGTATGTGCAATTATCACACCAGTTTTGCCAAACAGAATAGTGAGGAAACTTCTGAGAAGGTGCAGGCAAAAATAAAAAAAACTTTGCTTACTTGTGGATATATGTAATTTCCCATTAACAGAAAATCCATCAATAATTAAAACAGTCTATACAAAGCCATTGATAATGAGGGTCAACTGTTTTTTTTCAAGCATGGAAGGCTCCAGTAACTGCTCTCTCTTCCTACAACTTTCAGCCAGTGACTGGGAAACAGTCTCACACTCATACAGCACAGACAACAGTCTGAATTTTTTCCCAGAGACCTGTGGGAGGTTCTGAAGACTGTTGCCAGCCACTGTGTGGCTGGAGGTTTTACACTTAGTGAAACTCAAGGCAATGACTGAATGATTAACCTTAAGTATTTACTCAAAGTTTTGCGACATTCCCAAGTGGACGTTTTAATGCCGCAGAATTTGGAACTGTCAATCTTCCTACTTCACCTTGACACATATTCTTGACTTGGGTGAGTCATACACATAACTCAGTGCAAGAGAAAAATTCATAACAACATATGTACAATGTAAATGTGTGTGTATATCATATATGCAATCATCCCTTAACATTCATGACTTTAAAATTTGTTGTTTGGATTAATTATTTGTGAATTGCTACTAAAGAATTAAAAAATTACAGTGTTTCAACAATTCCATACCAGCAACTATAGAACAGCAGCTGAGATCACTCAAACTCACTATGACAAACTACAAAAGTAGCTAAGACAAAACAGAATGAAAACCTCCCATAAAAGATTATCAGTGAGATTATTATCACCAGACAACTATGAACCCTTTGGCCACTCAATTATCTATTCCCCTGTGATGCCCATTTCCCTCCCAAAAATAAGAATTGTCAAATTTCCATGAACTGTGCTGTCCCTAGGTAATTGATGTCTGAGTTTTATGAATATGGCACTAATTTTCATGTAAAGTCAGTAGAAATTGAGGTTTTCATGGCTATTATTTTTTTTTCCACTTTTTTGTTTGAAAAAGTACTATGAGAAAATAGGGATATCTGCCTTTGTTATTTACATATATGCTGCTTATTTGTACCAAGTGTACTTCAGTAGAAATGTATTTACTTGTATGAATGCATAAAACTAGTAAAATCTAGCTTTCAATGAATATCATCAGAAGAATTATGTATACAAATATATGTACCCATATGGGTATGCACATAATAATTTTTATAGAAACAACGAAGAGCCGTTGAAACTAGATTTAATTTTTACAAAAGAACTTCAAACTGTGGATAAAATCCAATACAAAACACCAATTGGAAAGAATGACCATATACTCATTGAAACTGAACTAAAGGAAGAAATATACATGGAGAGAAATGAAAAGCA
The DNA here is from genome assembly GCF_046742065.1 of Oratosquilla oratoria. Lineage (NCBI taxonomy): Eukaryota > Metazoa > Arthropoda > Malacostraca > Stomatopoda > Squillidae > Oratosquilla > Oratosquilla oratoria. The sequence goes on along the minus strand of NC_134794.1, from coordinate 17,525,228 downwards.
TGGGAAAGGAAGATTGATGTACAACAGTATGGACTTTGCAAAACTAAAGAAATTATTCCAGAATGTAAACTGGGAAAACTTTTACATGGAAGAGACAAAAATGGAAGAGAAATGGAATATCTTGATGGATAAATACAATGAAAGGGTAAATAAGCACGTACCAAGACAGAAGTGAGAGATAGTGTACATTAAATGCTGGTTCAACAGAAGATGCAGTGAGGCAAAAGACAGAAGGGACAGAGCTTGGAAAAGGTGGAGAAAGGATAAAAAAACCTGGAAAATGGCAAGTCTATAAACTATAGAAATGAGTATGTTAAAGTGAGAAGAGAGGAAAAAAGGAACCATGAGAAGGATATTATAGATAAATGCAAGGAGCAAGCCAAATTTATTCTATCGATATGTGAATGGTAAACTTAAAAACAAGCAAGAAATGGTGAAACTACGCCAAGGAAATATAGAATACACAGAAGATTTAGAAATGGCCGAAATCATGAAAAATCATTCTAATTCACTAGAGAGAAAACACAAAATTGGAACGAAGGTTATGAAAGGCGATCTCCCCCCATGAGCGACATAACAATAGCACAAAAAGAAATATTAGAACACCTATCAAACTTTGACGTCAGGAAATCACATGGCCCGGATGGAATTGCAAATTGGATTCTAAAAGAATGCAAAGAAGAACTAACGGACAAAATACATAACATAATAAACTGCTCACTCAAAGAAGGAAAAATACCAAAAGACTGGAAAAATACTAACATTGTACCAATATATAAAGGAGGAAACAAGGAAGAACCAACTAACTATAGTCCAGTCTCACTAACAAGCACTATAGCCAAAATCTGTGAGAAAATCATCAAGTATAGATGGGTGAAACACCTGGAAGACAACAATATAATAAACCCAAGACAATTTGGGTTCAGACCAGGAAGATCATGTACCACAAACTTAACCTCTTCACTCCAGGGCACATCGCACATCTGGCAGCATTAGCTGCCCGACATGCGATGTTGCATCATAATAATCGCATTATAAAAAATAAAGTCAGTGCTCAATCGTTCGTTCTCTTTCACCCGTGTATTTTGATAACCATAGAAAATATGATGAAGCCAGTTTAGAGAGGATGGAAGTTATGTAGGTACGACTACAATAAATATAATCAAGATGTCGACGTCAGCATCATCGAGTACCCACTTGCTCCTCATGCCGCCTACGTAGGCATCACCATACGGAAGTGGTTAATATGTTTCTACTCAGGATTAATAGACATAGTGCAACTTCCTGGACTTACAAAAAGCTTACAAAAAGGAGGTAAAGAAGGAGAGATTCGAAAAAGATTTGGGTGTAATTATCTCAAACATGTCCTATGACAAACAGATAAACTTTATCAATGCACTTGATCACAAAACAAACACCAGCAAATTGTACAAAACACTCAACAGCATTACACTATCCAACAGTAACACTACACGCTCTCATGCAGCAATAATCACAACAACAGATAATCTACCCTCACAGACAACAAGCAAACGCACTCATACGTCATTTTGCACAGACAAGCCATCTCACTTCTCACCCTGACGACCGACGCACCATTCGACGTAAGAAAGACTTCCCCACAGACTCAGACTATATACCCTTCATAGACAGTCAGACAGAACTCATAATACATAATCTCAAGCACTCATCTGCCTGTGGCCCTGATAACATAAGTAACATCCACCTAAAACACATTGGACCACAAGGTATACACGCACTCACAAACATTGCAAACTACAGCTATTCACACAACACTATACCTGACATCTGGAAGCATGGTAAAATAATCACCATTCCAAAACCGAACAAAGACCCAACAATCCCAACATCGCACCGCCCAATCACACTTCTCTGCACCCCCTCTAAAGTCATTGAACGCCTAATACTTAAACTTGTCACACCACATATTCCCCTTGCTGACTCACAACACGGTTTTAGGCCACTACACACCACAAACACTCTTCTGATAAACCTCACACAAAGAATTTTAGATGGCATCAATTCAGATCGGCCCCACCACAGAACACTTCTCACAACATTAGACATTAGTAAAGCTTTTGATGCTATCCCCCGCCACAACCTAACAAATAAAATATATAACACAGACATGCACAATAACACCAAAAGATGGCTGGCCAATTATCTGGCAGGTAGGGATGCTTACGTGTCATATAATGGCCAATCATCGCACATCAGAAACATTAAGAATGGAGTACCACAGGGCTCAGTTCTATCCCCCACACTCTTTAATCTATACATGCATGACTTACCCACACCAGACACCTCAGAAATACAAATCTCTTCCTACGCAGATGACATAACAATCACATGCACACATCGTAACAAAGCTGCAGAAATAATCCAGCCATACCTTGATACACTCAACACATGGTTCATCACAAACAGACTCAAAACAGCTCCAACCAAATCTACTGCAACACTTCTCACCAACTGGACAATAGAACACAAATACATACCTCATCTCTACATTAACAACACTAATACCTTGGGGAGACGGGACTGCTCGGACAGACAGTCTAGGGAACGACAACAACAACAACAACACTAATACCACACACAAACACACCTAAAATTCTTGGTGTAACATACGATACATCCATGTCTTTCAAACAACACATCACAAACATAAAAAACAAATGCACACCTAGACTTAACGCACTTAAGTCAATCACTGGAACAACATTTGGACAAAACAAAGAAACTAATATAACAATATACAAACAATGCATATGCTCAGTGTTGAATTATGTGAGTCCTGCATGGGCTCCTAATCTCAGTGAGACACACCACAACACCCTTCAAATCATACAAAACAAAGCCCTAAAAACAATTACAGGCTGCACAAATACAACACCAACAGACCATTTACACCATGAAACAAGTCCTCAAAGTCAAGGACCACCTCGACATGAGAGGCACACAAACACTTGCTGCAGCCACCACAAACACATCACACCCGCTACACTACATAGCAGAACACCCACACACACCAAGAAACATTAAAACAACACCCAAAGACCTTTATTACGCACAGATACTCTCTTCTCTTCCTCCACAACCACCAAATACCAGCCTCCGGAAACATATTCATAATCATATCACTCACCGCTCCATTAACACACTGAAAGACAACACACTGCTGCATGCCAGACCCCCTGATATCCCCCTTCTGAATCCTCTCTCCCACCAAAGGACAGAGTCCACTTGGCCAGACTGCGGTGCGGCCACCACCCAGCACTTCTAAGCTACCAGAAGAGGCTGGATGACCGCATTGTGAACAGCTGCCCAGGATGTAACACTTCACCCCATACCATACAACACATAATGGAAAACTGCATTATACACAATCATGCACGCAAACAACACAACATACACTCTATAAAGGATTTGTGGGAAAACCCAGTTTCGGCTGTAGCATTCCTTGTGGAGACGGGACTGCTCGGACAGACAGTCTAGGGAACGACAACAATAACAACAACAAAAAGCTTTTGACAAAGTACCACTTAAAAAATTATTAAAGAAACTCAAACATATAGGAGGGATACAAGGGAACCTACTAAAATGGATGGAGAACTTCCTGATTGGTAGAAAGATGAGAGTAGTGCTCAGAGAAAAATATTCAGATTAGAAAGAGGTGATCAGTGGAGTACCACAAGGATCTGTACTAACTCCAATAATGTTTGCTATTTATGTGATTGACATGGGTGAGGATGTGAAATGTTACATGAGCTTCTTTGCTGATGATGCCAAACTGTTAATGAATGTAAAAACTGAAGAGGATTGAGAATCACTGCAGGAAGACCTGAATAAAGTATGGAATTGGAGTCAGAAAGGGAGGTGGACTTCAATATTAAGAAGTGTAGCATAATGGAGTTTGGAAAAAGCAAAAACAGAATATCAGGACAATATAAAATTGGAACCAAGGAGGTAAAGAAGGAGAGATCCGAAAAAGATTTGGGTGTAATTATCTCAAACATGTCCTATGACAAACAGATAAACAAAATTGTTGGAGAATCCTACAACTTGCTAAGATCAATAAAAGTGGCATTTACATATTTGGATGAAGAAAGGATTAAAAAAATATTGGTCACACTGATAAGGCCTAGACTAGAATGTGCGACGACATTGTGGTCACCCAGTACCATACATACATATACCAAGGCTTTCTCCCCCATACAAGGGAGGTAGCCAAAAAGGAAAATGCATAAAATCATTCCCACCCATTCCATCCCTACATACACTCCACACCCCTTCACCCTCCCTCTCATCTTAGCACCTCCTGGATGACGAGCCATCCCTGCACCTTGTCCACTGCCCTGGGTCAGAGGCAGTGTTGCAAGACACAGCACACCCCACAGCAAGGCCGCTTCATTAAATCAGCGACCCCCCATGCATAAAAGAAGAGGATGGGGAGAAATCCCTTCGGGCTGCGTCAAAATTTGCTCACAAATACTACCTCACCCCCCATCCCCCGCCCATTCCACCTCATGTATCACAACATCATTCATATACAACCATTCTTCATTCACCCATCTTCTGTCCTCTCCCGTCCTTCCTCAACAGACATTCCCCTCTTCCCCAAAGCCCCTTTCACCCCATCCATCCACCTCATCCTAGGACGTCCCCTCATGTTCACTCCCTCCACATCTGCCTTCCATACCTCTTTTACTAGTCTTTCTTCACTCATTCTTTCCATGTGTCCAAACCTTCTTAATACTCTTTCATCAACCCTATCTCCCAACTCCCTTTCCACCCCTGTTCTCCTCCTCACCTCCTCATTTCTCACTCTACCCAGCATAGTAACCCCATCATACTTCTCAGACACCTCATCTCAAACACATTCAAACTCCTCTCTTCCTCTCTTATGTTCCATGTTTCTGCCCCATACAGTGCTGTTGGCACAATCACTCCTTCGCACAGTCTCCTCTTAGCATCCATTCCCAAATGTCTATTCCTCATTACACTCTTTAATCCACCAAGGCATTTCCTCGCTTCTCTCAATCTACATTCTACCTCCACTTTCACTCCACCGTTCCCTGCCACATTTGCACCCAAGTATCTAAAACTATCCACTTCCTCCAGTCGCTCTCCCTTAATGCTCACTTCCAGTCTACTGCCACTTTCACCCCTTGTACATCTCATCACCTTACTTTTACCCACACTTATCTTTAGCTTTCTACTGGTGCATCACCCTTCTTCAGATTTATTTCATTCATATCTAGTAAACCTTTACAGTTAGCACGAATGGTTCTATGAGTGCTTCAAAGAGTGGAGTAGAAGAATAGAACTTATCAATATAGACAACATGCCCCTTTTCTTCATAGCCTGTCAGTAAAGACTGGACTACCCTTGAACCAAGTCCCCCTTCAACTTGAGCAACTGTTTCATCCTTAAGGCCTGTCTACACGAGCGGGCCTGATCGGCGGGCTTGCCCGTTAACGGGCATATTTGACGGGCAAACGATCAAATTGCCCGAAAGGCCGCCGAGCGAAATCACTGAGCTGGTGCCCGGTAGCTGGAGTTTCTACCCTGCCAGACGCAAGATAATATCGTGAACCATATCCTTTTCTTCTTTTTCTTCTTGAGACACACAGCTATTATCATAGAGCACAAAATCTTTTTCTTGACAATGCTAGGCACCATGGTTCTCGTACAGCACTCCACCCGCTACTGGCAACATCGTCGGGCAGGCCCAGCTGTTCATCACTTCGGTCGTGTGGACAACATTCACGGGCAGGCCCGCGAGAATTTGCCCGTTAACGGGCAAACCCGCCGATCAGGCCCGCTCGTGTAGACAGGCCTTTACCTGTGTAAATGTCAAACTTTAGGAGAAATCCTGTGTTACCATCACAAAGAGACCAAACTTTTACACCCCACTTTAAGGTTTTAATAGTAGATGTTTGAAAAACAGCCTTCATCAACATGGTTTCATCAACAGAGAATTCTTTCCCAGGGCTATTAGTTAAGGTGTAAGTACCCTGAACCATATCCATTATAGGTCTAATTCTATATATTCTATCATCCTGATTTCCTTCATTATCGGCAAAAGGTATACTTGACCTTTTCAACTCATAATCGTTTACACCAAATACACTGGCAAAACCTGGAGTGGCAGTAAGAAACTATCTACAAAATATGACTTTAGGGTAGGTTTATAGATGAGACCAATGCCTATTTCAGCAGGTGTCACATCATTCCATTTATGAAAGCTAGAATTAGATGATATGAGGCATTACTTTTCTCATTCATTTCAGCACAGTATTGGTGTATTGCATCTGGAAAAAACTTCTGAAACACTAAGACCAAAACTCAAGTACGCAGTAACACTATGGACACCCAGTACCAAAAAGAATATAAAGAAGTTAGAAAGAATACAAAGAGCAACAACAAAGCTGGCACCAACTCTTTCCATAATGACATATGAACAAAGACTGTCCAAATTGGAATTACCAACTTTGGAACAAAGAAGGGAAAGAGACCTACTATCTATAGAATTATGAAAGGAATGGAAATTTTAGATATGAATGACTTATTGAAATGGGACAATGGAAAAACAGAGTGATAGATACTTGGAACAAATTGGACAAAGAAATAATGTGTACAAACACTATTCAAGATTTTAAGAAAAAACTTGATGCTGAGAGATACAAAGATGGGTCACCACGAGCATAGCTCTCTTCCCATATAATACAACTAGGTAAATACACTGCTTGGTGTTTTTTTAGTGGCTAGAGTGCAAGTGAATGTCTAATCAAAATTTGTTGTTTAAATACTCATTTTGGAATGCTGATACTTTGTTTAGAGGCTTCGATTGGCTAGCAGACAGAGCTACTCTCACATTGGGGTCCTGGAGCTGCAACGTCTACGTCGTGGGACCACCCCCCAACCCCAAGAGTTGGGGGCCAATCAGCAGCAACCACCCCTGGCCATCAGCTCTACGCAGATGGCACCGATCCCCAAGGAGGAACTACGCCTACCTGGGGGAGTACCACAATCCTTTTTTTCCAACACACAATGTTACGTTTTTTCTGCACTGAGGGGTCATTTTCCAGCGATCACTCCTCTTCTTCTACTTTTAGCCGGAGATGTAGAGAGCAATCCTGGGCCCACCACAAAATACACATGCCCAACATGCTCTAAACCCATTACTTCGAGCAGACAGACAAGGGGCTCAGTTCAGTGCAATATGTGCAAAAACTGGGCCCACCTCACTTGTACAACACTTGCTGACACAAACCAATACACAAACACTTGGACATGTTCTACCTGCCCTCCAGTAACCCCAATCCCACCTCCCCAACCACAGCCAACACCCTTACCCACTCCCAATTTCCCTTTGCCCTTACCCCCGATTAGTACTCCCCTTCCTTTGTCCCCGATCTCTCCTTTCCCCCCCTCTGACCCAGATCCTACACCTTCCCCACTACCACCCCAACCTCAACCCCAAACGGCAACATACAACACATACAAAACACACAACATCAACATATTACAACACAACATTGACGGTATTAACACTAAAAAACATGAACTTGAACACTTTCTTAAACAACACAACATACACGTTGCAATTTTACAAGAAACAAAATTAAGACACTCACACAAAACACCATCATTTCATAATTACACCACCATCAGACAAGACCGGACTGACGGCAATGGCGGTGGACTCATCACCCTGATCTACCATTCCATCTGTTTTGTGGACACAAGTGCCACAACCAAAATTCTCCTCCCTACCACAGATAACACAACAGAAACCCAATCCATTCGTATCCGCACAGGTAACAATTCAACACTAACAATAGTTAACATGTACATTCCCCCCCAATCATCCCCCACAGTTCCAAACACCTTCAGACCTCAACTCAGCCAACTAACCTCAATCCCCAACCTGATCATGGGTGGTGACTTCAACGCCAAGTCGTCAGCCTGGTTTGTCGACAACCCTGACACAGACAGAGGGCTTGATATACAGACTCAATTCGACTCATTGACTATCATGAACAACACGCATAATCATACACATATCTCATACCAAGCCCTCTACACTCCCTCCTCTCCTGATATCACCTTTTGCTCCCCCTGCCTAACCCCAACAACATCATGGAGAGTGGTCGGAGCCCTTGGCTCTGACCACCTTCCAATCATCATCACCACCAAAACAAGATGCACCCCAGCTGGCCACAGACACACTTACACCAATTACAAGAGAGCTAACTGGGAAGCCTTTACTGAAGAGACAGAACAACATTTTGAAACACTTAACAGTACACCAATCACAAACATAAACAATGCTGTGCACGCTTTTAATACAATCATACAAAACGCAGACAAGAGATACATCCCTAGAGGCAACAGAAAATCACACAACCCCAACTTCACACCAGAAATCCAAGACCTCATCAGACAACGTGACACACTTAAACACGATACCCCCACACCTATCCCTCAAAACATAGCAGACCAAATACAAACACTAAACACTGTGATTGCCAATAAAATACATGAACAAAAAACACAAAATTGGCAAAACTTTATCAATACACTTGATCACAAAACAAACACCAGCAAATTGTACAAAACACTCAACAGCATCACACTATCCAACACTAACACTACACGCTCTCACGCAGCAATAATCACAACAACAGATAATCTACCCTCAAACAGACAACAAGCAAACGCACTCATTTGTCATTTTGCACAGACGAGCCATCTTACATCTCACCCTGACGACCGACGCACCATTCGACGTAAGAAAGACTTCCCCACAGACTCAGACTATACACCCTTCATAGACAGTCAGACAAAACTCATAATGCATAATCTCAAGCACTCATCTGCCTGTGGCCCTGATAACATAAGCAACATCCACCTAAAACACATTGGACCACAAGGTATACACGCACTCACAAACATTGCAAACTACAGCTATTCACACAACACTATACCCGACATCTGGAAGCATGGTAAAATAATCACCATTCCAAAACCGAACAAAGACCCAACAATCCCAACATCGCACCGCCCAATCACACTTCTCTGCACCCCCTCTAAAGTCATTGAACGCCTAATACTTAAACTTGTCACACCATATATTCCCCTTGCTGACTCACAACACGGCTTTAGGCCACTACACTCCACAAACACTCTTCTGACAAACCTCACACAAAGAATTTTTGATGGCATCAATTCAGATAGGCCCCACCACAGAACACTTCTTATAACATTGGACATTAGTAAAGCTTTTGATGCTATCCCCCGCCACAACCTAACAAATAAAATATATAACACAGACATGCACAATAACACCAAAAGATGGCTGGCCAATTATCTGGCAGGCAGGAATGCTCATGTGTCATATAATGGCCAATCATCACACATCAGAAACATTAAGAACGGAGTACCACAGGGCTCAGTTCTATCCCCCACATTATTTAATCTATACATGCATGACTTACCCACGCCAGACACCTCAGAAATACAAATCTCTTCCTACGCAGATGACATAACAATCACATGCACACATCGTAACACAGATAAAGCTGCAGAAATAATCCAGCCTTACCTTGACACACTCAACACATGGTTCATCACAAACAGACTCAAAATAGCTCCAACCAAATCTACAGCAACACTTCTCACCAACTGGACAAAAGAACACAAATACATACCTCATCTCTACATCAACAACACTCTAATACCACACACAAACACACCTAAAATTCTTGGTGTAACATACGATACATCCATGTCTTTCAAACAACACCTCACAAACATAAAAAACAAATGCACACCTAGACTTAACGCACTTAAGTCAATCACAGGAACAACATTTGGACAAAACAAAGAAACTAATATAACAATATACAAACAATGCATACGCTCAGTGATGAATTATGCGAGTCCTGCATGGGCTCCTAATCTCAGTGAGACACACCACAACACCCTTCAAATCATACAAAACAAAGCCCTAAAAACAATTACAGGCTGCACAAATACATCACCTACAGACCATTTACACCATGAAACAAAAGTCCTCAAAGTCAAGGACCACCTCGACATGAGAGGCACACAAACACTTGCTGCAGCCACCACAAACACATCACACCCGCTACACTACATAGCAGAACACCCACACACACCAAGAAACATTAAAACAACACCCAAAGACCTTTATTACGCACAGATACTCTCTTCTCTTCCTCCACAACCACCAAATACCAGCCTCCGGAAACATATTCATAATCATATCACTCACCGCTCCATTAACACACTGAAAGACAACACACTGCTGCATGCCAGACCCCCTGATATCCACCCTTCTGAATCCTCTCTCCCACCAAAGGACAGAGTCCACTTGGCCAGACTGCGATGCGGTCACCACCCAGCACTTCTAAGCTACCAGAAGAGGCTGGACGACCGTGTTGTGAACAGCTGCCCAGGATGTAACACTTCACCCCATACCATACAATACATAATGGAAGACTGCATTATACACAATCATGCACGCAAACAACACAACATACACTCTATAAAGGATTTGTGGGAAAACCCAGTTTCGGCTGTGGCCTTCCTTGTGGAGACGGGACTGCTCGGACAGACAGTCTAGGGAACGACAACAACAACAACAACTCTCACATTGGTAGGTTGTTGAATGACATCACCAGTCTCACTCAGTCTACCAGGAATGTAGATCTCACACTGGGAAGTGTTTCCATGTCTATGGTTTGTATATTCAAATTGGGGGATAATTCTTTTATGAAGAGAGCTTCAAGATGGGCAACAAAAATCAAGACCATAGAAGACTGCCCATCCATGAAGCTCTCTTCATAAAAGAATTATCCCCCAATCTGAATACACAAAACAGACCTGGAGGCACTTTCCAGTGTGAGGAGATCATGTTCCCTGGTAGACTAAGCAAGACTGATGACATCACACAACAGCTGACCAATGAGAGAGCAGCACAATCCAGCAGCACTAGCCCAGTCTGCTAGGCAATCAGAAGCCTTTAAACAACAGAGTATCAGCTCTCCAAAATGAGTATATAAGTGATCAATTTTGATTAGACATTCACTTACACTCTAGTGACTGAAGAGGTATGAAAATGTGTTCTGGCTAGTACTTCACTTTGGCAGCTATGTCCAATGTATTGTACAGTACTTAATTTTTATTGGTAGCTTTATTATTAATGGTTTTGATTATCAACAGAATTTTCCATGGATTAGCTATTTAGTATTTCTAAGGTGGGTAAAGTCCAATTTACTCTACCATACCATATATTTGTATCACACACACCTGAGCTTGCCTAGTTTGCATTCTTACCATTAGAGTAAATGTCATTTAATGTAAGCCCATTGGCATGGCTAATGCAATGTTGCCAAGTGAAACTGAAACTTTACTGTCATTGCCTTTCCCTCAATTCCCAAGCCATTCCTAACACTGTACAGTAGTGTTATGAACATATGTTCATAAATAGATACATACATACATATACCAAGGCTTTTTCCCCCTTACAAGGGAGGTAGCCAAAAAGGGGAAGGCATAAAATTTATCATTTCCACCCATTCCATCCCTGAATACACTCCACACCCCTCCACCCTCCCTTGTATCTGTGCACCTCCTGGATGACGGGTCATCCCTGCACCTTGTCCACTGCCCTGGGTCAGAAGCAATGTCGCAAGACACAGCACATCCACAGCAAGGCCGCTTCATTAAATCGGCGACCCCCCCCTCTCCGTCCCCCCATTGCACAAAAGGAGAGGATGGGGAGAAATCCCTTCGGGCTGCGTCAAATTATGCTCACACACACTACCCCCCCACCCATTCCACCTCATGCAATCACATCATCATCCATATACAACCATTCTCCATTCACCCGTCTTCTGCCCTCTCCCGTCCTTCCTCAACAGACATTCCCCTCTTCCCCAAAGCCCCCTTCACCCCATCCATCCATCTCATCCTAGGACGTCCCCTCATGTTCACTCCCTCCACATCTGCCTTCCATACCTCTTTTACTAGTCTTTCTTCACTCATTCTTTCCATGTGTCCAAACCATCCTAATATTCTTTCATCAACCCTATCTCCCAGCTCCTTTTCCACCCCTGTTCTCCTCCTCACCTCATTTCTCACTCTATCCAGTCTAGTAACCCCCATCATACTTCTCAGACATCTCATCTCAAACACATTCAAACTCCTTCTCTCTTCTTCTCTTATGTTCCATGTTTCTGCCCCATACAGTGCTGTTGGCACAATCACTCCATACAGTCTCCTTTTAGCATCCATTCCCAAATGTCTATTCCTCATTACACTCTTTAATCCACCAATGCATTTACTCGCTTCTCTCAATCTACATTCTACCTTCACCTTCACTCCACCCTTTCCTGCCACATTTGCACTCAAGTATCTAAAACTATCCACTTCCTCCAGTCGCTCTCCCTTAATGCTCACTTCCAGTATACTGCCACTTTCACCCCTTGTACACCTCATCACCTTACTTTCACCCACATTTATCTTTAGCTTTCTTCTATCACATACTCTCCCAAACTCTGCCACCAACTTCCTCAATCCCTCCTCCGATCCTGCCACAAGCGCAGTGTCGTCCGCAAACAACAGCTGGCTCACCTCCCACTTTTCTCCATTTTCTTTAACCATCTCCAATCCCTTGCATTTACCTCTCGCACCACCCCATCCATGTATAAGTTGAACAGCCAGGGCGACATAACGCATCCTTGACAAAGTCCTACCTTTACCTCGAACCACTCAGTCTCTCCATTTCCAATCCTGACACAAGCTCTACTACTCTCATAAAAACTCTTGACAGTTCCCAGAAGCTTTCCTCCTATCCCGTATATCTGCATAACCTCCCACAGTGCCTTTCTGTCTACCCTATCATAAGCCTTTTCCAGATCCATAAAAGCCCAAAAACCATCCTTCCCCTTTCCTATAGCTTTCTCACATATCTGTCTTACCACAAAGATCTGATCTACACAACCTCTACCTATCCTAAATCCACACTGTTCCTCACCAATAGATAATATAAAGAATAACAGTGAGTCAGATTGCCCTGTGCAGGTCATCACTAGATGTGTCAGCAACAAGGATTTCCCTGGGCCCCACCAAGGGGCTCATGTTAGATCACATTTACTAAAAGGGACACTGGTAGTGTCTTCCTGAAATCCCACCAACTCAACAAACTATAGTGTCGGAACTTTACTCTCATCTCCATCTATTTCAGCCTTTTAACTCCTTTTTATTGGTATATCTTATTGCCATGGCTCCTAAACAACCTGCATTACCTCCTCTTAGATCTAAACCTTAAAGGGCAAGAAGAGTGCTTACATTATTTGAAAAGAATGAAGTGCTAAAAAAAATTAGCGATGGTACAAGTTTTGCAGCTGTTGGCTGCCACTTTGGACTTAATGAATCTAGTATGCAAAGAATAAAATGAAGAGAAAAGGACCTGAAGAATCTTTTAACTTCATATGCACCATTATCTGCAAAAGTGACAATGCATGTGCAGGATAATCCACTGGTGAAAATATAAAAACCCATGAACATTTGGATCAAGGACCTAAACTGCCACCCCACACCACTTGACATGATATTTATTAGGTGAAAAGCTAAACAACTCTATGATTAGTTATCTAATAAAGGTGATATTAATGGTGATAATGGTGAAGAGTGGTAATGAAAATGGTGGAGTGGTGATGATGAAAAGGGTGACAAAATATCAAGTGACAAAATTTTTCAGCAAGCAAGGGCTGGTTTGAAAACTTTAAGACTTGTTATGCCTTACATAATATCAAGGTGACTGGTGATGCTGCATCAGCAGACACTGCAGCAGGGGATTCATACCCAGTTGAGTTTCCTAAACATGTAGATGAAAAGGGTTATAGGCCTGAGAAGGTGTTCAGTGCAGATAAATCAGGCCTATGGTGGAAGAAGATGCCATGGAGAACTTAAATATATATACCCGGTACATATATATATATATATATATACGGTATATAAAGTGGCTAAAGACAGAGTGATGCTGTGTGGCAATGCAGCAGGGCACATGACTAAGCCTGTGATGTTATACACTGCTGCATGACCTCAGGCTCTCAAAAATAAAAACAAACATGCTACTTGTATTCTACAGGCACAACAAAAAAAAACATAGATGATGTCTAGAATGGTCATGCACTGACTTAAGAACTGTTTGGCAGAGGTAAAATATTATATTAATGGACTTGGCATTGAATTCAATGCGGTGTTATATCTTGACAACTGCCCTGGCCACCCTGAGGAACTCAAGACTGCCCACCCCAACAACAATGTTAAGTTCCTCCCTAAAAACATCACTTCAATCCTCCAGCCCATGGGCCAGGGAGTCGTTGCCATTTTTATTGGCAAAATAAGCAGCATGGTTTGTGGGTCCCTTGATGAAGAACTGATGTTACTGTTAGGGAAATGTGGAAGAGATTTGATATTGGTTAATGCATAATCTTCATAGCTGAGAGCCACAACGAGCTCTCAGAGTACTGCATCAGATCATGTTGGGTGAAACTGGCCTGACCTCAGGTACACAGCATATTGAATATGGCAAAGGAAGTTGGAGGTAAGGGATTCATTGACATGACAGCAGGGGAGGTGGAAGAAGAGATATTGGGGAATGTTGGAGATCCTTTCACAGATGAAGAACTGGAACAACTGGTGGTGGTGCACGATGAAACAGGAGAATGCAATGAGTGATGATGATGAATACCAGGCCCTAACTCTAGATAATCTTGGGGAAGTGATACGAATGAGTAAGGCCCCCACAACTTGTCTCTATGATATTGATCTTTCCCTTGAAAGGTCCCTTAAAGCCAAGAGAATTATAGTGCTATGCTGCCCTACACTGAACTCCAGAGGGAAAAGAGGAGTAAGGTATCCCATACCACAACCGCCCAAATCTTCAAACATACGAGTGCCTACTCAAGAGACCCCAGGACTTGCCCCACCCTCTGCTTCTGACACTAGTCACCTGTCAGGCTTCTCTCTGATGCTAATAAACCTCATTCATCACAATTCATCATCATCTATCATCATTCATTATTCATCATTTACTGGCCTACCAAGAATTGAGGACACTATACTGCATTATCAGAATACTATAATGTACATACTGAACTGAGGATATAATATACACTTTACAGATTCATCTACATTTCACTAATGGAATCTTATGTTTACTATTTTTATTTTTTACCCAACTAGTGTGAGTGTAGTAGTTTCAGAGGGATCAGCTTGTTGAGTGTAGTTGAGAGGGGTTATGGGAGGGTCTTGATTGAGAGGATTAGGAGAGGAACAGAGGGAGTAATTGGTGGAACAGTGCGGGTTTAGAACAGGTAGGGGTTGTGTAGATCAGATTTTTGTGGTACGACATGTGAGAAAGCTATAGGAAAAGGTAAGGATGTTTTTTGGGCTTTTATGGATCTGGAAAAGGCTTATGACAGGGTAGACAGGAAGGCACTGTGGGAGGTACTGCAGATATATGGGATAGGAGGAAAGCTGTTAAGAGCAGTCAAGAGTTTTTACGAGAGTAGTAGAGCTTGTGTTAGGATTAGAAATGGAAAGTGAATGGTTTGAGGTAAAGGTGGGACTTCGTCAGGGATATGTTATGTCACCCTGGCTGTTTAATCTTTACATGGATGGGATGGTGCGAGAGATGAATGGAAGGGTAGTGGGCCAGGGGTTGGAGATAATTAACCCCTTTGTTACCGACCCGTTAACCTTACGTAAACAAACGTTTCAAACCGTCCCACGAATGGCTGGAGCCTTATGTTTGTAAACACAGACACTTGCCACCCCGTGGGTAGAAATAACCCAGAAACCGAGGCCTTGAGAGCCCTCAATACACAAAGCTTATAACTGTGACACGTGCGCGTCACAGAGAGCACGCTCTGTTCCTGGCGGGTGCACTCAGCCGTGACACGCAGGTGTCACAAAACACACATCCGGTACTCAAGGGGATAAAGAAAATGGAGAAAAGTGGGAGATAAGCCAGTTGTTGTTTGCTGATGACACTGCGCTTGTAGCAGGATCAGAGGAGGGATTAAGGAAGTTAGTGACAGAGTTTGAGAAGGTGTGTGAAAGAAGGAAGCTTAAGATAAACATGGGTAAAAGTAAGGTGATGAGATGTACAAGGGGAGAGAGTGACAGCAGGCTGGAGGTGAGCATTAAGGGTGAAAGACTGGAGGAAGTGGATTGTTTTAGATACATGGGTGCAAATGTGGTAGGAAAAGGTGGAGTAAAGGTGGAGGTAGAATGTAGATTGAGAGAAGCGAGTAAATGCCTTGGTGGATTGAAAAGTGCAATGAGAAATAGACATCGGGGAATGGATGCTAAGAGGAGGTTATATGAAGAAGTGATTGTGCCAACAGCACTGTATGGGACAGAAACATGGAACATAAGAGAGGAAGAGAGGAGTTTGAATGTGTTTGAGATGAAATGTCTGAGAAGTATAAGGATTACTAGGCTGGACAGAGTGAGAAATGAGGAGGTGAGGAGGAGAACAGGGGTGGAAAGGGAACTGGGAGATAGGATTGATGAGTATTAGGATGGTTTGGACACATGGAAAGAATGAGTGAAGAAAGATTAGTAAAAAAAAGTGTGGAAGGCAGAGGTGGAAGAAGTGAATATGAGGGGGTGTCCTAGGATGATTGATTTATGGAATTTTTGGCTCGAAGGCCAAGCGCCGGAGCCGGTAGGCCATTCAGCGCATGTCCTAGGATGAGATAGATGGATGGGGGTGAAAGGGGCATTACAAAAGAGGAATGTCTGTGGAGGAAGGACAGGAGAGGACAGAAGATAGGGGTGAATGGAGATGGGTTGTGTATAGATGATGCTGTGATGCATGAGGGTGAGGAAGTATGTACGTGAAAAAATTTGACGCAGCCCGAGGGGATTTCTCCCCGTCTTCTCCTTTTCTGCATGAAATTTATGAAGCGGCCTTGCTCTGGATGTGCTGTCTTGCGACACTGCTTCTGACCCAGGGCAGTGGACAGGATGCAGAGGTGATCCGTCATCCAGGAGGTGCCAAGATAAGAGGGAGGGAGGAGGGTGGAGGGGAGTGGAATATACAGGAAATGGTATGGGTGGGAGTGGTTTCTATGCCTTTTTCTTTTTGGCTACCCACCCATGTAGGGGGAAAAAGTCTTTGGTATATGTATTTACATTTAAATATTTATTTAGCATACTTTGTAAAGCAAAAGAAAAAAAAAAAAAAAAAAAATGAATATTTGATAGTACATTTAACATACTTTGAGTATGGAGACCCATGCCAGGATTTAAATAGTTACCAGTAAGTGACCGTATTGGTATTGTCACAACTTTGGGGTTGTGACACACCGTCCATTTTCCCAATGTTACATGTTTTCAAACCATATTTTGCAAATACTTTCATTCGAGGACCTAGCCGACATAGTGGGCTTTACATTTGTATCTTCGTTTCCTATAAGTTGTCATTTCCTCTACTCTGTGAAATTACCAGAATTCTTAGAATCTTTAGCAACTACTTGTTATTTTTCTCACCATTATTCTTATTGTCTGTTGCACCAATTTGGCCATCAGTTGCAGAGCCTTAACGAGTTTAAAGAATTGCCTATTCATAGGAATTTCCCTCCCTTTGTACACTGTGCCCATTTATGACGAAATACAGAGATGCCACGAATGTTTAATGATTGAGCCTGGGATATGTCAACCTTGCAAATTTATTGTCTCACCATGTAATTATAATTTGGTGTCTTATGTTCAAAAGTAACATTTCAACCAAGCATTAATTTGCAGTTTTTGTTTCAACTGTTCAAATTTGCCAATACCTGTACACTTGCCACTTCTCATATAAGTTAAGTAATTAGGCTAGTTGTTTATGTTAGTTAGGTTCTACAATTCTCTCTCGTCTCTAGTGATTGTCTCAAAGGGACTATTAGAGATGAATCAACTCCTGCAGACACAACACTCCATACCCTTCAGAAGCAATGATTTGAAACCAAGAAACTCGACAACATTGTACAGCTTCCTGCCATACCCTGCATTGGGTATCATTAGTTACGTCCAAGTCCTCAAAGGATGAAGTGCACACCTTGCACATTCGGTGAAGAAACTTACACTAATTGCGTGGGCGACTATTAGAACTGTTCCACCTCACCCCCGACTCGTGTGATCATCAACCTTACATTAGAAATGTGTAACAGAGCTTGTAATGGAAGAGATGCTCCTGTTGCAAATAGAGCGGACCCATTCGGTGCATAAACCTCCCATTAGCTCTGTGGTTTCCTCAAGGAGGACGGCCATTGCATCGTCATTCTATGTGAATCCATTTTCGGCAGCCGCATCCTTCTAGATTGGAGGCCCACCATTTGTTGGAACCTGAATCAAGGAATGCAGTCTGCATGGAGAGTTCCTCAGAGCTCTAGAGGTATTGATTGAGTGAATTCTTGATAGGAATCTAGTGCACAGGGTTAGTTAGGTAGAACCAGTAAACTATAGGTACATGAAACGTTATACTTCATTTAAATCACATGCTCTTGTTTCATGTTAACTTACCTACATTCTCAAATTGTACTTACTTAACATGCAACATTTTGTTTAAAATCACATGCTCTTGTTTATATTAATTTACATTCTCAAATTGTGTTAACTTAATGTGCAACATTTTGTTTAAAATCACATGCTCTTGTTTCATGTAAACTTACATTCTCAAATTGTGCTTACTTAATGTGCACTATTTTGTTTAAAATCACATGCTCTTGTTTCATGTTAACTTACATTCTCAAATTGTGCTTACTTAATATGCAACATTTTGTTTAAAATCATGTGCTCTTGTTTTCATACCAACTTATCCACATTCACATTGTTAACTGTTTGTCTTCAAATTGTGTTTCTTTAATGGGAAGCATTAAAATGTTGGGTCGCTTGTTTCTAAATGTACTTTGTGGAATTCATGCTATTAAATTGATTTCTTCAAGTTTATCGCCTAGGGTTGTGATTAGCTAAACGAGTTGAAGGATTCTGTATCCCCTTTCAAGTGTTGAAATTTATACACGCCACTCAGAGGGAAGCGAGCGTGGTCCCGGTCGGTGATGCAAATTTTCTGGACCTCGGCTCCCATTGTAGCTATCCTCCCTCATCCATTCCTCGAAAAATTGAGGATGATCACAACTCCACATCCACAACCTCTCCTTTCCACTGTCCAGAGATTTGTGACAGGTAACAACAGTTTATCAACAGCAGATTCACCATGTAAAACCTGTCAATAATGAGGGAGTACTGTACAATCAATGTCATATGGAGATATTATCAACTTCCTGTGGAAGACAAATAAATGCCCTCAGAAAAATAGAAAAAGCAAATAAAAAGCACTGCAACAATAATATTATCATAATTCTTAACCAAATATATATATATATACCAGTACACACACATTCTATATACCAAAAGCTTTTTCCCCTTAGAAGGGAGGTAGCCTATTCCCGCCCATTTCACTCCATTCCAACACCCCCCTCAAACCCTCCTATCTCAATTCCTCATGGACGAAGGGTCATCCCTGCATCCGCCAAGTATCTGGGTCAAATGTAATGCAGGATACCATAAGAATATACAGTACGTCCACAGCAAGGCTGCTTCACTTAATCAGCAACCACAAAGGATTACAAAGGCGGAGCATGCCGACAGGAGACCTTTTGATCGATATCTAGGTCGGAGAGAAAAAAAGAAAAAAAGAAAAAAAAAAGAAAAGAAAAAAAAAATCATAATAATAAAATAATAAATAAAAACTATAATAATGTAAATAACAAATAAAATACATAAATAAATGCATAGGTATAGTTAAAATAATAAACAAACAGGTAAATAGTAAATAATAAATTGACATATAACTAATAAATGAAAATCAGACAGACAAATGATAACAAAACAAAAACAAATAATATAAGATAAATTATAATCATTACAGCATCTTATTTAGGTATTTATCTAAATGATTCTTAAAGCTTCGAACTGAACTACATTGCACTACCTGTGCAGGAAGTTTATTCCATTCATTAACTACACGGTTGGCAAAGTTGTTTCTACCTACTTCCAAATTTAATCTATTTCCGGATAGTTTGAGACCATTGTTTCTTGTCTGATTCTCATTCAATGTGAAAATTTGTCACTTTTGATGTTGTCAATTCCCTTTAAAATCTTAAAGACCTGTATCAAGTCACCTCTGAGTCTATGCTTTTTTAGGGAAAACAGATTCATGTGCTTTAGTCGATTTTCGTATGATTTATTTTTTATATTTGGAATCAGTTTTGTGGCTCGCCATTGTACTTTTTCCAGTCTGTCAATGTCTTTAATGAGATTCGGTGACCATACGGACATAGCATATTCCAAATGTGGACGAACTAACGATTTATATAGCTTGTTAATGAGTGATGGACTTTTGAAATCAAAAGATCGCGCAATCAGTCCCAGAATCTTATTTGCTTTCTCAGAGGCTGAAATACATTGCTTGGATGATTTGAGGTCGTTACTGATAATTACGCCGAGATCTTTTTCACTATCCACTTTTGTTAACGAATTTCCAAATAACTTGTAATCGTACTTACTGTTATTTTCACCTATGTGCATTACCTTGCATTTACTTGTGTTAAATTTCATTAGCCACTTTTCAGACCATTGCTGTAATTTATCTAAATCTTCTTGAATATCTAATTGGTTTGAGTGATCATTTGCCACTCCGCACAGTTTTGTATCATCAGCAAATTTGGAAACAGTAGATTTTAGTCCATGGTCTATATCATTTATATATACTATGAATAGAAGTGGCCCAAGAATGGAACCCTGAGGAACTCCACTTGCAACACTTTTCCATCAAGAAGTTTTTCCATTTAAAACAACTCTCTGTTTTTGACCATTCAACCAATTACTAGTCCAACCTAATAGGCTACCACTTATACCATGCAAAGCTAGTTTAGTAAGTAGTCTTTCGTGTGGGACGGTATCAAAAGCTTTTGCAAAGTCTAGATATATTAAATCTATATTGATTCTTTTGTCATAATTCAAGATAACTGTATTGTAGAATTCAAGTAAGTTAGTCACGCAAGAACGTTTCCGTCTGAAACCATGCTGGCTATCATTTATCAAACGGTTACTTTCTAAATGATGTTCGATAGCATCTCTGATGATAGTTTCCATTATTTTTCCTACGATTGAAGTCAAACTTATAGGCCTATAGTTATTTGGTTTCTTTTTGTCACCTTTTTTGAATATGGGAGTAACGTTAGCTAGCTTCCATTCTCTTGGGACATCTCCGGATATGATGGATTTCTTGAAAATATTTTCTAATGGAACAACAATCTCATTTTTCATTTCCTTTAAGATTCTTGGATGCCAACCGTCAGGCCCTGGTGTTTTATTAACTTTGAGTTTGTCTATACACCTTTTAATTTTTTCTTTTGTTATATCTACTGTAGTGAGTAAGTTTACCCCAGACTTTTCACAGGTTTCAGTTTGAAATTCACTTTGAGGTGTTTCGTTTACAAATACCGAGCTAAAATAATTGTTTAAGATATTACACATTCCTTCATTTGAATATTCAAGTTGACCGTCAGCAGATAATAGTGGACCAATGTGATTCCTAACAACCTTTTTATCTCTAATGTAACTATAGAATTCTTTGGGATTCTCTTTGGATTTATCAGCGATGTTCATTTCATATTGTCATTTTCTTTTTCTTATTGTCTTTTTTAAACCTCTCTGTATTGATACATAAGTTTCATAGTCATTAGATGCACCTGAGCACTTATATTTCTTATAAGCCTGTCTCTTTTTAGCAATACTTTTTTCAGTTTCTTTGTCGAGCCACTTTGGGCGAGCCTGATTTGGGGGACGTCTGTCCTTAAAAGGAATGTGAGTTTGAATCATCTTAGTGAGCGTATTTTGAAATATTTCCCACATCTGATCTACAGGCCTTTCATTTAATTTGGCCTCCCAATCTGTAAGCTGAAGCTCCTGACGTAGTCCTATGAACTGAGCTTTACTGAAATCGGGTATTTTAGAAGCACAAGCAACCCTTACCCCTCCCATCCCATCCCTCCCTTCCTTGCATAAGAGTATCATCCATACAAAGTCATTCTCCACTCACCCCTATCTCTTGCCTTCTACATTCCTTGCTCAAGAGACATTCCCCTTTTGCTCAGCACCCCTTTCACCCCATCCATCCATTTCATCCTCAGTCGTCCCCTCAAGTTCACTCCCTCCACCCTTGCCTTCCACACCTCTTTTACAAATCTTTCATCACTTATTCTTTCCATGTGTCCAAACCATAGCATAATATTTCATCAGCTCATCTGCCATCTCCTTTTCTTCTCGCACTCTCCTCCTCACCTCCTCGTTTCTCACTCTATCCAACCTAGTAACCCCTACCATACTTTTCAGATATTTTATCTCAAACTCATTTAAACTTTTCCTCTTTTAAATTCCAAGTCTCTGCTCCATACAATGCCATCAGCACAATCATCAGCACAATCACCAAACTGTTAAGGAAAGTAGAAACTGATAAGGACTGTGAAGCACTGCAAGAAGACCTGAATAGGATATGGAACTGGAGTCAGAAATGGGAAGTGGACTTTAATACTAAGAAGTGTAGCATAATGGAGTTTGGAAAAAGCAAAAGCAGAATATCAGGAAAATATACAATTGGAACCAAGGAAGTAAAGAAAGTAGGATCCGAAAAAGATTTGGGAGTAATTATCACAAACGACTTGTCCTATGATAAACAGATTAACAAAATTGTCGGGGAGAATTCCAACTTGCTAAGATCAATAAAAGTGGCATTTGCATACTTGGATGAAGACATGATAAAAAAAATATTGGTTACATTTATAAGGCCTAGACTAGAGTACATATACCAAGGCTTTTTCCCCCTTCGAAGGGAGGTAGCCAAAAAGGGAAAGGCATAAAAACACTCCCACCCATTTCATCCCTAAATACACTCCACACCCCTCCCACCCTTCCTCTCATCTGAGCACTAGAGTATGTGGCGAAATTGTGGTCCCCTAGTACCAAAAAGAATATGAAGAAAATAGAATCCAAAGAGCAGCTACAAAAATGGTACCTGCACTTGCAAACCTATCATACGAGGAGAGATTGGCTAAACTGGAGTTACCGACATTGAAGCAAAGAAGAGAGAGAGGTGACCTATTGACCATCTACAGAATCATGAAAGGCACAGAGATACTTGATAGAGAGGACTTACTTTACTGGGACAAGAGAAACACAAGAGGACATGGTAAGAAAATCAAAAAACATAGCTATAGAAGAGAACTGAAGAAAAACAGTTTTCCGCATAGAGTTTTGGACACTTGGAACAAACTGGATAATGAAATAGTATGCGCAAAAACCATTCATGAGTTTAAAAGCAAACTAGACACAGAGAGATACAATGGCGGGACACCACAAGCATAGCTCCCCTTCCCACAAAATACAACTAGGTAAATACAATCTCCTCTTTGCATCCATTCCCAGATGCCTATTTATCACGACAATTTTTAACCCCCCCCCCCCCAGGCATTTACTTGCTTCTCTTAATCTACAATTTACCTCCAGCTCTACTCCTCCCTTTCCTGCCACATGTGACCCCAAATACCTAAAGCTATCTATCCACTTCCTCTGGGCTCTCTCCTTTTAGACTTACTTCCAACTCACTGCCACTCTCTACCCTTGTACATCTCATCATCTTACTTTTACCCACATTTACCTTCAACTTTCTCTTATTGCTTACCTTCCCAAACTCTGTCACTCACTCCCTTAATCCCTCCTTTGATCCTGTCACAAGAGCAGTGTTGTCAGCAAACAGCAACTGGCTCACTTCCCACTTTTCTCCATTTTCTTTAACCATCGCCAGTTCCCTGCCCATTACCCTCTCCTTTACCTCCTGCACCACCCCATCCATGTACACATCGAACAGCCATGGCAACATGACACACCCCTAACATAGTCCCGCCTTGACCTCAAAGCACCCACACACACTCCATTTCCCATTCTAACACAGGCTCTACTAATCTTGTAAAAACTCTTGACTGCTGCCCTTAACACTTTTCTCCCAATTCCATATGCCTGCAATATCTACCTTGCCAAGCCTTTTCCTAATTCATATAGGCTCAAAAAAACATCCTTACTCTTTCCTAAAGCTTTCTCACACATCTGCCTTACCACAAAAATCTGATCCATGCAACCCCTACCTTTCCTAAACTCACACTGTTCTTCACCAATTACTCCCTCTGTACCTCTCCTAATCCCCTCACTTAAAACTCTCCCATAAGCCTTCCCAACTACACTCAACAAACCGATCCCTCTGAAACTACTATACTCACAACTGTCCCCTTTTCCCTTATAAAGTGGAACTATATAGGCACTCTACCCTCCTTTAGACAAAATTAAACAGCCTCACTAGCCACTCCACTATTACAGTGCCTCTTTTCTTCAGACACTCTACATGACACCCATCTAACCCAAGTGACTTACCTGTTCTCATCATTTTTAGAGCTATTTGCACCTCTTTTTTCTTTCTTTTTCTTATTTCTCCTCCATTTTCCTCTCCCATTACCTGAAGAAGTGGGGGATAGTTTTACATTTGAAACTCTGAAAGCTGCTAAGGAATACATTGAAAAATGCCCAAGTTCAAGTGGTGGTGTGACATCGCAGGAGACACTGGAGAATATAGAGTTGGGCTGTGCTACCAGAGTGGCTGGGGACCTGGACCAATACAGGGTTCAGAAATGACAGAAAAGAGCTCAGAGGAGCACAATCCAAACAGATGATGATAAGTGTCAGGTGTGGAGGGGTGTAGCCCCTTTGCCGAGTACTTTGGGGACTGGCTGGACTGCAACAACTACTGCAGCATTACACTGCTCACTATACCAGGTGTTTGTCTATCCACTGCCGACACAAATTCGTTCACATCTGATAAAGTTTCAGAGGCCTGAACCATCTGGGTCCATGCCAGGTAGGTCAACAACTGTTGGATCCTTGTACTTTGTATTCTTGTGGAACCCTGATATGAGTTTCAACTGGGTTTTCTTGCAACTTATGTTGATCTCAGGAAGGCATCTGACTTGGTGTATCATGGAATGCTCTAGGATCTTCTGCAGATCCATAGGATTCCTGCAAGGATTACTGACTTGATACTTGGCTTATACTCTGGGACAGAGTGTGCTGTAAAGTACACCTGCATGGACAGGGTTTTTGGAGGTCCTGGTTGCAGCCCTCAAGTCACTGCACACAGGGAGCCAAGACTGATTGGTCCTCAAGTCTCCTGGACCAACACCAAAGTTCAGGTGTTTGGGAGCTTACTGGACGACATGGTTCATGCACGTGGTGAGGGCAGTATGGTCTTGGAAAGCTCTATGTAACTTAGTAATGAAGTGCATAATAGTGGTTGGTCATATCAGGAAGTACTTTGAAGTAGTGGTGTTGCCCATGGTGTTAGGAATTCTCTCAACCATAAGTACATGGTGTTGTCATTATTTATGCAAGACTAAGACTCAAATCTTCAAGTCACATGTGCTCCCTGCCTTGCTGTATGACTGTGAGATATGGACACTGAATGCTGATTTAAAGAGGAGTCTCAATTTATTTGGTACTAGGTTCCTTCAGAGAATTATGGGATATTGCTGGAATGACTTTGTATGAAACCAGAAACTGTACTGCGAGACTCTGTCTAGGCCAGCTATCAGCATAATTCATTAATGTCAACTCTGGCTATATAAGCATGTGGCACATTTCCGTGATGTTGATCCTACTCACAGGATTGTCTCCACAACCCTCAATGGAGATGAAGAATTTATGGCTGAGGCAAGTTGATCAAATATGTCAAGAATTGTCTAGAGAGGGAAGAGTGGCTGCATGAGAGTTTGTTCACAGAGACTATGGGGACTAGAGCTGGCATGTGAGTGAAGCAATGCACCCCTTAGCATATGTCACCAACTGATCATCCATCTCCTCAGTCATCCCCTCAAGTTCATTCCATCTGCCTCTGCCTTCCACACCTCTTTTGCTCATCTTTCTCCACTCATTCCTTCCATGTGTCCAAATCATCCCAATACTCATTCATCAGCCCTGTTAAATATAGAAATGGAGAACGCAATGACCCAGTAGGTAAAGGAAGTGACTCAGGTAAGAGATGACATTCCCATGAGATTAGATCTGCTACTTATCAAAGAGTCAGACATCATTAGAACCATGAACTACCTTAGCCCCAAAGAAAAAAGTGACCATATAACTACTGAATTTCAGCTGGTGAATGAAGAAATAAACCTAAGGAATAAATTATACAGGCCAGGGATTCAATATTGGCAAGGAATTACTCTAGCTTGAATTCTTTGAAAAAGCTGACTGGTATTCATGAATATCACTGGGATAATGAGGAACTAGGAAATCTTTACATTTACAACCTGAGAATGAACAAACATGGGCCAAGGATTAGGGGATGGAAGAATTAGAAACAAGACTGGTTCAACCAAAAGTGTGGAAAAAAAAAAGAGCAAAAGTAAGGGATATAGCTTGGGGAAAATGGAAGATAAGAAACAATAAAACAAAAGAAATTACAAAAAAACTAGAAATGACTGTACAAAAGTCCACAGGGAGGAGGGAAGCAATTCTGAAGGGGGTGTTGTCAATAAATACAGAGATGAACATTTTTGAATGCTTACCCTCTTTCAAGAGCCCATTTTTGGGGGCACATAAATCACTACAAACTTCTACTTTTCATGTCACTATCTTCAACTTTTATCATAATCATTTCCACTCTGTTTATACCCTCTGTAACCTTCAACGCATTTAAGTTTTTCTTGGCCAGAAACATGAATCCTCCACCCTGTTTCTCATTTCTATTTTTGATCCAATGCTTATGTAATCCATGTCCAACACTATTTGGTGGTACTGGACCCCTTAATTTTGTCTCTGCAATTCCCATTATCTGTTTTTTCTTTTGACAGGTAATAATTTAGTTCATTTAATACTGAAATCAATCCATCTATGTTACTATAAGACAAGTAGTCAAAGGCCACTTTCATTGATCTTAGGAAATTGGATGCTTCTCTGATTATTTTGTTGACACGTTTGTCTGGTGCCGTGTCAGTGCTGATAATTACTAGGTCCCTTTCCAAGTTGACTTTTTTTTAACTTCCTTTGTACTAATTTTGTACTGTCCCGATATTCTATTTTAATTTTTCCAAATTCCATTATACATTTCTTGATGTTGAAGTTCATTTCACATTTTTGACTTCATTCCCAGACTTTATCCAGGTCTTTTTGTAGTAATTTACAATCTTCCTCTGTACTTACTCTCTTTAGTAGTTTTGCATCATCTGCAAAGAAATTCATATAACATTCCACACCTTCATACATGTCATTTATATGGCAAACATTATGATGTTTGCCATGTTTGCTAATGTTATTATCAAAGCCAATACAGAACCTTGTGGGATTACACTTATCATTTCTTCCCAGGTTAGTACCACTCTCATTTTTCTCCTGTTCAAGAAATCTTCTATCCATTCCGATAACTTTTCTTGTACTCCACCTATTTCAATTTTTCTTAGTAGCTTTTTGTGTGCTACTTTATCAAATGCTTTTTGTAGATCTAAGAAGGCACAGTCTGCCCATCAGTCCCTTTCTTGTATTATTTCCATTAGCCTTAAGTAAAAGCAAATCAAGTTTGTGGCACATGATCTTCCATGTCTAAATCCAAATTGTTTTGGATTTAGTATATTATTCTCTTCCAAATGTTTAATCCATTTACTTTTGAAAAAAATTCATAAATTTTTGCTATTGTGCTTGTAAGGGAAACCGGTCTATAGTTAGTTGGATTTTCCTTGTCCCCTACTTTGTATACTGGTACAATATTTGCATTTTTCCAATCTTGTAGTAATTTTCTTTGAGAATTATATTATATTGTGTATTTTATCCATTGGTTCATCTATACATTCTTTTAATATTCAATTTGCAATTCCATCTGGCCCATGTGATTTTCATTTGGTACCTTGCATGAGGTGGAATGGTCAAGGGAATGGGGGGTGAGGTAGTATGTGCGAGCAAAATTTGACGCAGCCCGAAGGGATTTCTCCCCGTCTTCTCCTTTTATGCAACGAGGGGACGGAGAGGGGGGGTCGCCGTTTTAATGAAGCGGCCTTGCTGTGGATGTGCTGTGTCTTGCGACACTGCTTCTGACCCAGGGTAGTGGACAAGGTGCAGGGATGACCCGTCATCCAAGAGGTGCTAAGATAAGAGGAAGGGTGGAGGGGTGTGGAGTGTATTCAGGGATGGAATGGGTGGAAATGATTTTATGCCTTTTCCTTTTTGGCTACCTCCCTTGTAAGGGGGAAAAGCCTTGCTATATGTATGTATGTACCTTCTTTCCTTCTGTGTCACAATTATATCTTTCATTCGGGGCATCTTTCTCTCTGTCCTTCCTCCCAATTTTGTGTACTTTCAATTGTGAATACAGATTTAAAATATTTGTTCATAATTTCAGCCATTTCTACATCTTCTATATATTCATTATTCCCTTGATGCAATTTCACTATTTCATGTTTACTTTTTAGTTTGTCATTCGCATACCTGTAGAATAGTTTAGGTTGGTCCTTGCATTTTTCTATTATGTCCTTTTCAGTTTCTCTTTTCTTCCCTGTGTATTTTAATGTATTTATTTCTTAATTTGATGTATATTTGCCACTTGCTTTCCTTTCTTTTTTTGTCCTTTTTCCATCTTTTCAAGGGTCTCTCTTTTTTTATTTAATAATTTTTTTTTTTTCATGCACCATTTTCTCAGCCTCAAGTCCAGTACTCTCTCTCTCTCTCTCTCTCAAAAAAAAAACTCACTTTTCAGTCTCCATTCTTCGCTTGTTTTTTTCTTTATTTGCTTCATTTCTAAGTGTCTTTTCTTTCTTTTTTTCCTCATCTCTCTTTTTTTTTATGCGTACATTTTTGTAATTTTCACTATTTGCCAGCTTTGCTGCTTTTGATATTACTTCTTCAGCTATCATTTGAGACCATTAGATTAATTTCAGTGCTCTATACTATTTTTTTCTAGAGTACTGCCCTATCTATGTACTTCTATCTCTTTATCCATTACCTGTCCCTCCTCTTGTATCTCCTTCAGAATTGCTTTTGCTACTTCTCTTCTTTTTCTCTTTGGTGTCTGTGTACATTATGTTTTTCTTTAACCCGTTGCGGCCGATCGCGGTAAAATAAAATGTCACGCCAGAGACGACGGGGTAGGTGAAATTTTTTTTTTCTCTGTTTATGGGCTAAATCAACTCATTTGGGTCTAAATAGTAAGAAAAACATCAATAGACAAGTCACCTTGGCGTATTTTGGTGGTAGGGAGCAACCTATGAGACGACGGGGTAGGTGAAAAAAAAATTCTGTTTATGGACTAAATCAACTCATTTACACACTAAAACATTTCTATAGTGTGGTACTCTGTGAAGCACGGGTGTATACACAGCCCGACATCACACTCGCTACACTGATAGCGGGACTCCTTCCTCTTGTGAGCCCGCCTTGTACTACTGCTGCAGACGTGGCATCTCCTGGAGGCGTTCGCCTTCGCTGCTGTAGGTGGTACAGGCGAAGGGAAGTGACGTTCAGTGAGGCGGGCAGGCTGGGGCGCCCTACTAGGGCCTGGTGGGGGCAGTGGCCTCCTGACGACAGCTGGCTTGTACGTAATTACAAGCTCTCTTGCCAACTCAATGCAGAAGTCATACCGCCTCTCCTTCTCCCCCGTCAGCTGTGCGTCGATTGGTGGCGGAGAAGACACACGCGATCTTCTTCCGTATGCCTCCGCCGTACTGACGGACGTTGACGGTTCCTCTTCTCCTCCTTCCTCGTCAGAGGAAAAATTAACGTGGATGCCAGGGAACAAGGATGCATCCTCCTCCATTTCTTCCCTGAACAATGTCTGTGCGTGCGCGGTGGGTCGGTAATTATCGTCCACAGAATCACTATCACCAGAACCACTAGTGTCACTGTCACTTAGTAGGGCACTTTCATCTAAAACAGCCCGAATTTTGGCTGATGTGTCCAAAATAGCACGTGATTTCCGCGGCATTTTCGCTAATGGGGTCGAGCGAGTACGCACAAAATAGAGGTCAGGGGTCAACTGGTGAGGGTGCGTGGGTCGCGCCGTGGGTGGTCGGGGTGCGCGCGCAGACACTGTGCGTGGGTATAACACATGCCAATGTGCCATACTATTCATATTTTACCCAAACAAGTCATAACTCTTGCTAATTTCGTATTTTAAAACGTGACGGATTATTACGTCAATCGTCGCTCGTTCGGCTTTTTATTCTGAGGCGCGGAAAATACATCCTCCATGTTTACCGTAAAATTGAACCAGTTTAGGAAACTGGCAACTCAATCAGGCTCCTTCCCTGGGAAGATCCATCACTCCTCTATCACGTGACACCCGGTAGAAGCTCAGGGGGCGGGTATTTCAAAAGTTACATAGCAACAAATGAAAGCCACTTACGCGACGGATCATTACGTCGATCGTCACAGCGGTAACCTTTTAGGTGACGTAATATTACGTCGGTCGTACACAACGGGTTAACACCATAAACTACAATGCATTTTTTTTTATCCATTGTGTCTCTTACCCATGGAAATTATTATTTTCACTTTCCATTGTCTTGTTCTTATCTATATTTCTAACCTCAATGCTTTTACTGATATTTTCGATTTCCCCTGTGTCGTCAGCAGACCTCTTATTTACACTTTTTTCTGCTGTCAGGGGGAGCCCGTTTGTCTCCCTCCTCATTTCCTTCCATTTCCCTCAGTAATCCCTCCCCTTCTCCCCTTTCGTTACCTTTCTATTACACCACGAGCTTTCCCCTTCCCTACTAATACAAAGAGGTGCTTCCTCGTAGTTGAAATCCACGAAAATTGCGTCTTTTCCTGGAATTCCAATCTTCGCTGTCAATCCGACGATTGTGTGTGTGTGTGTATTTACCTAGTTGTGCGTGTGAGAAAATGAAGGTATAAGCTTTGGCTATTACAATCAGTAAAAAGAAAAAAAATTATGCTGGTATTTTTCATATAATTAATACAAGTGAGCGCCTTATCTATACATTGTCTGTCAACTGTACATATTTTTCATACTTAAAGTGTATAGACAAATTAACGAACAAATTATACAAGATAATAGATTTTTCTTTCAAAGAAGGAAAGGTACTGCAAGATTGGAAAGATGCAAACATAGTACCAATATATAAAGGGGGAAACAAAGATCCTACAAACTTCAGACCAATATCCCTTACAAGTACAGTAGCAAAATTATGCAAAAATGAATCAAACACTTGGAAGAGAATAAAATATTAAACCCTAAACAACTTGGCTTTAGAAGTGGAAGATCGTGTACCACAAACTTAATATTCTTTAAATCAAGATTGAGATAATACAAGAAAGATGGCTGGGCAGATTGCACCTTCTTGGATTTGCAGAAGGCTTTTGACAAAGTACTACATAAAAAGTTAATAAGAAAAATTGAAATAATGGGAGGAATATAAGGTAAGCTACTGGAATGGATGAAGGATTTCTTAAATGGGAGAAAAATGAGAATGGTACTTATAGATAAAAATTCGAACTGGGAAGATATTTTGGTTCCTTTAATGTTTGCCATATATATAAATGATATTGATGAGGGAGAAAAGTGTTACATGAACTTCTTTGCTGACAATGCCAAATTACCCAAGAGAGTAAGCACAGAAAACTGCAGATTGCTACAAGAAGACCTAGACAAAATATGGGAATGGAGTCAGGTGTGTGAAATGAACTTTAACATTAAGAAATGTAGTATAATGGAAATTTGGAAAAAGCAAAAATAGAATATCGGGTCAATATAAATTTGGTAACAAGGAAGTCAAAAGAGTTGATTCAGAAAGGGACCTGGGAGTGATTATCTCAAGTGACTTGACACCTGATAAACATGTCAATAAATTAGTTGGAGAGACTTTTAACTTATTAAGATGCGGGGATGACCCGTCATCCAGGCGGTGCCAAGATAAGAGGGAGGGTGGAGGGTGGAGGGGAGTGGAGTGTTTTAGGGATGGAGTGGGTGGGAATGGTTTTTATGCCTTTTTCTTTTTGGCTACCTCCCTTGTAAGGGGGAAAAAGCCTTTGGTATATGTATGCAAGATCAATGAAAGTAGCCTTTGACTACATGGATGAAGAAATGGTAAAGAAAATAGTGGTTGCACTAATAAGACCTAAACTAGAATAAGCTGCAACATTATGGGCACCTAGCACAAAAAAAATCATAGTGCAGCAACAAAAATGGCACCTACACTATCAAATTTGACATACAAAGACTGGAGAAAGTACATCTATCAACACTGGAACAAAGAAGAGAAAGAGGTGATTTGTTGGCCATTTACAGAATTATGAAAGAGATGGAAATTCTTGATAGAGACGACTTACTAAAATGGGACAAGAGAAACAAGAGGACAAAAAAAAGGAGTTAAAGAATGACAGTTACAAAAATCTTCCCACATAAAGTGATTGATGTCTGGAACAAACTAAATGGAGAAACAGTGAGTGCCAAAACTATACAAGATTTTAAGAATAAACTGGAAGCGGAAAGAGACAAAATCGGGTCACTATGAGTGTACCTTGTCCTGTAAAATACAACTAGGTAAATACAAAATAAATCAAATCATATAGTGAACCATAACAGCCATTCTGAAGAACAAAAATTACATTGACACATATTTCTATAACCAGAATGATATAACACATCAACACAATACATTCATATACCAAGGGCTTTTCCCCCCTTACAAGGGAGGTGGCCAAACTCAAAGGCATAAATCCACTCCCACCCATTCCATCCCCACATACTTCACACCCACTCACCACCCCTCCGTTGCTAATTTCTTGGTTCCTCTTGGATGATGTGTCATCCCTGTATCTCGCCCACTGCCCTGGGTCAAAAGCAATGTAGCAAGACACAGCACCTCCACAGCAAGGCCGCTTCATTTAATTAGCAACGCCCATCTCCGTCCCCTCATGCAGAAAAAGAGAAGAGGCGGGAAAATCCCTTTCGGCTGCATCAAAATATCATTCGCACATACTTCCTCACCCACACCCATTCCTCACCCTCCCTTCCATGCATCACAACATTATCCATACATAATTGTATACTACAATTAGGCAAATACAACTATTCTCCACTCACCCCTATCTTCTATCTTCTCCCTTCCTTCCTCAACAGACATTCCCCTTTTTCCAATACCCCTTTTACCCCATCCATCCATCCATCACATCCTAGGTCGACCTCTTATGTTCACTCCTTCCACCCTTCTTTTACTAGTCCTTCTTCACTCATTCTTTCCATGTGTCCAAACCATCCCAACACTCATAAATCCCATCTCCCTTTCCACCCCTGTTCTCCTCCCTCCTCACCCCCTTGTTTCTCACTTTATCCAGCCTAATAACCCCTTATGATAGAGTGAGCAGAACATCTCTATGGAAAATAATGGAAGAATTAGGAATACCACACAAGTACATCAGATTAACAAGAGCATGCTATTGAAAACACAAGTAGCATAGTGAGATGTGGGAGTAAAACTACATCACCTTTTCAGATAGATGACCTAAAACAAGGATGCATACTCACCACTGTTATTTAATCTGGCAATGGAAAAAATAATCTGATGTAGTATGAATGGGAGAGACAAAGGAATAAAATTGGAAGATATAACCATAAAACTATTAGTGTATGCTGACGACCTTGACATCATGATAGAGAATCTAGCAGAAATGGAAAACCTGGCAGCACTCTTTAATGAAGGTAGCAAGAGAATCTAATTTGCCAGAAAGGGTACAGATTGTGGGATTGGACATAAAGAGTGTTAAAGATTTTAAATACTTAGGAGCAAAGGTGACCAGTGACAGAAGAACAAAACAGGAAGTGGAAGCCAGAATCGGAGCAGGAAATCAATGTTACTAGCCTAATAGAATTGTTTAAAAAAAAAAAAAGGTCAATATCAAGAACAACAAAACTGAGACTGTACAACTCAATAGTGAGACCAGTCATATTGTACAGCTGCGAAACATGGGCCCTTACAAAAGCTATGGAGAAGTTTGAAGTTCTAGAAAGTAAGATTTTATGGAGAATTTTAGGACCTGTGTATCACAACCAAAGGCAAAAATGGAGAATAAGACATAACTGGGAAATTTGAGAACAAAACAACCCCATATTAAAAATGTAATAAGATTAAAAAGACTGAAATTGGCAGGACATGTCACAAGGATGCAAGAAGATAGATGGCCAAAGAAAGTGCTCAATAGTGGAATGCATGGAAGATGACCACTTGGACGACCTAGAAAAGACTGGAGGAGATGCATTAAAGATGTGCAGATATAAAGAATAGTACCAAGAGAATGGAAGGAAGAGGTGGCAAAGGACAGAAAGACATGGCGAGACGCTTCAAAAGTGGTTGTAGATCACCAAGTGGCCCGAAGACAAGCAAAGTAGGAGTAAGAAATAACCCTCATAATACTTCTCGAGCATTTCATCTCAAACACATTTAAACTTTTCCTCTCTTATGTTCCATGTTTCTGGCCCATACAGTACTGTTGGCACAATCACTCCTTCATACAATCTCCTCTTAGCATCTATTCCCAAATGTCTATTTCTCATTACGCTGTTCAATTCACCAAGGCATTTATTTGCTTCTCTCAATCTACATTCTACCTCCACCTCCATTCCTCCCTTTCCTGCCACATTTGCACCCAAGTATCTAAAACTGTCCACTTCCTCCAGTCTCACTTCCAATTTGCTATCATCCTCTCCCATTGTACATCTCATCACCTTACTTTTACCCACATTTATCTTCAACTTCCTTCTTTTGCACACCTTCCCAAACTCCATTACTAACTCCCTCCTCTGATCCTGCTACAAGTGCCATGTCATCAGGAACCAACAGCTGGCTTATCTCCCATTTTTCTCCATCTTCTTTAACCATCTCCAATCCATGACCCACTACCCTTGCATTTACCTTTTGCACCACCCCATCCATGTATAAATTGAACAACCTGGGTGACATAACACATCCCTGATGAAGTCCCACCTTTGCCTCGAACCACTAACTCTCTCCATTTCTAATCCTAACACACACCCTACTGCTCTTGTAAAAATCCTTAACTGCTCTAAACAGCTTTCCCCCTATCTCATATATCTGCAATACTTCCCACAGTGCCATCCTGTCTACTCTGTCATAAGCCTTTTCCAGATCCATAAAAGCCAAAAAACATCCTTACCTTTTCCTATACCTTTCTCACATATGTCTTACCACAAAAATCTGATCTTCGCAACCCCTACCTGTCCTAAACTCACACTGATCTTCACCAATTACTCCCTCTGTTCCTCTCCTAATCCTCTCAATCAAGATCATCCCATAAGCCTTCCCAACTAGCCTCAACAAGCTGATCCCTCTGAAACTACTACACTCGCATTTGTTCCCTTTTCCCTTGTAAAGTGGAACTATACAGGCACTCCTCCAGCACTCTACCCTCTCTCCAGCAAACATTAAATAACCTCACCAGCCAGTCCACCATCACTCTACCTCCTTTTTTTTAGACACTCTGCATGACATCCATCCAGACCAGGTGCCTTACCTGCTCTCATCATCTTAACAACTGCCTTCACTTCATCTTTCCTTCTTTCTCCTTCGTTTCACTCACTCATTACCGTCACTTTCTTAGCACTTCACACTGCAACTACATTTCCCTCCCTCTCCTTCACATTTAGCAGCTCCCTAAAATATATTTTGCATTCTTATTTTTACAATAGTTTTTTATATTGATGTTTGAATTTGTAGTCTCACCATAAATAAATAGTTTATATCAAAATTTGAAATTACTCTGCTTATTACGTATATGCTCACATATTCATATTTCTTAATTACAACCAAATTTAACAAATTTATAGCGTTTATTCAGTGATACATGTATCTATAGGTAGGTATGGGCCTAATATTACAATATTTGCATTCCTACATGGCATGGGTGCAGACACTTATTATACAAGGGGGAGAGGGGCTTCAGCCCATCCCCTAAAACTGAGAAAAGTATTAATACTGTATGTATGCAGTTCCCACTGCAGCTACCTTTCCTTCCCTATCCTCCTTCACATTTAGCAACTCCCTAAAATATTCTGCCTATCTTCCCCTTACTGCCATCTCTTCCATTATCATCTCTCCATCTGTACCTTTTACCTTTTCTTCCCTACTTGATTCGCCTCCTCTTCCTCTCTTAATTTCTTTCCAAAACATCTTTTTATTACTTTCAAAATTTTCTGTCATACTCCTAACCCATTTCACATCTGCTCTCCTCTTTGCCTCCTTTACCTTTTGCTTTACTTCTCTTTTCTTTTCTTTGTACGTCTCATATGACTCCTCCGTCCTCTTTTGTAACCAATCTGTGAATGCTCGCTTCTTCTCTTCTACAACCTTCTTTGTTTCCTCATCCCACCATTCACTACCCTTTCAGTGGGAAATGCGAAGAAAATGAGAGTGATGAGTGAGGAGAATGGAGGAGAAATAGGGAAGGATGAGGTGAAGGCAGTTGTAAAGATGATGAAAGCAGGTAAGGCACCTGGTCTGGATGAATGCCATGCAGAATATCTGAAAAAGGGAGGTTCAGTGATGGTGGACTGATTGGTGAGGTTATTTAATGTTTGCTGGAGAGAGGGTAGAGTACCGGAGGACTGGAGAAGTGCCTGTATAGTTCCTCTTTACAAGGGAAAAGGGGACAAGTGTGAATGTAGTAGTTTCAGAGGGATTAGCCTGTTAAGTGTACTAGGGAAGGCTTATGGGAGGATCTTAATTGAGAGGATTAGGAGAGGAACAGAAGGAGTAATTGGTGAGGAACAGTGTGGATTTAGGACAGGTAGAGGTTGTGTAGATCAGATCTTTGTGGTAAGACAGATATGTGAGAAAGCTATAGGAAAGGGGAAGGATGTTTTTTGGGCTTTTATGGATCTGGAAAAGGCTTATGATAGGGTAGACAGAAAGGCACTGTGGGAGGTTATGCACATTTATGGGATAGGAGGAAAGCTTTTGGGAGCTGTCAAGAGTTTTTATGAGGGTAGTAGAGCTTGTGTCAGGATTAGAAATGGAGAGAGTGAGTGGTTTGAAGTAAAGGTGGGACTTCGTCAAGGATGCGTTATGTCGCCCTGGCTGTTCAACTTATACATGGATGGGGTGGTGCGAGAGGTGAATGCTAGGGTAGTGGGTCAGGGATTGGAGATGGTTAAAGAAAATGGAGAAAAGTGGGAGGTGAGCCAGCTGTTGTTTGCGGACGACACTGCGCTTGTGGCAGGGTCAGAGGAGGGATTGAGGAAGCTGGTGGCAGAGTTTGGGAGAGTATGTGATAGAAGAAAGCTAAAGATAAATGTGGGTAAAAGTAAGGTGATGAGATGTACAAGGGGTGAAAGTGGCAGTAGACTGAAAGTGAACATTAAGGGAGAGCGACTGGAGGAAGTGGATAGTTTTAGATACTTGGGTGCAAGTGTGGCAGGAAAAGGTGGAGTGAAGGTAGAGGTAGAATGTAGATTGAGAGAAGCGAGTAAATGCCTTGGTGGATTAAAGAGTGTAATGAGGAATAGACATTTGGGAATGGATGCTAAGAGGAGACTGTATGAAGGAGTGATTGTGCCAACAGCATTGTATGGGGCAGAAACGTGGAACATAAGAGAAGAAGAGAGGAGTTTGAATGTGTTTGAGATGAGGTGTCTGAGAAGTATGGTGGGGGTTACTAGGCTGGATAGAGTGAGAAATGAGGAGGTGAGGAGGAGAACAGGGGTGAAAAAGGATTTGGGAGATAGGGTTGATGAAAGAATATTAGGATGGTTTGGACACATGGAAAGAATGAGTGAAGAAAGACTAGTAAAAGAGGTATGGAAGGCAGATGTGGAGGGAGTGAACATGAGGGGACGTCCTAGGATGAGGTGGATGGATGGGGTGAAGGGGGCTTTGGGGAAGACAGAGGTGAGTGGAGAATGGTTGTATATGGATGATGTTGTGACTGCATGAGGAGGAATGGGCGGGGGGTGGGGTAGTAGGTGTGAGTAAATTTTGACGCAGCCCGAAGGGATTTCTCCCCGTCCTCTCCTTATATGCAAGGGGGGACGGAGAGGGGGGTCGCCGATTAAATGAAGTGGCCTTGCTGTGGATGTGCTGTGTCTTGCGACACTGCTTCTGACCCAGGGCGGTGGGCAGGGTGCAGGGATGACCCGTCATCCAGGAGGTGCTCAGATGAGAGGGAGGGTGGGAGGGGTGTGGAGTGTATTTAGGGATGAAATGGGTGGGAGCGTTTTTATGCCTTTCCCTTTTTGGCTACCTCCCTTGGAAGGGGGAAAAAGCCTTGGTATATGTATGTATGTATGTATGCATGCAGTTACTCACACACCCCAAAAATTGTGTGTTCACATCCTTGCTAAATGATCAGTTGGTCAAATAAATTTAAACAACATTTTGCAAGAAAATGCATATATACATGTAAAATATAGCTATACCTGTCCAGTTTTTTTTCCATGCTGTTGATCTCTTTCTTCTTGTCTGTGAAGAGAAAGAATATAATCTGGGCTGTCAAAGTCCATTGAGGCCTTTTCTGCAAAATAATTAAAATACTGTACAAATATTTCTATGCATATGTATTAGATATACTACACTGCTGCATAATATGTACATACTATGCAACTGCATTATGCTAAGCCAACAAGACACTTAAAAATATGAAAACATATCACAGACTGACACAAATGGTAGACCTATTTGAAAAAGTAGGTACCGTAAGTTGGCAAGGAGTGAACATTACAATAAGATATGGATAAAAAGAGAAATGAGTATTGAGGAATTAGAAAAAGAGAAGACACTAAGAGATGAAGCTAAGGAAAAATAATGCCAAGAGAATGGAGACCAAAAACAAGGAATTCTATTGGAGAGTAATCAACGTGAGACTGAGAAAATGGTAGATCAGAATGGGCGAACCAAAGACAGAAAAAAGATGGAAACAAAAAATTTGAAAGTGGCCGATACTAACATTGACGGATTAATTTCAGGACTCAATGAACTCAATGATTACCTGTTAGAAGAAAAACCAGACATAATGGGAACTGTGGAGACGAAATTAAGGGGTTCAATGCCACCCATCAATGTTGGACAAGGGCTATACAATTGCTGGATTAAAAACAGACGGGAAATAGTGAGGAGGAATCATGTTCTTGGCCAAGAAAAACTTGAATGTGACAAGAATTACGGAGGGCAAAGGTAATGTAGAACTGATGATGATAAAAGCG
This sequence comes from Oratosquilla oratoria, assembly GCF_046742065.1. Classification (NCBI taxonomy): domain Eukaryota; kingdom Metazoa; phylum Arthropoda; class Malacostraca; order Stomatopoda; family Squillidae; genus Oratosquilla; species Oratosquilla oratoria. The sequence continues at coordinate 17,485,789 of NC_134794.1, read as the reverse complement.
AAGACAAGGACATGAAAAGTAGAAAGTTTGTGGTGACTTATGTGCCCCCAAAAATGAATGCTTGGAAAGAGAATTAGCATATGAAAATGCTAGAAGATACAAGGCATTCATTAAATGAGAAATGGGCAGAGGTAACCTGGTAATTACAGGGGCTTTAACTGTAGAGAAATTTGTTGGGAGGACATGACAGTGAAAAGCAGGGAAGACTTGTGGGGTAATTATGGGGGACTTTAACTGCAGAGAAATTGGTTGGGAGGACATGACAATGAAAGGGTAATATATTACTGGACATGACCAAGGAATATATGACACAGTGGGTCAGTGAAAACACCAGATACAGAAATAATGAGGAGCCATCAAGACTAGATTTAATATTTACAACAGAACCTGAAATTGTGGATAAAATTCAATATAAGACACCAATTGGAAAGAGTGACCATATACTTACTGAGACTGAACTAAAGGAAGAAATATACATGGAGAGAAATGAAAAGCATAGTTAAGGAAGACTGATGTACAACAAAACGGACTTTGGAAAACTAAAGAAATTCCTTCAGAATGCAAATTGGGAAAAATTTTACATGGAAGAGATAAAAGTGGAAGAGAAATGGGATATCTTGATGGATAATTATGAAGGAGTGAATAGGCACGTACCAAGACAGAAGCTAGAGTGTACATTAAATCCTGGTTCAACAGAAGATGCAGTGAGGCAAAAGAAGAGACAAAGCTTGGAAAAGATTGAGAAAAGATAATTAAAAAAAAAAAAAGTAAAATGGCAAATATATATGAAATATAGAAATGAGTATGTAAAAGTGCAAAGAGAGGAAAAAAGGAACTATGAAAAAGACATAGATAAATGCAGAGCAGCCCAAACTATTATATACATATGTGAATGGTAAACTTAAAAATAAACAGGAAATGTGAAAGTATGCCAAGGAAATATAGAATACACAGAAGATCTAGAAATGGCCAATGAACCTCGATATTGAAAGAGAACAGTTAGATTACAAGTAACGTGAATATGATAGCTCACAGTTACATCAGATATTCCTTTGTAAAATTTCAATGTACCCAAAATTTAATGTAATACATATTTACTGTGATGGGTCTGTTGTTGGTGAAAAAGCTGAATGTGGTATTGTGATTAGGGAATTCTTTGAATAATGTACAAGTAATGAAGAGCGATACTCCAAAAGAATAGAAGGTACAAACTCCAGCACCACTGCAGAAAATTGCTATATAAATGGGAAACAATAGGAGGCATACATGGAAAACTATTGAATTGGATGAAGGATTTCCTACATGGAAGAAAAATGATAGTAGTGCTCGGAGACAAATATTCAAAATGGGAAGAAATGAGTTGTGGCGTCCCACAGGGGTCAGTAATAGCTCCGATAATGTTTGCTATATATGTGAATGACATGGACAAAAGTATTGAATGTTATATGAACTTTTTGCAGATGACGCAAAGTTATTAAAGAGAATAAACTCCGAAATAGACTGACTCATTACAGAGTGAGCTGAAAGTCTCAGAGTGGAGCAAGAGATAGGAAGTAGAATTCAACATCAAGAAATGCATTATAATCGAATTTGGGAAAAACAAGAATAGGATGATATCAGGACAGTATAAAATGAATGAAAAAGAAGTAAAGAAAGAAAATTCTGAAAGGGACCTAGGAGTAATCATCACCAAAGACATGTCATCAGATAAATAAAATAGTTGGAGAAACAAAATTTGTTGAGATCAATAAAGGTGGCCTTTAAATACCTGGATAACCAAATTATAAAAAAATATTACAAACACTGATAAGGCCAAAACTGGAATACCCAGCACTGATATGGTCACCCAGTACAAAAAAGAATATAAGAAAATTAGAAAGAATACAAAGAGCAATGACAAAGATGGACCCAACACTTTCAAACCTGACATATGAACAAAGACTGGCCGAACTGGAATTGCCGACCCTAGAACAAAAGAGAATGAGGGGACCTACTAACCATCTACAGAATTATGAAAGGAAAAAAATGCCTTGATAGGGAGGACTTATTAAAGTGGGACAGAGGAAAAACAAGAGGACATGCAATGAAACTCAAAAAGGCAAACTACAGAAGAGACCTGGAAAAGAACAGCTTTCCACGCAGTGATAGATATATGAAACAAATTGGATGAAAAAATAATGTGTGCAAACACATTACAAGAAGTTAAGAACAAACTTGATCTTGCGAGATACAAAAAAGGGTCAACATGAGCATAGCTCCCTTTCCTGTAAAATACAATTAGGTACAACTAGGTAAATACACGCAATACATGAAAGTTTAAAACTAACGTCCAACATAGGAAAATCATTATATCTAATTGTAGATAGTCAGAGTGTATTACTTGTACTTAATTCAAAATTCCGTAGTGATGACAGCCTTGTTTTTAAGTGTAATAAAATGTTAATCAAGGTCACATGAAAGCCATTAAAATCAATCTAACTTTTGTATGGATACCATCGCACTTTGGAATATATATGAATGATGTTGCTGACGATTTGGCCAAACAAGGAACAGTCACAGAGAAAGGCATCATTGATATCAAAAGTGTCCCAAGTAAGGAAGAAATAAAACTGAAAACGAGAAAACAAGGAGATACTTGGGACCAGTCTCCCTATTAGTATTACTGACCAAACACAACCAAGGCCAGTTTTTGCTCAAATGCACAATTTGAATTTCATTTATGAAAAAAAAAAAAAAAAATAGCATATAGTTGAGCAAAAACCGTCCTTGGTCGGGTTTGGTCGGTTGTGGTCAGTAATTAGTGAGACATCTTGGGACCTAAAAAGAAAAAGAAAAAAAATGCAAAAGGAAGTAAAATTTGGTTACACTAATTTCACTTATGGACGGCACAACTGCACGTATGAGAAAACACTGTAATGAGATTAAGGTCAGGGTATAAATATCGCTGTGAATATTTAAAAACACTGGTGGGATTGCATGTAAACTGTCAAGAAAATAAATGCCTCCACTCATTACAACACCACATAATGGAATGCACAGAACTATGTGAACTTGGAAATGATGATATGAAAGAATGTTCCTTACAAGTAACAAGTATCTTGTATGATGACAAAAGAAAAGATTAAAACTCTCAAACAAAATGAAGTTATGAGACATGATTATTTATCATAAACAAATATATTGTTTTTAAAGCTGCAACATTTCATTTTAGTTGAGTGGGTGCACTAGTAAGCTGTGCACCCCTTTCGCTGTAATTACGAATTATGTTAATAAACACTAATAATAGTAACTTACTTGATCAAGCCCTGCTGTCTTGTTTACTACCTGTCGGTTCAATGTACGGTTACACCATGACAGGGCGTTTCGCTGCATCGCATGTTTATGATGTTATCAACCAATTTTTCGCTGCATAGTTTCCCTACACTAATAAGAAGAAACTTTATTTTGATTATAAAAATATGTGACCAATATGTAGGTGGAAATAAAACATGACATTACAATCAATGCACACGATGCATTAGTAACTTGTTGTATAAAGCATGCGTCCATAAATTCAAATTCAAATAGCAGTACCTGGAGCACTTTGTGATTGCTGCCGTCCACACTGCACTTTTACACTCAGCATCAGACCATGGCCATTTGCATTTTCAAAATTCATGTTGCACATGTTCCTTCCTAACAGTTTTGTATTATTTTAATTATTGATTATTTTAATTATTAATATTTATATGAACATGAGCTGCTTTATTAAACATATTTTTCCTTTTGCTTAGGGCCTACAGAAATGCGCTGTTGGATGGCCTTGTGGCACGTGCAGTTGTGCATATTACAAAATCATGTATTTTGTTCGGTTTCAATAAACATAATTGTAATTTGATAAGCCGCACCTATGTTATAAGCTTACTCTTTGCGCTAAATGTGAGCCCTGACAACATAAGTGGAATCCTGCAACCTGATTGCTTCGAGCTTTAAACGGAATATTTTGAATTTTGAAGTTTTTATTAATAAACCAAAACACTTGCAGTTTAACCGATTGTGTTTCCAGGGTCTGACGACGCGACCCGAGACTGGGTACTACGAGGTTGATGCCCCAGGGCCATAGCCAGGAATTTTTGGGAGCTAATCATGCTTTTTTTTTTTTAGGGGGAGCTGCCGTTGTACTGTACATACACAACTCGTGGTGCAGTTGGTAGAGTTCCCGGCTACCACTACGGAGGTCCGGGTTCGAATCCCGCCCAGGGCTGATATAATTTCAGTATCGATGCGCTGTGGGTTGTTACTCCAACTCTCGTGGTCGGAGAGTTGTGTGTGTGTGTGTATTTACCTAGTTGTATTTACCTAGTTGTATTTTACGGCAAGGGGAGCTATGCTCGTGGTGTCCAGTCTTCATATCTCATTTTATCTAAACTATTTTTAAATTCATCTATTGTTTTTGCACACACTACTTCCTCATTTAACTTGTTCTGTGAGGAAAGCTATTCTTTTTCAGATCTCTTCTATAACTGTCTTTCTTGATTTTCTTTCCATGTCCTCTTATATTTCTTTCATCCCATTTTATTAGATCCTCTCTATCAATAATTTCTATGCCTTTCATGATTCTGTAAATAGTTATCAAATCTCCTCTCTCTTCTTTGCTCTAGTGTCTAGCTCAAGTTTTGCTAGTCTCTCTTCATGTGATAGTTTTGAGAGTGTTGGTGCCAATTTTGTAATTGCTCTTTGTATTCTTTCAAGTTTTTTTTATACATTTTTTTTTGTATTTGGTGACCCCATCGTTGCTGCATATTCCAATCTTGGTATTATTATCAGAGTAATTAGTATTTTCTTCACCATTTCTTCATCCAGGTATGTAAATGCCACTTTGATTGTTCTTATTAAATTATAAGTTTCTCCTAAAATCTTCTTTATATGTTTCTCAGGTGACATATTATTCATAATAATAACTCCCAGGTCCTTCTCATCTTCTACTTTTTTTTTATTCCTTCTTCTCCCAATTTATATGATCCTTCTATTCTTTTTTTGCTTTTTCCAAATTCCATTATACTACACTTTTTGGTGTTGAACTCCATCTCCCACCTCCTACTCCATTCCCATACTTTACTGAGATCACTCTGTAGTGACTCACAATCTTCTTCCGTGTTCACTTTTTTTAACAGTTTTGCGTCATCTGCAAAGAAGCTCGTGTAACTTTCAATTTCTTCATCCATATCATTAATATATATAGCAAACATTATGGGGGCCAGAACTGTTCCTTGGGGAACGCCGCTTATTACTTCATCCCAGTTAGAGTGTTTGTCTCTTATCACTACTCTCATTTTTCTTTCTTGCAAAAAGTCTTCCATCCATTTAAGCAGTTTGCCCTGTATTCCTCCTTCGGTTTCTAATTTCAGCAACTTCTTATGTGGTACTTTGTCAAAAGCTTTTTTTAGGTCTAGAAATGCACAATCAGCCCATCCATCTCTTTCCTGTATTATATCTATTAGCCTTGAATAGAAACATATTAAATTGGTGACGCATGATCGTCCTTGTCTGAATCCAAACTACCTTGGATTTAGTACGGTTTTTTTTTCTAGATACTTCACCCATCTACTTTTGATAATTCTTTCACAGATTTTTGCTATTGAACTTGTTAGAGAGACTGGTCTATAGTTTGTAGGGTCCTCTTTATTTCCTCCTTTATATATAGGTACTATATTTGCTCTTTTCCAATCTTTTGGAACTTTTCCTTCTTTCAAGGAACTGTTTATTATGCTTTGTATTTTGTCTGCCAGTTCATTCCTGCATTCTTTCAAAATCCAGATTACATCAAGATTACTCAAGTGTTTCATTATTTCGTTCTTTGTTACTTCTATTTCTTTCATGGGGGGGACTTTCTCTTCCCATTCGATCTCTCCAGGTTGTATGTTCACCCTTGTAAACACCGATTTAAAATGCTTGTTCATAATTTCTGCCATTTCTATTTCCTCTGTGTATTCAACTCCTCCATGTCGTAATTTCTCTAATTCTTGTTTGTTTTTCAGTTTGTTGTTTACAAATCTGTAAAATATTTTTGGTTGATCTTTACATTTTTCTATGACATCTTTTTCATATTTTCTTTTTTCGTCTTTGCACACTTGTACATATTCATTTCTATAACTAGTATCTATTTTCAATTTTTCAGGTCTTTTGTCTCTCTTCCATTTGGTCCAAGCTTGATCTCTTTTGTCTTTTAACTCCCTACAACTTTTGTTGTACCAGCACTTTACATATTCTTTTTCTTGCTTTTGTCTTGGGACATACTTTTCCACTCCTTTTTTATATATATATTTTTTTTGTCAAAATATTCTATATCTCTTCTACTGTTGTATCTTCTTTGTGTATTCTTTCCCAGTTTTCATTTTGAAAGAATTCTCTTATTTTATCAAAATTTGTTTTTTCATACATCAATCTTCCTTTTCTATATTGTTCATTTCTTTCCATGTATTTCTCCTCATTTAGTTCTAGTTCTATCAATATGTGGTCACTTTTACTTATTGGTGCCTGGTATTCTATCTTTTCCACTATTTCAGGTTCTGATGTGATTATTAGGTCTAGTCTTGATGGTTCTTCTTCATTTCTATACCTAGTGTTCTCTTGAATCCATTGTGTCATTGTGTGGTCAATAATCATCTCAAGTAGAACATTTCCCCATGATTCTTCTCCACCCTTTACTGTCATCTCTTCCCAGCAGACTTCTTTGCAATTAAAGTCGCCCATCATAACTGTTCTTCCTCCATCTTCCATTATCTTATTTAATGTTATTCTTGTGTCTTCTAACATACTTTTATGTTCACTCTCTTCCCACGAGGCTGTTTTTGGGGGCACGTAGTTTATTACAAACATAAGAACATAAGAACATAAGAATAAAGGAGACTGCAAAAGACCATAAGGCCTACACTAGGCAGCTCCACATCCATCACCACCTGTTATCCCCATCCATAAAGTTGTCTAATCGTTTTTTAAAACAACTGATAGTTTCAGCGCTTACTACATGGTTACTAAGTTTTCCATTCATCGACCACCCTATTAGTAAACCAATTCTTGCCTATTTCCTTCTTAAATCTAAATTTGTCCAGTTTATACCCATTACTGCGAGCCCTGCCCTGTTGTTTTATTATGATGACCTTGTTTGCATCACCCTTGTTATAGCCTTTGATCCACTTGAACACTTCTATTAGATCACCCCGCACTCTGCGTCTTTCCAGAGAGTGTAAGTTTAGGTGCCTAAGCCTCTCTTCGTAAGGCAATATTCCGAGTCCTTGTATCATTTTGGTCATTCTTCTCTGTACTGATTCCAGTGAATTGATGTCCATTCTGTAGGACGGAGACCAAAACTGTACCGCATAGTCAAGGATGGGTCTAACTATCGCTAGATAGAGTTTAATAATTACCTCTGCACTTCTATTCGTTACCGTCCTAGCAATGAAGCCTAATGCTCTGTTAGCTTTATTCTGGCGCTAATGCACTGCTTCCTGGTTTTAAGGTCCGGACTCACCAGAACTCCCAAGTCCCTCTCGCACTCAGATTTTTCTAAACACGTGTTATCTAAGTTGTATCTATTTTCGGGGTTGTGTAGCCCTACGTTTAACACGCTACACTTAGAGATATTGAAGTTCATTTGCCATTTCACCGACCATGTTAACAGTTTATTAAGATCATCCTGCAGAATATGGGCGTCGTCTCCTGACCTAATTAGGCGTCCTATTTTAGTGTCGTCCGCAAACTTACTAACATCACTATTTAACCTATCGTCTAAGTCGTTTATATACATAATGAACAACAAGGGACCCAAAACCGAGCCCTGGGGGACCCCGCTAGTAACATTGCCCCACCTAGATTTTATTCCATTTATGGTGACCCGTTGTTTTCTGTTACTAATCCAAGCTCTAATCCATTCTAACACTTTTTCTCCTATGCTATGGGCTTTGATTTTATTTAGTAGTCTCTGGTGTGGCACTTTGTCGAACACTTTGCTAAAGTCAAGGTATATAACATCATAATTTTAATTGTTGTCTGCCGCCTTATATACTTTAGTGTAAAAGGACAGAAGATTAGTCACACATGACTTACCCTTGGAGAAACCATGCTGTGAATCACGAATTAAATTATGCCCTTCAATGTGTTCTCTGAGTCTATTTACTATTATTGATTCAAGCATTTTTCCTATAACCGATGTCAAATTGATTGGCCTGTAGTTGCACATAGACGATCTATCTCCCTCCTAAAAAACAGGAATAACGTTTGCCTGCCTCCAAGCAGTTGGAACAGAACCAGTGTCTACCGATTTATTGAATATTTCTGCTCTTGTTATCTCTGTCTTCTACTTCTATCATAATCATCTCTACTCTATTCTTTCCATATGTGACACACCTCACGTTTATATCCTTCTTAGTCAGGAACATAACTCCACCCCCTTGTTTTATCTCTCTGTTTCTAATCCAATAATTATATGCATTGTGTCCTATGCTATTGGGTGGTAGTGGACCTTTTAATTTTGTCTCTACAATTCCCATTATGTCCGGTTCTTTTTCCTTCAGATACTCGTTCAGTTCATTCAGTCCTGTTATTAATCCATCTATATTTGTGTAGGACACTCTTAACTTTCTGTTATTTCCATTGTATTTTCTGTTTCTTTTTTGTTTCTCTCTATTATGGTCCATTTCCTCACATTCATATTCACTACTCTCCAATAGAATTCTTCTTTTTCTGACTCCGTTCTGTTCTCGTTTTTTTTTCTTTAGCTTCTTGCCTTTTCATTTTTTCTTCCTCTCTTTCCTCTTTATTCATTTCTCTTTTTATCCATACCTTTTTACATTGTTCACTTGCTACTAGTTTCCCTGTTTTTGCTAAGATATTCTCTGCTGTTGTTTGTGACCTAAATTTAATCTTAATTGGTCTGGTCTTATCTGTACTATATTTTCCGAGTCTAAACATCTCTTCAATTTGTTTCATGATTTCAGGTTCATCTTCCTGAACTAATTCTAGTAAACTGTTTATTTTTTATTTTTCCTCTTTAATTCTTGTGGTTCTATTTTGCTTAAATTTCTCTTCCATTCCTAATATAATTATACATTTCTTTTTGTCTGCTAAGTCTCTTACTATATTCTCCTTCTGTCTCATCACTTTAATAACTGAGTCTTCAGTTTGTTCTTTCATTTGTTGCTTAATTATGTCAGTAAATGCAACTTTATTGTTTTCTTGGATTTTTTCCAGCCCTGTGCTTCCTTTGCTATGGGCTCTTTGCTATTTTTATTATTCCTCTTTAATTCCTCATTCTCTTCTTTAACTTCTTTTAACTGTCTTTTTAATTCTTCTATTTCTAAAGTTAAGTTTTTGTTCGCCTTCTCTAGTTCCTCCAATCTTTCAACTCTCTGCGCAATCTTGGCTACGTTACCGAACCCATTTTCCCAATGCTCGGTTATTTCATCAAGTTTTTCCTCTAGTCTTGCTAATCGGGGGAGGTTGGTATCCCCCCACCCTCTTTAAATCCCTGGAAACTATTATCTTCACCTTCCATTGTGCTGCTCTTTTCTATATTTCTAATCTTTACATTTTTGTTGATCCCGTCATCACCGAAATCATCGTCATCATCGGTCCGTCTTTTGTTTACAAGACGCCTGGCCTCCTGGACCATGTCCCCCTCTTCCTCATTTCCTTCCATTTCCCTCAATAATCCCTCCTCTTCTCCTTTTTTATCACTTTCCCACTACACCACGAGCTTTCCCCTTCCCTATAAATACAATAAGGTACTTCCTGGACGTTGAGATCCACGTAGATTTTCTTTTTTCTTCGGAACTCCAATTCTCGCCGTCCATCCGACGAAAGTATGTGTGTGTGTGTGCGTGTAAGGTCACAGCATTACCCATAGATCGGTCGTATACGAGCTCTGAGCTCTCTTACGGGAGGGAAATAGCTGTCTATCACAAGTCCAACATGTGATCCAAAGACCATAATGAATCCAACGACCATGGTGAATCACACGCGCGCACGCGCGCACACACATAGTAATAGACATTTGGAACAAGTTAGATGAGAAAGTGGTGTGTGCAAAAACAATACACGAATTTAAAAATAGTCTAGATAAAATGAGATATGAAGACGGGACACCACGAGCATAGCTCCCCTTGCCGTAAAATACAACTAGGTAAATACAACTAGGTAAATACACAAACTAGGGCTGTACCCCGCCGCCAGCCTCAAGACCTTCCCTTCCGCTCCCCCCAGTGGCCCTCCCTCCCTCCCTCCCTCTCCTTAACTTTTCTCATCGGTTTCCCTCCATTTCTTCTCCTTCTTTCTTCTCCTTCCTTTTCCTCTTCTCTCCCTTCTCTACCTGTATTTTCCCTCCCTAGTCTGATCTTCCTTGATTTTCCTTCTCCCCCTCCCCCTCTGACACGAATTTCCTGGACAGTGGAAGGAGGTGAAGGATGAGGGTGTGTGGGTAATACGTACCTTAAGTGAGTGATGAAGGGAGGAGGAGGATAGCTACAGTTGGGGAACCGAAGTCCAGGATATTTATATCACCATCCGGGACCACTCGCGCTTCCTCCAGCGAGCGAGCGTGAATGTAAATCAAAGAGGGGGGGGGGGGTGATGGGGCAACTCATTAAGTGAACCGTCCTAGGCTAATGAAACCCAGAACTCCTAATGTGAGTTTTAATGGATTAAATAATTCTATAATTAGACACTAGAATTATACTACTTATCATTAACAATGTGAGTTAACAATTAACTGGATTTCACATACATCCTAACTATTCCCTGCGCGCGATTCCTAGCTATAACTTATACTAAACCTTAACTTGTGTGTCTTGCGTGTGGAGACGTCTTCAATTGGTGTGGTCTCCTGCTGAGTTACGACCGGCGCGGCTCCGCTTCTGGTGGGGGCGGGAGGCGACGGTTTTCGTGTGGATCTGAGCGGGAAACTGACCGACTTCGTAGCTTGATGGTTAAGGACGGGCGCTGAGATAGGCTTTGTAAGCGACACTTCACCGACGTATTCTTGGTCAATCGCACCGCACCTTGTAGAGTTCTGGCGGGAAGGGACTGTACCCAAATCTCTTGACACTCGATCGCCACGCAAGGATGAAAATCCTTAATAGTCACATGAGGGAGGAAAGGACACGATTGGTGTATCCTTTACCATTACTAACCATCACCCACCACGCACGTGATCCACATGCTTGCAACAGAGCGAGACTTCCTCTTGCTTACCTTGCATTTCCCACGATATGCACCCCTAACACAGCACATTTGAAGACAAACAAGTATAGATGCCTAGTGTCACCAGACTAACGTATCATAAATCCTTTTATTATAACTGCCCTAGTGTATTACGCATAAACTAACATAGATATAATATACCTAACAATATCCACCAATTATACAACTAACCCTTATATATCTAAACCATCCCCAATCCATAGATTAACGAGACTAACGCCTTTGCTTACAGCAACCCTTCTAACCCTATATATTCTATGACATCCATGTAATGTTGCCAGAGCTGGAGTAGGTGAAGAACCTACTGCCAGAGGCCGGGTAGGTCACGAACCTACCGGCCGGAGGTCAGAGCTATCGTGCCCTAGGTCAAGGCCTGGCACTTATTGTATTTAGCCCAAAGGGCCATCCGATTTGTAGTGTAACCACTGAATATCTTGTTGTTTAATAAATAGAAAACTCCCGCTTTGGAGTCTATCTCGACACATTAAGACTTCCCTACGTAACCATATATAACGGTTACTCAACCATACCATAACGGTATACACTGGTGGCTCGCGGTGGCCACAACTACGTACCACACTGGTATACAACTGGCGGCAGCAGCGGTTCGCCCACGTCCTGAATAGAAGCGCCGTCATCAGCCATACTACAAAGGTTACACAACCAATCCAACTGGCGAGCGGTACTCTATTCCAACCTCCGAAGATACAAGCCTACCTTATACCACGAAACACTGGTTTCACATATGCCTACCACAGAAGGCCGAATACATTCTTCAGTCATTCAAGCCACGCCTACCATTCAGAACATTCAGAAGGAGCAACGAAGAAGAAACCGTCTATCTTCGACTTCTCATATCTTCCTTCAAGCCACTTGATTCTATTCAGATCAGCCGCGCCTGCAGCTCAGACGACCGAGATCGTCTACTTCTCATCAACCGCATCAGAAAGCTAGCTCATCACTTCGTCAAGCAAGCAACACGTCTACCCACAGGCGCACAACCAACCACTCCCTTCGAGACGACAGTCAGAATTCTAAGATCGCAGCCTTGCATCAATCTTAGAATCGGTGGTGAAATCGAACCCATTCGATTTTGAACCACCTGGTGGCAGTACGCTACCATAGTCTCTGTAGACAGATATCTACAGCGACATAGAAGAACCGGTCAACTCTACACCGCACCACATCAAGACTCCAAACCAAGAGATAGAACTTCAAAACCACAGGTTTCCATTCACCCGAGAACAACGCGAAATCTGCAAGCTCAGCACCTCGGTAAGCATATCTAACCTCTATCCCTTCAAGCAATGAACCCAAGCTAATCACCTGTAGAGATCCAGCGCACCAACTCCTAGATCGACACGACGTCACGACTTCAGTCAACATACCGATGGACCCAGGCCGACGAGACACATCCGAGAGACAATCTCGTCCGCCACAAAAAAACTACCGTCACCAATCTCCGTGAGTATAAACCATAGACTCCCACTAATTCCCCCTTTTTTTATATATAATTCAGAAACCGGACGAGAAACCACCTCCACCCCCCCTCCCTCCAAGTCCACCCAGACCAGGAGCTTCGCAACTAGACCCGGACCCGCATCGAGTCAGCATTCTTGCCCTCAACCGCCACCCTTGGCGTACCGAGAATTGCTGACACTGCGATGTTCAGCGTCAGCTGGACGTCAACAACTTAACCCACGACAGTGTCACATTCACCAACAGAGCAGAACAGTGCTTCCAGAATTCAGCGCAGACCTGCGTTAAGTACCCCAAATTTATTATTCTTGTACATCATACACCCATAGTGTATATGCATAACAAATGTAATAATAATTTTAATTACAATTTTTTTTAAATGTAAATTAGCTCACGTAGAACTATCTATTAGTTACAATTATAGAAATTCAAAGTCCACGATAAACAAAACCTAATAATCAAAACATCCACTATGTAATTTTAACTTACAAATAATTTTTCAATTTTAACGTAGAATTAGAATATCAAAATGTCACCGCGAAGAAATCTCCCAGGCAGTCACCCGAAACATAGTAAATTAAGATAAATCAATATACAACGACAATTCCCAAGATGAACATAACCAACACTTAAAAATTATTCCCCCTTCGGACGCAGGACGTCATGCGATTCGATAGGATAGGTCCTCACGATCATTTACTTATAAAAAAAAAAAAAATTAAATATCTATACAATACTTCTCTACTTCCTTCCGACCGTGAAGCCCCGGAATAATACACTCAAAACCCCACCCACTCAAACAAAATGAATAGGCAATTCATACTATACATACATTAGAATAAATAAAAATATATTAATAGATAAATAAAATAAAATAAATTAACTGCCTTAAATAAATATAAATGTAAATTTTAGCCAATAACAATTCTCATAGATAACAAACTTGTATAAGTTTATATGTCTATAAAATGTTATATATGTATTTTTAGCTCTACAAAATCTAACATATTAATTAAAAACACACTAACCACTTAGGATGTCATGTCTTCAGTAAGCTATGACTGTAGTGAAATAGTACATTCCAAATAATATCTCATAGAAAAGAGATTATAAAAATAAATTCTCATTGAACAGAGAAACAAGTGTATGGTGAACAGTGAAATGTGTCCTCATTGAAAAGAGAATATACTAGTGTAAAATGTTTTGTACATAGCTTACTGAAAAAAAAAGATATGATAATATACGTAAAAAATCCCACCTTTTTACTCATTCAAACATATTTTGTTGATCAATATCACCCACTAGCAAACTTACAAATTATCATATATTATATTATATTCAATTAAGTATGCCATCCCCACTGTCACGACATTAACCCAAGGTACGAGGACGTACCTCAAAAAGGTCAGGGAGGCAATGTATCCTTTACCATTACTAACCATCACCCACCACGCACGTGATCCACATGCTTGCAACAGAGCGAGACTTCCTCTTGCTTACCTTGCGTTTCCCACGATATGCACCCCTAACACAGCACATTTGAAGACAAACAAGTATAGATGCCTAGTGTCACCAGACTAACGTATCATAAATCCTTTTATTATAACTGCCCTAGTGTATTACGCATAAACTAACATAGATATAATATACCTAACAATATCCACCAATTATACAACTAACCCTTATATATCTAAACCATCCCCAATCCATAGATTAACGAGACTAACGCCTTTGCTTACAGCAACCCTTCTAACCCTATATATTCTATGACATCCATGTAATGTTGCCAGAGCTGGAGTAGGTGAAGAACCTACTGCCAGAGGCCGGGTAGGTCACGAACCTACCGGCCGGAGGTCAGAGCTATCGTGCCCTAGGTCAAGGCCTGGCACTTATTGTATTTAGCCCAAAGGGCCATCCGATTTGTAGTGTAACCACTGAATATCTTGTTGTTTAATAAATAGAAAACTCCCGCTTTGGAGTCTATCTCGACACATTAAGACTTCCCTACGTAACCATATATAACGGTTACTAAACCATACCTACAAAGGTATACACCGGTGGCCACAACCCCATACCTACACTGGTATACACTGGTATACATTGGACTTCCGAGAATGAGCGGTCCGACCTCCCTTGTTGAACCCGATGTGAAGACTGACCTCTGTCCCGCGGCATGTGAGGTCACAAATGCCCGCCAGTGAGCAGCAACGATGCCAATACTTCTACGTTCCCGCCACTAGTGTTGAAGGGTACTACGAATAGTGTTCATGTGGAAGATGACACAGTTCCAATTGTTCCTTGAGGTAGACACTATTCACGAGCGGGTTAGCTACGATCCTAATTATTCTAATTGCCTAGGTTAAAACAAATATGTGGCAGCGCGCAGGGGGGGGGGTTCGCACGGAGCTGGAACAAGGTCGCTTTGTGCTTGGGTGCGGAAACCGATGGCCTCGGTCGTGTGAGAACATTTGAATATAAAGGGGGGGGGGGTTCTCTAAATAATTAGAAGTCTCTCACTTCGTTAAGGCACTGTAGTTGATTGTCAAAATAGCACGACAGTTGATGAGGATAAGGAGAAGGAGAAAGGACAGGATGTAGCTACTAGAAGTCTTAAGGACTCTGGTAATTCCCCCGAGTATAGGGAATGAAGGGCCGAAGCGGTGAGAAATCGGACGAAAGAAAATGGAAAGGGGAGACAGCGAGCCGGGTGTCACAATAATATTCAAAAATTGTGACACCCTCAGCTCACCTCTGCTGACCTCCTCTCGCTTTCCACTTTCCCTCCTCCATCGTTCATATTATCCCCAAGCCTTGTGCATTCACCCTTTTCATTTCTTCCCGTTTCTAATCGTTTACCCTTCTTCCCCTTCTCTCGATCCATCTTCTCCCTTCGTTCTTCCTTGGTCAGTCTTCCTGTTGTCTGCTCGCTCCCTCTCGAGGGCATCTCAGCATCGGTACTGACTCCTCCTTCATTTTTTTTTCATTCATCAACTGCGTTCTTCATCTCCTTCACGACGATGCACCCCTAATTGTTCTCCCCAGCGCCCAACACACAGCTTCCCTTTCTCCCCTCTGTCTCTCTGTCTGTGCTTCTGTCCTGCCTGTCTGTTCAGTCCGTCTGTCTGTATGCCTCTCTGTCTCTATCTGTTTGTCTTTCTATATGTATCTATCTCTGTGTCTGTCTCTCAGTCTGCCTCTCTATGCTTGCCTGTCTGTCTTTCCGTCTCTCTGTCTTTCTATCACTCTACCCGTCTATATGCCTGTCTGTCAGTCAGTCTGTTCGTGCCCCTGTTTGTCAGTCTCTCTGTCTCTCTGTCTGTCCATCTCTCTGTCTGTCTATCCATCTGCCTGTGTGTCCGCCTCTCTGTATGTCCGTCTCTCTGTGTTTCTGTCTCTGTCCGTCTGTTCATCTGTCTGTTTGTTCGTCTCTGTTTGTCTGTCTCTCTATCTGTATGTCTCTCTCTGTGTCTGTCTCTGTCCGTCTGTTCATCTCTCTGCCTGTCTGTCCGTCTCTCTGTCTGTCTGTACGTCTCTCTGTCTGTCTGTAAGTCCTCCAGTCTCTGTCTTTCTGTCTGTTTGTCTATCTGTCTCTCCCTCTCTTTCTCTCTCTCTTTCCCTCTCTTCCTCCCTCCCTCCGTCTCTCTGTATACGACTATGTCTCAAATGGTGTGTGTATTTACCTAGTTGTATTTACCTAGTTGTATCTTACGGCAAGGGGGGCTATGCTCGTGGTGTCCAGTCTTCATATCTCATTTTATCTAAACTATGTGGAGGGAGTGAACATGAGGGGACGTCCTAGGATGAGGTGGATGGATGGGGTGAAGGGGGCTTTGGGGAAGAGGGGAATGTCTGTTGAGGAAGGAAGGGAGAGGACGGAAGACAGAGGTGAGTGGAGAATGGTTGTATATGGATGATGTTGTGATTGCATGAGGAGGAATGGGCGGGGGTGTGGGGGGTGGGGTAGTATGTGCGAGTAAATTTTGACGCAGCCCGAAGGGATTTTCTCCTCGTCCTCTCCTTATATGCAAGGGGGGACGGAGAGGGGGGGTCGCCGATTAAATGGAGCGGCCTTGCTGTGGATGTGCTGTGTCTTGCGACACTGCTTCTGACCCAGGGCGGTGGGCAGGGTGCAGGGATGACCCGTCATCCAGGAGGTGCTCAGATGAGAGGGAGGGTGGGAGGGGTGTGGAGTGTATGTAGGGATGAAATGGGTGGGAGTGTTTTTATGCCTTTCCCTTTTTGGCTACCTCCCTTGTAAGGGGGGAAAAGCCTTGGTATATGTATGTATATGTATGTATTTTTAAATTTATGTATTGTTTTTGCACACACTACTTTCTCATCTAACATGTTCCAACTGTCTATTACTCTGTGAGGAAAGCTATTCTTTTTCAGATCTATTCTATAGCTGTCTTTCTTGATTTTCTTTCCGTGTCCTCTTGTATTTCTTTCATTCCATTTTATTAGGTCCTCTCTATCAATAATTTCTATGCCTTTCATGATTCTGTAAATAGCTATCAAATTTCCTCTCTTTCTTCTTTGCTCTAGTGTCTATAGCTCAAGTTTTGCTAGTCTCTCTTCATATGATAGTTTTGAGAGTGTTGGTGCCAATTTTGTAATTGCTCTTTGTATTCTTTCAATTTTTTTTATACATTTTTTTTTTGTATTTGGTGACCACATCGTTACTGCATATTCCAATCTTGGTATTATTAGAGTGATTAGTATCTTCTTCACCATTTCTTCATCCAGGTACGTAAATGCCACTTTGATTGCTCTTATTGAATTATAAGTTTCACCAAAAATCTTATTTATTTGTTTCTCAGGTGACATATTCATAACAATGACTCCCAGGTCCTTTTCATTTTCAAATTCTTTTATTCTTTCTTCCAATTTATATGATCCTGTTATTCTGTTTTTGCTTTTTCCAAATTCCATTATACTACACTTTTTAGTGTTGAACTCCATCTCCCACTTCCTATTCCATTCCCATACTTTATTTAGATCACTCTGTAGTGATTCACAATCTTCTTCCGTGTTCACTTTTTTTAAATATTTTTGCATCATCTGCAAAGAAGCTCATATAACTTTCAATTTCTTCATCCATATCATTAATATATATAGCAAACATTATTGGGGCCAAAACTATTCCTTGTGGAACACCACTTATTACTTCATCCCAGTTAGAGTGTTTGTCTCTTATCACTACTCTCATTTTTCTTTCTTGCAAAAAGTCTTCCATCCATTTAAGCAATTTGCCCTTTATTCCTCCTTCAGTTTCTAATTTCTTAAGCAACTTCTTATATGGTACTTTGTCAAAAGCTTTTTTTAGGTCTAGAAATGCACAATCAGCCCATCCATCTCTTTCCTGTATTATATCTATTAGCCTTGAATAGAAACATATTAAATTGGTGACGCATGATCGTCCTTGTCTGAATCCAAATTGCCTTGGATTTAGCACGTTTTTTTTTTTTTTTTTTTTTTTATATTTTACCCATCTACTTTTGACAATTCTTTCTGGGGCCAAAACTGTTCCTTGTGGAACACCACTTATTACTTCATCCCAATTTGAGTGTTTGTCTCTTATCACTACTCTCATTTTTCTTTCTTGCAAAAAGTCTTCCATCCATTTAAGCAGTTTGCCCCGTATTCCTCCTTCGGTTTCTAATTTCTTAAGCAACTTCTTATGTGGTACTTTGTCAAAAGCTTTTTTTAGGTCTAGAAATGCACAATCAGACCATCCATCTCTTTCTTGTATTATATCTATTAGCCTTGAATAGAAACATATTAAATTGGTGACGCATGATCGTCCTTGTCTGAATCCAAATTGCCTTAGATTTAGCACGTTGTTTTTTTCTAAATATTTTACCCATCTACTTTTGACAATTCTTTCATAAATTTTTGCTATTGTACTTGTTAGAGAGACTGGTCTATAGTTGGTAGGGTCCTCTTTATTTCCCCCTTTATATATAGGTACTATATTTGTTTTTGTTTTCCAATCCTCTGGAACTTTTCCTTCTTTCAAGGAACTATTTATTGTGCTTTGTATTTTGTCTGTTAGTTCATTCTTGCATTCTTTCAAAATCCAGTTTGCTGTTTCATCTGACTCATGCGATTTTCTGACATCAAGATTACTCAAGTGTTTCATTATTTCGTTCTTTGTTACTTCTATTTCTTTCATAGGGGGGACTTTCTCTTTCCATTTGATCTCTTCAGGTTGTATGTTCTCCCTTGTAAACATTGATTTAAAATGCTTGTTCATAATTTCCACCATTTCTATTTCCTCTGTGTATTCCACTCCTCCTTGTCTTAATTTCTCCAAATCTTGTTTGTTTTTCAGTTTGTTGTTTATAAATCTGTAAAATAATTTTGGTTGATCTTTACATTTTTCTATGACATCTTGTTAATTTTTTCTCTTTTTCTCTCTGCACACTTGTACATATTCATTTCTATAACCAGTATATATTTTCCATTTTTCAGTTCTTTTGTCTCTCTTCCATTTGGTCCAAGCTTGATCTCTTTTGTCTTTTAACTCCCTACAACTTTTGTTGTACCAGCACTTACATATTCTTTTTCTTGCTTTTGTCTTGGGATATACTTTTCCACTCCTTTTTTATAGTTTTTTGTCAAAATATTCTATTTCTCTTCCACTGTTGTTTCTTCTTTGTATATTCCTTCCCAGTTTTCATTTTGAAAGAATTCTCTTATTTTATCAAAATTTGTTTTTTCATACATCATTCTTCCTTTTCTATATTGTTCGTTTCTTTTCATGTATTTCTCCTCATTTAGTTCCAGTTCAATCAATATGTGGTCACTTTTACTTATTGGTGTTTTATATTCAATCTTTTCCACTATTTTAGATTCAGATGTGATTATTAGGTCTAGTCTCGATGGTTCTTCTTCATTTCTATACCTAGTGTTCTCCTGTATCCACTGTGTCATTGTATGGTCAATAATCATCTCGAGTAGAACATTTCCCCATGAGTCTTCTCCACCCTTTACTGTCATCTCTTCCCAGCAGACTTCTTTGCAATTAAAGTCGCCCATTATAACTATTCTTCCTCCATCTTCCATTATCTTATTTAATGTTATTCTTGTGTCTTCTAACATACTTTTATGTTCACTCTCTTCCCACGAGGCTGTTTTTGGAGACACATAATTTATCACAAACATTCTGCTCTTGTTATCTCTGACTTCCACTTCGATCATAATCATCTCTACTCTATTGTTTCAATATGTGACACTCCTCACGTTTATATCCTTCTTAGTCAGAAACATAACTCCACCCCCTTGTTTTGTCTCTGTTTCTAATCCAATAATTATATGCATTATGTCCTACACTGTTGGGTGGTAGTGAACCTTTTAATTTCGTTCCTACAATTCCCATTATGTCCGGTTCTTTTTCCTTCAGATAATCATTCAGCTCATTCAATCCTGTTATTGATCCATCTATATTTGTGTAAGACACTCTTAGTTTTCTGCCATTTCCATTGTATTCTCTGTTTCCCTTTTGTTTTCTCTAGTATGTCGTATTTCCTTACTTTCATATTCACTACTCTCCAATAGAATTTCTCTTTTTCTGATTCCGTTCTGTTCTCGTTTTTTTCCTTAGCTTCATGTCTTGTCATTTTTTCCTCCTCTCTTTCCTCTTTATTCATTTCTCTTTTTATCCATACCTTTTTATATTGTTCACTTGCTACTAGTTTTCCTGTTCTCTGCCGTCGTTTGTGACCTGAATTTAATCTTAATTGGTCTGGTCTTACCTGTACTATACTTTCCGAGTCTAAACATCTCTTCAATTTGTTTTATGATTTCAGGTTCATCTTCCTGATCTAATTCTAGTAAACTGCTTACTTTTTCTTTTTCCTCATTGATTCTTGTGGTTCAATTTAGGTTATATTTCTCTTCCATTCCTAATATAATCATACATTTCTTTTTATCTGCTAAGTCTCTTACTATATTCTCCTTCTGTCTCATCACTTTAATAACTGAGTCTTCAGTTTGTTCTTTCATTTGCTGTTTTATTATGTCAGTAAATGCAACTTTACTATTTTCCTGGATTTTTTTCAACCCTGTGCTTCTTTTCCTATGTCCTCTTTATTGTCTTTATTATTCCTCTTTAATTCCTCATTCTCTTCTTTTACTTCTTTTAACTGTCTTTTTAATTCTTCTATTTCTTTAGTTAAGTATTTGTTCACCTTCTCTAGTTCTTCCAATTTTTCAACTCTCTTGGTAATCTTTGCTGTGTTACCGAACCTATTTTCCCAATGTTCGGTCATTTTTTCAAGTTTTTTCTCTAGTCTTGCTAATCGGGGGAGGTTAGTATCCGCCCCCCCCCCTCATTAAATCCCTGGAAACTATTATCTTCACCTTCTATTGTGCTGCTCTTATCTATATTTCTAATCTTTACATTTTTGTTAGTCCCTTCGTTTCCAAAATCATCCTCGGCCCTTCTCAAAGGATTACAAAGGCAAAGCATGCCGACAGGAGACCTTTTGATCCATATCTAGGTCGGATGCAAAAAAAAAAAAAAAAAAAAAAAAAAATCATATTAATAATAAATTAAAACTATAACAATGTAAATAACAATTAATATACATAAATAAATGCATTGGTATAGTTGAATAACAAACAAACAGGTAAATAGTAAATGATAATAAATTGACATATAACTAATAACAAATGAAAATCAGACAGACAAATTATAACAAAACAAAAACAAATAATATAACATAAATTATAATAATTACAGCATCTTACTTAGGTATTTATCTAAATGATTCTTAAAGCTTCGAACTGAACTACATTGCACTACCTGTGCATGAAGTTTATTCCATTCATTAACTACACGGTTGGCAAAGTTGTTTCTACCTACTTCCAAATTGAATCTATTTCCGGACAGTTTGAGACCATTGTTTCTTGTCTGATTCTCATTCAATGTGAAAATTTTGTCACTTTTGATGTTGTCAATTCCCTTTAAAATCTTAAAGACCTGTATCAAGT
Source organism: Oratosquilla oratoria (assembly GCF_046742065.1). Lineage (NCBI taxonomy): Eukaryota > Metazoa > Arthropoda > Malacostraca > Stomatopoda > Squillidae > Oratosquilla > Oratosquilla oratoria. The sequence continues at coordinate 17,464,078 of NC_134794.1, read as the reverse complement.
CACCTCTGAGTCTACGCTTTTTAAGGGAAAACAGATTCATGTGCTTAAGTCGATTTTCGTATGATTTATTTTTGATATTTGGAATCAGTTTTGTGGCTCGCCGTTGTACTTTTTCCAGTCTGTCAATGTCTTTAATGAGATTCGGTGACCATACAGAAACAGCATATTCCAAATGTGGACGAACTAACGATTTATATAGCTTGTTAATGAGTGATGGACTTTTGAAATCAAAAGATCGCGCAATCAATCCCAGAATCTTATTTGCTTTCTCAGAGGCTGAAATACACTGCTTGGATGATTTGAGGTCGTTACTGATAATTACGCCGAGATCTTTTTCACTATCCACTTTTGTTAACGAATTTCCAAATAGCTTGTAATCGTACTTGCTGTTATTTTTACCTATGTGCATTACCTTGCATTTACTTGTGTTAAATTTCATTAGCCACTTTTCAGACCATTGCTGTAATTGATCTAAATCTTCTTGAATATCTAATTGGTTTGAGTGATCATTTGCCACTCCGCACAGTTTTGTATCATCAGCAAATTTGGAAACAGTAGATTTTAGTCCATGGTCTATATCATTTATATATACTATGAATAGAAGTGGCCCAAGAACGGAACCCTGAGGAACTCCACTTGCAACACTTTTCCATCCAGAAGTTTTTCCATTTAAAACAACTCTCTGTTTTCGACCTTTCAACCAATTACTAGTCCAACCTAATAGGCTACCACTTATTCCATGCAAAGCTAATTTAGTAAGTAGTCTTTCGTGTGGAACGGTATCAAAAGCTTTTGCAAAGTCTAGATATATTAAATCTATATTGTTTCTTTTGTCATAATTCGAGACAACTGTGTTGTAGAATTCGAGTAAGTTAGTCACGCAAGAACGTTTCCGTCTGAAACCATGTTGGCTATCATTTATCAAACGGTTACTTTCTAAATGATATTCGATAGCATCTCTGATGATAGTTTCCATTATTTTTCCTACGATCGAAGTCAAACTAATAGGCCTATAGTTATTTGGTTTCTTTTTGTCACCTTTTTTGAATATGGGAGTAACGTTAGCTAGCTTCCATTCTCTTGGGACATCTCCGGATATGATGGATTTCTTGAAAATAATTTCTAATGGAACAACAATCTCATTTTTCATTTCCTTTAAGATTCTTGGATGCCAACCGTCAGGCCCTGGTGTTTTATTAACTTTGAGTTTGTCTATACACCTTTTAATTTTTTCTTTTGTTATATTTACCGTAGTGAGTAAGTTTACCCCAGACTTTTCACAGGTTTCAGTTTGGAATTCACTTTGAGGTGTTTCGTTTACGAATACCGAGCTAAAATAATTGTTTAAGAGATTACACATTCCTTCATTTGAATATTCAAGTTGACCGTCAGCAGATAATAGTGGACCAATGTGATTCCTAACAACCTTTTTATCTCTAATGTAACTATAGAATTCTTTGGGATTCTCTTTGGATTTATCAGCGATGTTCATTTCATATTGTCATTTTCTTTTTCTTATTGTCTTTTTTAAATCTCTCTGTATTGATACATAACTTTCATAGTCATTAGATGCACCCGAGCACTTATATTTCTTATAAGCCTGTCTCTTTTTAGCAATACTTTTTTCAGTTTCTTTGTCGAGCCACTTTGGGCGAGCCTGATTTGGGGGACGTCTGTCCTTAAAAGGAATGTAAGTTTGAATAATCTTAGTGAGCGTATTTTGAAATATTTCCCACATCTGATCTACAGGCCTTTCGTTTAATTTTTCCTCCCAATCTGTAAGCTGAAGCTCCTGACGTAGTTCTATGAACTGAGCTTTACTGAAATCGGGTATTTTAGAAGCACAAGTATCTATTCTAAAATTGTTTAGGAGTTTGAATCTGACTAAGTTGTGATCGCTATTTGCAACAGATTCACCGACTTCTACATGAATTGCCATGCTTTCGCGGCTAGTGATCAATAAATCGAGTAAGTTTCCATATCTTGTGGGCTCTTTTACATGCTGAATTAAGTAATTGTCACCAAGAAAATCAATCAAGCGACTACCTATATGGCCATGTTCAAGGGTCATCCAATCAATGTCAGTAAAATTGAAATCACCCATTATCAATAAATCCCGGTTGCAGAAACTAGACAGTTCTTGAAATAACAGTTTGTCGTCTGCTAATGATAATGTCTTTGGCCTATATATTACACCTATATTCATTTTTTGTCCATTTGTTTGGGTTAACTCAACCCACAAACTGTCATATGCATCCTGTTTCACTTTCTCTAAAACACAAGCATGAACATTGTTTTTAACGTACAATAGAACACCCCCACCTTTCTTGTGGTTTCTATCCTGATGAAAGTGTTTAAATCCCGCAATATTAAATTCAGCTTCGAACTCTGTACCATTTAACCATGTCTCAGTTATTCCTATCATATCGAGATTTTCGCTTTTGACATACGCCTGTATTTCTTGAAATTTGTTCCTAATACTACGAGCATTAAAGTACATAGTTTTAAGAAACTCCTGATTATTTCTTTCTGACACATTTTGAGTTTCAATATCATGTCTTATATTATAATTTTGTTTTTTATTTATGCCTTGCTCTATATTATTATTATTTGGTCCTTCATTGACATTCAATGCCTCATTAACATTTCTCCTATCAAAATTAACATTTCCCCCATCACGGACATCTGGTCGATTACGGTCATCCGATCTATTTTGTACATTTTGTCCCCCTACGTCACCGTGATTCACGCCGGCCTCCCGTCGTTCAGTGATATTATGTCCGGCATCCCTTTCTAAAATTATATTTTGTCCTCCAGTGACATTATATCCTACCGTGATATTTTTTCCTCCACTATAATTACATCCCATCGTGATCTTTTGTCTTCCACTGTCATTACATCCTATCTTGATATTTTGGCCTTCATTGACATTCTGTCCGGTATCTCTTCCTAAAATTATATTTTGTTCTTCACTGACATTATATCTTACTGTGATATTTTCTCCTCCATTATCATTACATCCTATCGTGATATTTTGTTCTCCACTATCATTATTTCCCATCGTGATCTTTTGTCCTCCACTGTCATTACATCCCATTGTGACATTTTGTCCTAAGACATTACATCCTAATGTGTCATTTCGTCCTCTAGCGATATTACATCCTATCATGATATTTTGGCCTTCATCGACATTCTGTCCGGTATCCCTTCCTAAAATTACATTTTGGCCTTCAATGACATTATATCCTACCGTGATATTTTCTCCTCCATTATCATTACATCCTATCGTGATATTTTGTTCTCCTTTATCATTACTTCCCATCGTGATCTTTTGTCCTCCACTGTCATTATATCCCATTGCGACATTTTGTCCTATGACATTATATCCTAATGTGACATTTCGTCCTCTAGCGATATTATATCCTAAAATTATATTTTGTCCTATACTGGTACATTGTTCTACATTAATGCTATACTCTACACTGTTTTCCCAAGTACATTCTATTTCCCCTTCCCTTTGGCCTTCTACCCTAAAAAAGGAGCTGGTTCATTACAAACTCCCACAATGAGGTTTGTAAGAACATCTTTGCCTCTGCGGGTAAGGTGGATCCCATCAGAAGCGTAAAGGTCATGGCGCCTAGAAAAGAGATACCAAGGATCAAGAAAGTGGTATCCCAATTGTGTGCACAACTGCGATATCCTATCATTGATCCCTATGGCTCTACTGTTCCAACACGAACCTGCGTAGATCCTCGGGAGGATCCCACAGACTACGTGACGGCTCCCACGTTCCTTCATCTCCTGAAGGAGGACCTTGTAATTCCGAACAAGCTCCTCTGATCTCACCCTACCTACATCGTTACTACCCGTATGTACAATCGTAACCGTGTTCTTCCGTCCTTGCTCCCTGATGGACCGGGTACAATCAACGATCCCACGGCCCGGTTGACATACAAGCTTGCAACGTCGCTTAGTCTTTCGCTGCAGGATGTCGTCATAGCCTCGAACCATGGAGTCCCCCACCACCAAGAACTCCTGGTTTTCAGCCACTTCATCCTCCAGTAGAGCAAAACGATTGACCAGAGCCAGCGGTTGCTCCACAGGGCACACGTCTACCGAACGCGGGCTCGACAAACGGGACCCCACGGAGCGCCACTCGCTCATGGCAGTGACAATAGGTGAAGAAGTGGAACGCTCTTTGGGTTGTGGGGAGGGTTCACTCTTCTCACGGAGCGCACTCCTGAGAAGCCGAATTTCCTCCTCACACATCCTGAGACGGACCTCTAGGTTCACGCAACCTTCACAAGCCATTTCGCTCCCCCTTTAGCAATAAAAACGGCAAAGAGAAAATACAAATCAACAACAACAAAAAATCAAAGCGGTCTCTAATAAACTAAATACGCGAAGCTTACTCTGCTTACCTTATACTATTTCTCCTACCTTTGGTTTACAAGACGCCTGGCCTCCTGGACCAAGTCCTCCCCTTCCTCATTTCCTTTCATTTCCCTCAGTAATCCCTCCCCTTCTCCTTTTTTATCACCTTCCCACTACACCACGAGCTCTCCCCTTCCTTATAGATACAATAAATCCACTCTCCCCTCGTCAATAAGGTCCCAAGCATCAACACACGGAGCTTCACAACGTGAACAAATTGGACAAATAGCACCCTACGGAGCTCCACCTCCCGATCGCAGGGCATAAAGATTGTCCGCAGAGTAGTTACCTCCCTAGGCATCTTTCCCAGCAACCCACCTCACCTCACCTCATGCACACACCACACAAATGTTACCTCCCAAAGGTTATCCCCTCGACTGTTACCTCCCCCAATGTCAGTATGAGACAATTAAATAGCCACGTCACGAGTAAAACACAATTATACCTGTACATTCATCGCAGGTTAATACTCCTGAAGATGGCCGAAAGACGTCTGGAGAAAACTAACATGGATTTTAGAAGTCTACTTTGTAACCTTATCAACGTAACATTGTAAAAAATTTTGAGAATGCAAACTGAAAACGGCTGTAACTGCTGTCGACTTCAATGGAACATGCATTCTGAATGGCCTTTACCCCCAAATATGTGTATATGTATACGTATTAGGATATGTACATATACGTAAAGAGTCAATGAAAGGTCATCTAAAGCCGCGTTCACACTTGTTGCATTTCCACGTATCCGCCTGCTGTATACGGAAACGCAACAAGTGGGTACAATACCCTGTTGCACCGTATTGTATCACTAGGTGGTACGCAACGATGATACGATACGTAGAAATGCAACAAGTTTGGACGCGGCTTTAATGGGCTATCACATTGGGCTTCCATGGGGTCCGACAGCGCCGACAATTGAGAGTTCATTTGAGTTACAACATTCTATTTTTCAAATTTCCAAGTATGAAATTCTCTTTTCATCATATAGGTATAGCAAAGCTGAATGAATAACTAAGAGAATATTAGACATACTGCTGAAATGTTCTTAGAGAACTCCAGATTTATATAAGCAAAGTCATGTTCCAGTTATTCAAATGGAGGTTGGAAGTAGTGGGAGGAAAAACACTGATAACCCCTTCATACAAAACTATGAGAAATATTGCTACTTTAGTACGTATGTAGTAGTGTGTCAAAGTAGGGACCAGGAGAACGACAGACTGCCCCCCAAGAAAGCATGGGCAGTAACTCTGACGAAACAATATGGAAATTGTGGAAAGACTTAGGAAAACACGATTCATTTAGTTGTACTTGGTGTAGAATTTTCTGTTTCTATCATCAGTTTTGCATTAGATTAATACAAAACGGAAATTAGAAAAGTCAGAATCAGCTTTCGCACGCTCTAAATGTGGTTTTGGTATATATGTAGATTTTTTCACTTTACACAGTAAGTTATGGACAATGAATTTTCACTCGTCCCTAGCGCAGACCATCTGCTACGGTAAATAAAAAAGTAATTAAGCCAAACAAGGTGTGGCTGGCATTTTGGACAACAGTTCGAAACTAGCACATAACTTATTATAACGCGTGGCTACTACACGAACCGCTCCCCTTGTACCTGACTGTTTGGTCTGCCTGGTGGCCGCAGTGGGGGGCTGGGAGGAGGGAAGGGGAGGGGGAGGAGGGGACCCCGGTATAACGTCGTCTCAAGAGTGCGTCGTTATAGAGGGAAATACTGGAGGTCATACTGGATTGAATGTTTATTGTAGGTACATTATCTCTAATATAAAAGCCTCTAAAAATTTTAACCCTCTAGGGTCCTCCTTGTGTCCGATGACTTTAGTACACTTACAGTAATCAGGTTTATGATGTTTTGCGTAATGTTCTTTAATAGCCCCATCCTGCTGGTGTAAAGGTAGACTTCTGCTGACGCTACATTTGGTATGTCCAACGTATGTATGATTGCGAGGTGCGTAGCCCTCGGCGAAACATTGAAACAGATACACCACGTTGGTTTTGGATGTAGTGTCAGTTCGATAATTACCGCTATCTTTCATAACCATTGAGCTGGTTCTGGGGTTTCACAGTTCTCACTGGTGGGGCGACAATTGTTCTCAATAACAGCCCTCATCGCCCCGTTACACGCAGAGAGTCTATTCGCTCATTTTCCCCTCATTAGGACAATAGACATTATTCTCCAGTCTTTTGGTATTTACGTGTTTATTTTCTTTATCAAAAATGTACCAATGTTTTTGTTTTTGTTTAACATTACAGAATTTTGTCAATCCTGAAGATATCTCTTTGAAGATGAAAGGTTGATAATTTAATAAGTGGAGTACTATGGAAACCTTGTTCGTACTCACCTCCCAGCAGGAAAAATAATGATCAGAAAATCTGGAAATATTAAGAACTTGAATCACTGTCAAAATGCTGTCGTATCCAATAAAGAAAATCTGCTTCCTCACTACCTCTCCGTGCTGCCAGAATTGGCGACAAGTGTGAACATTACATATTCATTGTAACAAACAATAACCAATTGTAATAATAAAGATAATGCTAGCAATAATGATAAGAGTATTGGTAAATACAATGAAAATTATGATAACATTAATAACAGCAATGGAAATAATGATATTACTATGTCAGGGGAGGGGGTACAAATAAGGTATATACTCGGTATTATTGAGAATTTGGACGTGAGAGAAAAGAAACACCAAGGTAACACCAACACGTGTTTTTATTGTGGATCAACACAAAGCACAACTATCCTATCTAACACATACAATTAGAAATATCACCAGTGTGATATCTAAGACGGCCTATTCACTATATATATATAAGAACGAAATGGATACAAACCACTCCTCGGCTCTGCAGGCGCGAGGATGGATTCTCCTCGAGCGTCGATTCCTCCAGACGAGTCCCCTGTGTCCTCCTTGGACGGGCGCACGTCTCCTCGCACTAATCTCTTCCTAGGTGCAGGCGCGAGGAAGAATTCTCCTCGAGCGTCGATTCCTCCAGACGAGTCCCCTGTGTCCTCCTTGGACGGGCGCACGTCTCCTCGCACTAATCTCTTCCTAGGTGCAGGCGCGAGGAAGAATTCTCCTCGAGCGGCGATTCCTCCGGACGAGTCCCCTGTGTCCTCCTTGGACGGGCGCACGTCTCCTCCTTGGTCTCCTGCTCCCGACGATCTCCTTCAGGCGGTGCCCTCCCTCTGTAGAACTGGGAGGGGAGGGGGGGGGTGTCCGCCTTTAACGGCGAGCGGCCGTAAACTGTTCTTCGTCCATCTCCATGCCCTTCCCTCTTGCACATCCGGGAGGGTGAGGGAGAGTGGGTGGTGGCGATCTGCGCATGCGCACAGCAGCAGTAGTGAGCCCGTATAGTTGGGCCAGTTGGTAGCCCTGGCAGCGTATGACCTCACGGTCACATTCCTTCGGCCGGTCAGGTGTGCTGGGCTGACTGCAAACCTCCATCTCGGCCGGACTTAAGACAAGTAGGAGTCGAATACACAGAGGAAATAGAAATGGCAGAAATTGTGAACAAGCAATTTAAATCAGTGTTTACAAGGGAGAACATACAACATGAAGAGATCAAATGGAAAGAGAAAGTCCCCCCTATGAAAGAAATAGAAGTAGAAAGGTTTTGAGCCCGAAATCGCGATCTAGCTAATGTGACTACATACAGCCAAGTCATAAATTTCCTTTCTAAGGAACACAAATCTATAATAAGGTATATGAAAAATACCTTTAAGGAAATAATGAATGTAGAACTAGCCATCACTTTTTATTTCATATATATATATATATATATATATATATATATATATATATATATATATATATATATATATATATATATATATATAGAGAGAGAGAGAGAGAGAGAGAGAGAGAGAGAGAGAGAGAGAGAGAGAGAGAGAGAGAGAGAGAGAGAGAGAGAGAGGGAGACTTCTAGGCTTTTTTCTGGCTACTGCCTGATAATTTCATTCGGCCGAGCATCTTCCTTTTGGCAGACAGAGAGACAGAAGCGACCTCTATCAAAATTCGACTGTTATTAACAATCTACCTTTTTTTTGCCTCCACCAGACGATTTTATTCAGCTGGGAGGAAGCTCCGGGAACGATAGAGATGAATTTCTTCTATTTAGAGGTTTTGCTCTTGTTTAATGCTAAACTGTCTTATTCAGCTGAGGGAAACAATTAATTTGAGACCCTGGATTACCATTACTTTCTGTATATTTTCTTGTAAACTTTCTGTATAATTTCTTATATACTTTCTGTATACTTTCTTATATGCTTTCTGTATACTTTTTTATATACTTTCTGTATACTTTCTTATACACTCTCTATATACTCTCTTACATACTTTCTATATTCCCTTTATATCTTTGGCCGTATTTTCATGTCTTTTCATTTTGCTTTTCAGATACTTGCCTGGAATTCTACTTCCTACACTGAGGAATATCCTTTGGAACTCGCGGTTTCCATCCGCGATCTCTCAGCTCGACGATGTCTAGCAGAAGGTATCTCATTCGTGGGCTCGTCAACTTTCTCTCCGTGATCTTATTAATGACAAAGTAGATGTCGTTGACGGCCTTAGTCCCTAAGGGCGACATCTTCACCGACTGGTCCAATTTTTGGCCAGCGGTTTGGAGAAGAGCGCACACTGCTTCAAGAGAAGCTTCGTCCCTTTTTTCGAGAAGAGATTTAAGGCAAAGTGCTACTCTTCGGGACTCAAAAATTCCTTCCAGGCATAGGTTTGCGATGTATATGCATAATGCAACATATCGCTTCCTCCTTTTAATACAATCGAACTCTTCTTCCGCGTTATTTTTCCCCGAACTGGACTTGGTGTTTCCTGAGACCTCGAACAGGCGTTTACACAGTATTCCGAGACGGGTCCTGTAGGCCTGTGCACTTTCCTTAGGCAGCTTTTTTAATAGTAAAGAACAGAGTTGCGAGTAAGTCCTTGAATAGAATTGCTGACTTATTGCAAACTCTATCACTAATTCTACGGCTTGTTCCACTACAGCCGGGTTATTTACGAGGTATACGCGAATCTGGCCAGAAACTCTTTCAAAGTTTTCGGGAGATAACTTGTTCAATAGGGATTTCAAGGGGCCCAATCCTGTGACATTTGTGTCCAAGTGCTTTGGCCGTTCCTTCGAGACGGGGAAGGTCGACTCTTCAGTATTCCGTCAATGATACCAGTTCGGTGGAGTGGGAATCACGCGGGGGGCAGTCGCGGAGACGCGTCTCACGCGAGGTGCCCCAGGGATCAGTGAAGAATCGGCAGGTTCGACTTTCCTATTGTTCTCCCTCATTTCCGGTCTGTTGCCTGGTTCTGTTTCTCTCAATATCAAATTATTCTTATTTTGAATTACATTTTCTTCTTTTCTTTCTGATAAAAGAATCTCCTTATATGATTTTATTCTACTTTCATTACTTTTATCCTTCTCTTCTATATTACTTTCTATTTCATTCTCCACTTTCATCTCATTGTCATTACTCAACTTTTTATTTTCTTTTTCAGATGACCCTTGCCTTGGAGGCACATATTTGTCCTTATTTCCTTTATATTATCATTATCAAATACTTTCGTATTCTTTCCTTTACTCTCAATAGCACATTTATTTTCCCTTTTAGGAGGGCCCCGTTCTTGAACATTCTTAGAAATGGGTCGCGACCCTGTAGGCATACAATCTTCATTTTTTCTGTCATTTTCAATAATACATCTTTTCAAATTGTTTTCATTATATTTTCTCATACACACCTTCTCCTTTTCATGGTCCTTGGATTGAACTTCTTCAGTTCCCGGCCGCAACCCTGATGATCCCAAAAGGAACTCTGCTAAATCCTTAGGCAGATGCTCCGCGTACTATGTTACGCTGAGGAGCTTGTATTGTAGGACTCGTAGAACTGTATCTCCCTCGGAGTTCCTATAGACCACGGTCCTCTTGAGGAACCGCCCGTCCTCGGACGCCTACTCGTTCAGGACCCGAGTAGAGGACGCGCCCTCAGAAGAGTCGATCGTAGACACGAAGCTCCCTAAAAGTACTTCCAAGGAGATCGTAAAAAGGAACGAAATGACGACCAAAGCCGCAAAGAAGATTAAGGTTTGAAGCCCTGGTGTCACACACACACACACACACACACACACACACACACACACACACACACACACACACACACACACACACACACACACACACACACACACGGCTCGGTGGCGGATTGGTAAAGCACTGGCCTCACAAGCCAGAGAACCGGGGTTCGATTCCCCGGTCGGGCGGAGATAAGTTGGGTTTGTCTCCTTTCACGTGTAGCCCCTGTTCACCTAGCAGCGAGTAGGTACGGGACGTTAGTCAAGGAGTTGTGACCTTGCTGTCCCGGTGTGTGGTGTGTGAGTGGTCTCAGACCTACCCAGAGATCGGCTAATAAGGAGCTCTGAGCTCACTGCCGTAGGGTGGTGTCTGACTGTCTCGACAAAGACTGCAGCAGATCCGAGGTGAATACACACACACACACACATATGAGCTCTGAGCTCTCATTCGGGAGGGTAATAACTGTCGATCACGAGCCCAATGCGTGGTCCAAGACCATGGTGAATCACACAGACACACACACACACACACACACACACACACACACACACACACACACACACACACACACACACACACACACACACACACACACACACACACACACACACACACACACACACACACACACACACGATAAGACCTAAACTACAATATGCCGCAACATTGTGGTCACCCAGAACAAAGAAGAACTTAAGAAAATTAGAAAGAATCCAAAGAACAGCAACAAAAATGGCACCTACAGTGTTAAATTTGACATACGAACAAAAATTTGAGAAATTACATCTGTCAACACTGGAACAGAGAAGAGAAAGAGGTGATTCATTGACCATTTACTGAATTATGAAAGGGTTGGAAATTCTCGATAGAGATGACTTATTAAAGTAGGACAGAAGAGAAACAAGTGGACACGAAAAGAAAGTAAAGAAAGACACTTATAGAAGAGACCTGAAAAAGAATAGGTTCACATATAGAATGATTGATGTCTGAAACAAACTAAACGGAGAAACAGTGAGTGCCAAAACTATGCACGATTTTGAGAATAAACTGGATACGGAGAGATACGAAAACGGGTCACTACGAGCATAGCTCTCATTCCGTAAAATACAACTAGGTA